>NC_067400.1:609631042-609986042 GCF_016432865.1 Antechinus flavipes
AGCTTCACTCTTCTTATCATGAGCTTCACGAATTTTTAGCTAGGACAGGATCCCATCTTGCAGTAAGGGCACCGGTGTGTTTAACCCTAGATGAAATAAGGGGGAAATGGAATAAATATGAAATGGCTAAAGATAAGCTAATTCATTCCCTCATGTAAGAGAAGCTTAATTTTTTTTTTTTTAATAAGAGGTAGTTTGGAAAGCACTTTGCTTGAATGGTGCTTTGAGGTGTACAGAGCATTTCAGCTGTTCCCTCATTTGTTCTCAAGTCTAGAAAACGGTTTCTGTCGTGGCCCCATTCTGTAGATGGGGAAACTGAAGCGGGCCGCTGAGTAACTTGGCAGGGATTGGAAGGCAGAAGCAATTTGGGGAAGGGGGATGTCAGGAAAGGCTTCAAGAAGGAGGTAGTGATGGAGCTGCATCTTAATTGAAGAGTCCCAGGCAGGTAAGCGCCAAGTCCCTGAGCTGTCTCTAGCCCTCGGCATGGGTGTTTACTCCTGCACGCAGGAGGCGGGCCATTGGCATGTCTTTGAGCAGCCAGGACGAGGTCAAGGACGGCCCATGGAGGTGGTCTGAGAGCCAGCAGGTCCTTGAGACAGAGGAAGGAGGGTAGGGAGAGAAATCAGAGTTCTCCAGAGCAGTCAGGTGGTCCTCCTTTCTGTTCATCGAAACTTTGTTCTTTTATTTAAATTAAAAAGAAAAAAAAGCAGTTCTTTAAAGATAACAAGAGCCAGAACTTGTCACGTGCTTCAGTTTTTGTTGAAAGTATTTTTGCAGAGTGCTTTATAGTCGGGGTTTCCTCAGTTTGTTGTACTGCCCTTCCCCACGTCCCAGCTATACAGGCCGGAAGCCAAGGCAGGTGTGGATGAGCCCTGGGTCCAGACTCAAATCCAGCCTTGTCTTCAAGGTCCTGGGTGGTTGCTTATCAAGGCACTTTGTTCATCCAGGATTTCACTGACTCTCCCTTAATCCTGCCTTTAAAATGTTTTCTTTACAGATGAAATTGTGGCTCTGAAACGGTTGAAAATGGAAAAGGAGAAAGAAGGCTTCCCAATTACCTCCCTTAGAGAAATCAATACTATCCTGAAAGCTCAGCACCCAAACATCGTCACTGTCCGGGTGAGTCTGTCCTTGCTCTGCCCTTCTGCCTAGCGTCACATCTGGGGAAGGACACCTCCCCCTGCTTCCCTTCCCCTGCCATCCCCCCCCAAGGCATGACTGCACTGGAAGTTGGTCAGCAAGTGTGTGCCCTAACCAAACACATGGATTTTTTTAGTTGTAAAGTGCCATTTTATTATCCATCCTTTCAGACTGAAAGGTCACTTCAGGTGCCATTAGTGGTGCTCTCCAGCAGCATCTTTTGTCACACCTCTATTTCCTCCCATATTTTTGGTCTTTGGCCCCTGCTTCTCTGGTCCCTCGTCTCCCCATGGCGTCAGGCGGCTTGCAATTGTGCCTTTCACCTGATCTGGTAATGAGCCCATGGGGCTGGGACACCCCGGCCACGCTCACTCTGGCCTCTGCAAAGCTCACTGGGATGGAGCCACCCTTGAGGGCTGGTTTTCTAAACGTCCACCTCTGGTTAAAATTCTGCCAAGGACCCGGCACCGTTGGTGAAAGGATGAGCTGTGGATCCTGGTCACAGACCCTCGCCCCTCGCCAGAACTGTTGATCACACAGTGGGGCGTCCACCGGGGTCCTTGGTGGCGGTGGGCCCACCAATGACTATGAAAGTCAGCTTCAGTCCATCCTCTGAGTGGTCACCAGTTCTGCCCGCGGGAGCTGTTGGCGGCCAGGCTCAGGCGGTCCCTAGTTTTGTGATCCTAGGCGGATCCTCCACTCTCCCTCGGCTTCCAACTGTCCAGTGAGAGGGTTGGACTTGCTGGGCGGTCCAGGCATCAGCCCAGGAGTTCATTGGGGTCCTTGGGGTTCATGTAGATGTTTGTTCCCTTTCTTGCTCCCCACTTACTCCCTCGGGGTGTGCTTTACAGGAGATTGTGGTGGGCAGCAACATGGACAAGATCTACATCGTGATGAATTACGTGGAGCACGACCTCAAGAGCCTCATGGAGACCATGAAGCAGCCCTTCCTGCCAGGTGCCTCCCCCCACCCCATTCCCTGCATCTCCCGGCTCGCTCCCCAAATCCCCAGGTGGGGGGCCCTCATTGAGTCGTGGCTTCTTGATGGGCGACAGAAGCTTGAGAGGGTCTTTGGGTCATGGGGAGACCTGGTCCCACCCCATGACCTGGCAACCATGCTTCTCGGGTCCTGCTCTAGGTGAAGTGAAGACGCTGATGATCCAGCTCTTGCGGGGGGTGAAGCATCTTCATGACAACTGGATCCTTCACCGGGACCTGAAGACTTCCAACCTGCTCCTCAGTCACGCGGGCATTTTAAAAGTAGGAGGGCTCGGGGGTCTGGGGGTGGCAGGTTCAATCAGGGCAGCTTCAGAGAGGGAGAGGGAGCCGCCTTTGCCTCTCAGCCCAGGGCTCTCGCCCAGCAGCCCCAGCCAGCGTCTCCTGGGAGGACACTCCAAGTGCTGGGATATAAGCCACCTCTTAGCCTCTTCCCGTGCTTTCGAGACCGTCCCTCATTAGCAAGAAGCTGCATGAGTCAGGAAGACCTGGGCCCAAATGTGGCCCATTGCCAAACTCCTCAGCCTCAGTTTCATCTGTAAAATGGGAGGGATAAAACTAGTACCTGAGACTTTCCAGTTGTCAGGGTCCAGTGAGGTCATATTGCTAAAGGGCTTTGCCTCCTTTAAAGCACTGTATCTGCTAGTTATAGTAATTATCAAATTGTTAGTTTATTATTAAATTATTATTACATAAACTTGGTGCTATTAACCCATTGGGCTCCTGCATTAGGCAGGAAGATGGTATCCAGAAATGTTGCCCCCTGAAGCCTCGGGCAAGGCCATGAACATCGCTAAAGGCTTTGTGCCACTTGTTGGTTCTTTTGGCTCTGGTGGCAGCTGCGAATCCCTGTCCCATTGAGGGGGGAGCTATGGACAGGGTCAGCCCCCAAAGTGTTCTCTCCTGTGCTTTCAGGTCGGCGACTTTGGACTAGCCAGAGAATATGGCTCCCCATTGAAAGCATACACGCCGGTCGTGGTGACACTGTGGTACCGGGCCCCCGAGCTGCTGCTGGGAGCGAAGGTAGCTGCCCCCGGCCCCCCGTGGGACTCTTCTGCCCCATCAGTGAAGCCCCCGCAGTGGGGGACCGGTGCTGGTCCTGGATATGGGGGGCAGGGGCGGGCAGGGAAGGCCCTGGAGCTTCCTCCCTTCCTGCCTCCTCTCGAGCTCTCTCAGACTCTCCTCGGGGTGTTTTCCTCCCCACTGACTTCTCTGCTTGAACTTTCAGGAATATTCCACCGCAATTGACATGTGGTCAGTGGGCTGTATATTTGGGGAGCTGCTCACCCAGAAGCCCCTGTTTCCAGGGAAGTCAGAGATCGACCAGATCAACAAAGTGTTTAAAGTAATGCATTTATTGAGCTCTAAATCCTCCCTCAGTCTTACCACTTTGGGGGCCAAAAGGGGACTTTGGAAATGCCCAGCAGCGTGTCCATGCTCACTGCTTCTGCAGGGTCATCCTCCCTGGGCAGGAGGGGCATCCTGACCTGAGCCCAGAATCTGGGGTCCTCTTCCACGGGCTCCTGCCTGGGCAGGAGTGGGGGTGGGGGTGAGATACTGTTTCTCTGAGAGTGGGGCCTGGGCCCTTCCCCCTCCCATTCCATAGTTGAAGAGACGGCCAGATTCAGAGGGGCCGATGGAAAGCACAGAGTCTGGCCAGGCAGGTGAGGCGGCCACCCACTGGCCAGAGCCATGCCGGACATCTAGCCCATCCCAGGGCCCGGGCCCTCGAACCCGTGCAGCCGATATTCCTTCTGCCATTACAACCTAGGGCGAGGAGCTAATGGGGAGAAATTCTTGTCTTGGCAGGACCTGGGAACTCCCAGTGAGAAGATCTGGCCCGGCTACAGTGACCTTCCAGCAGTGAAGAAGATGACTTTTACAGAATATCCCTATAATAATTTGCGGAAAAGATTTGGGGCCCTCCTCTCCGACCAGGGCTTTGACCTGATGAACAAGTAAGTGGCCCCAGCTCCTAGTTCCAGGGCAGGGCCCGGACTGTTCTGCTGCCCCCTCTCAGGCTAGCCGGTGTGGGAGGGCTGGAACCGCCGACATCCGTGTGAAGGCTCAGAGTCAGGACCCGGGCTGCCCCTGCCGTCCAGGCTTCTTGGAGCCTTCCCGGGGCAGTGAGACCCATTCACTGCCTGCCTGTTCCAGAGCTGTGGCCGGGACCTGGATCCCAGGCATCAACTTTGTTTCCGGGCACTAGTCCGGCCGGGACCCAGAGAGCCCTGCACGGTGACCCCTCGGCCAGCTGACCCTGGTTCAGGAGGGCTTGGGGAAAAGCCACTTCTCCCACCAGCATTTTAGAGCTTTACATTTAACAAGTTACCAGGACCTCAGATTTGATTCCCATCCCCCCTGACCCTAGACCACCCCTTTGTGTCCGGGCCCAACTTTGTTTTCTCTCTCCAGGTTCTTGACCTACTATCCTGGCCGGAGGATCAATGCTGAAGACGGCCTGAAGCACGAGTACTTCCGAGAAACGCCCCTTCCCATCGACCCTTCCATGTTCCCCACGTGGCCGGCCAAGAGTGAGCAGCAGAGGGTTAAGCGTGGCACCAGCCCCCGCCCCCCGGAAGGAGGACTTGGCTACAGCCAGCTGGTAAGTGGTCAGCGCCGAGAGCCAGGCTGGCCCCCACAGAGGCCTTTGCCCGGCTCATATCCACTCGGCCGGACGGCTCAGGGGCCCCCGGGGCTGCTGCCGGCCTCTGCGTCCGCTGCCTCGCTCACCCGGCTTCTTGGCTTTTCCTAGGGGGACGATGACCTCAAAGACACCGGCTTCCATCTCACCACCACCAATCAGGGAGCCTCTGCCGCCGGCCCAGGCTTTAGCCTCAAGTTTTAAACTCCACGCCGGGCTGCAGAGCAGAGGAACCCCAGGCTGAGCCACGGCCTGACCGTGGCACTGTGCGTGTCAAGGGGGAGGAGGGGCTGGGGACCTCCCCTCCCTTGCCTGCCCACCTGCCATGGAGACACGCAGCCACGGAGGGCCCAGAGGATGGGGAGCTCCACAAGAGCTGTGTTCTGGGAACTCGTGTGTTTTGTTCTCGGTTTGATTTTTTATTTTATTTTATTATTATTTTTTTTTTACATTTTGTCTTGGGCTTGTAAATTTGTAGAATCCAAAGTCCAGCACTCCTTGTCAAGCTGGCATTTCCTTAGGCTGCCCGCCGGGGGCCCATCCTGGCTCTCTCCATCCATGGGGCGGAGCGGTCATTCTGAAAGCTGGCGCCCAGGAGCCATCGGGACGGACACCGGCCTTGGGGGTCTCTGCTCTTCACTGTGACACCCACAGACGAGTAGCTCGTCTCCCCCCAGCACTCATCCAGCCACACCGCGGGGAGAGCCGGCGGTCCTTGGGCCCCCAGCACGCAGAGCTGGTGGTTTTCTAAACATCTCAACACGTGTGGTGTGCGCCCCCAGTGGGGCCCCGTCGGCCCGCCCCCTCCTCGGCACGCTCCCCATCCGTGCCCACCTCGACATCGGCAGGAAGCCTCTTCGTGTTTTCTACTCTCTCGAGCCTCGGTTTTCTAAGGGAACAGCTAGGCCCCCTCCCTGGGCACGGGGTGGGCGGCCTGGGACTGGGGCGGGTTCTGTACAAAGTTGGACATTCATGCAAACTTAGCCACAGTGAAGTTTTTGTATATTGAGATTGTCATAAATTTTAAAATATAGTAAAATATTCTTGGAGGAAACTCTGCCATGTCGTCCTTTAAGGGGTTTGGACCCGGCTGAGCTGGGGGGGCCGGCAGGTAGGCTGATGTGCGCCCCCCCATCTCAGGTCTCTGAGAGTCTGCCAGGAATGACTCCAGGTTTTAGGCCTTGGGTCTCCAGACTGTGCCACACTTCCCACTGATTCTGGGGGCAGGGAGCGGGGGCTTTCTCATGGCCCCTCTCCCCAGTCTCTGCCCGCTCTGGGCCCTGAATGCAGGACCCTTTCCCCTCTGTAGATTGGCTGGGATTTTTTGAGGCCCGCCCCTGATGGGGGCCTGGGAAAAGAACGCCCAGGAAGCCAGTTGTTGATAAAAGCCAGATGTTTTTAGTAAAACCCATTTAAGGCTTCGGCTATGATGAGAATGTGTCCGGCGGGTGCCAGCATTCACCAAGAATGCACCGGGATCTGGGGGGGAGGGGGGACACCCGGCTTGCACCCCCCGCCCACAGCAGCTGGCCAAGTGTGTCCACGTGGCATTGGGTCTGCTGATGGAGCTGGGGGGAGGGGCCAGCCCTCCCTCCCCTTGTCTGGGGGGTGGGGGGGGTGCTGCCTGGAGCCGCCCAGGGCCTGCTGGGAGAGCTGGCTCATGTAAGGGAGCCCTGCGGGCTGGCTGGAGGGGGCGTGTCCTGGGGGGCGGGGAGCTGCAGACCTCCCAGATGTTGGACCAGGGATTTCCTAATGGGCAGCTTCTTCCTGGAGCTGGACCTCGGGCGGGTGACCAACGGGGCCTCTGCCCCTCCACAGCCCACCTCGTGCCATGCAGCTGGCTGCCCGCTCTTAGCCCTGATGGAGCCTGCCTGGCAGACACGGGCCCCTGGGCCTCAGAAAGGGGAGGCAGGAAGCTTGGCAGCTAAAATGCTTTATCAATGGGACACTGGGGGCCGGGAGGGCTCTGGCCACCCCTCCCCCTTCCCGGGACCCTCAGTTGCCTTTAGGACGACCCCGGGGTGTCAGTAATTCACCCGGACCCGCCAGGAGTAGGTGGTGAGGATCCGCTCCTTCTTCTTGACCACACACGTATAGGTGCCCTCGTTGATGGCGTTGACGATGATGCTCATGTGGCCCTCGTTCAGATCCAGGTAGCCCGGGTACGAGTACTCCAGGAGCTCCCGGTCTTTGTACCAGCTTGGGGGTGAGAGAGGGCCTCGTCAGAGCGAGGCTGCGCAGTGCCCCCTCCCCTCCCGGGACTGCCCCTGGCACCGCCCGGGACCAGCACCCCCGTGGGCACTGGGCGTCTGAAGACTCTCCAGCCGCTCCTTAGAGTCTATTGGAAGAGAGCGGGACCTCGGCTGGGGGGCGCTTTACATCCTAAAGCCCTTTGACATCCGCTTTATCTTTATGGGGAGCCAGGGACAAGGAGCAGGGATCAGTCACCTCGACTTTGTAGAAGGGATGGGGCCAAGACCCTCCCCCAGGGCCTAGCCCCTGGACCCAGGCCGGCCCCCCCAGCCACTCACGAGACTTTGCCCTTCTTGTGGACGATCTTCTGGCCGCAGCGGAAAGTGACGTTTCTGCCCTCGGCCACCAGCTTGGTTTTGGTCCTGGGCGGGGGTGGGGTGGCTGCTGCGGTGGGGAAGGGGAACTCTGCCCAGAGGACAAGAGGCGGGGTGTCGGGAAGCCGAGGTCCCCAGGAAGCCCTCCGGGGTGACGGGCCCCTTCCTTGTCCCACCCAGAAACCCCTTCGATCGTGGGAGACTGGGCACGGCTTGGGGCACCCCGGGAGCGGTCCCTCTGAGGGCAGTGCAGGGTCACCACCGGCATGGCCGAGGATGGCCAGTGACCCCTGACTTCCCGACCTCTGGGGTGGGGTGGGGAGTAAGCCCCAGAGGGAGGGGCAGAACCTCATGGGGATGGGGCTTCAGCCCAACCCTGGAGAAACTGACAAGGCTGCACAGCCCCCACGTACGGCATTCCCCCAAACATGGAGTGAGGGGGGTCCCCTCCGGGGTGACTGGGGGTACAGGGGCCAGAGCTCCAGGACTGGAGTCAGACATCTAACAGCCCTGTGACCCTGGCCTAGGGCTTTAACTGCTGTCTGCCTCAGTTTCCTTAGTTGGACAATATTTAATAATCATTATCTCCCAGGGTTGTGAGGATCAAAGGAGATATGTCACGTGCTTGACACGGGGACTTAATAAATGCTTCCTTCCTTCCCTCTCCATTTCTCCCTTTCCACCCTCTTCTCTCCCTCTCTTCCCTCCTCCCTCTTTCCTTCCCCCTTCCCTCATTCTTCCTCCCTCTTCCCACTCTTTCCTCCTTTCCTTTTTCTTTCCATTCTTCCTCTTTTCTTCTTTTTCTCCTCTTCTTTCTTTCCCTCCTCCCTGCATTGTTCCAACTTTCCTTCATCTTTCACTTCCTTTCTCTGTCTTCCTCCCACTTTTCTTCTCTCCCCTCCTTTCCTTCCCCTTTCCTCTTCTCCTTTCTTCCTCCCTCTGTTCCCTCCCTTTTTCTTCCCTCCCTTCCTCCTTCTCTGACTTCCTGTATCTCTACTGTTGTGATTAAAGCCAAGTGCAGAGCCCCCCAGGACCTTGGCTACAGAGCAGAGCGAGCCTTGGACTCCTTCTAATTCGTTTCACTTAAGGAAACTAAGGCCCAGGAAAAGTAATTCCCTCGCTGTAGGTGTCTCAGCAGGATTTGAACTCACATCCCCCGACTTCTGAACTAATGCCCTTTTCCTGGTGTTCTGCTGCTTTCAGGGGTTCAGGAACCCGCTGCAGACTCCCCCCCCATCTTTCCAGGGTCCCCTGCCCCATAGGTGGCACGCGGCTAGGCCCCGTCCTCTGCCCAACCCCAGTTACCGTAGCAGAAATCACAGCTGTGGGGGCAGAGCTTCTTCATGAACTTCTGGCGGGTGTCGCAGAAGCCCCTCCGTGCCCACGGCGGGCACAAGGACAGCCTGTCCTGGCAGCCTGGGCAAAGGAGAGCAACTGACTCAGAGGCAGGAGCCCTGCCAGGGGCTGCGGGGGCCCCGGGACACTTGGGAGGGAGCCAGCTGCCGGGGGCCCGGCACGGGCTGGGGGGGCAGTCGGGATCCGCTCACCCATCAGGCAGTGTTTATTAAGCGCCCACTGGGAGCTGTGCCAGGCTACGGCCAGGAAGGACATTCTAATGGGGAACGCAAAAATGGGCATAAATGTGAAGTGAATGATTGTGTGAGTGTGTGTGTGTGTGTGTGTGTGTGTGTGTGAGTGTGTGTGTGTATGAGTGTGTGTGAGTGTGAGTGTGTGTGTGTGTATGTGAGTGTGTGTGTGTGTATGAGTGTGTGTGTGAGTGTGAGTGTGTGTGTGTGAGTGTGTGTATGAGTGTGTGTGTGAGTGTGAGTGTGTGTGTGTGAGAATGTGTGTGTGAGTGTGTGTGTATGTGTGTGTGTGTGAGTGTGTGTGTGTGTGTGTGTGTATGAGTGTGTGTGTGAGTGTGAGTGTGTGTGTGTGAGTGTGTGTGTATGAGTGTGTGTGTGAGTGTGAGTGTGTGTGTGTGAGAATGTGTGTGTGAGTGTGTGTGTATGTGTGTGTGTGTGAGTGTGTGTGTGTGTGTGTGTGTATGTGTATGTGAGTGTGTGTGTATGAGTGTGTGTGTGAGTGTGTGTGTGTGTGTGTGAGAGTGTGTGTGTGTGTGAGTGTGTGTGTGTATGTGTGTGTGTGTGTGAGTGTGTGTGTGAGTGTGTGTGTGTAGGAGGTGGGGCTACAGGTCCTGGATTCTGGGTTAGGGTTTTCCATTTTCATCATCTTGTGAAATCCCAGAAGATCCCTCAGCCCTCTACAGGAGGGGCCACCTCTAGCGGCCCCCTCCCCAGAGTGGGGACATGAGGAAACCCCAGGGGCCTGGGCCGCTGCGCTCACCGTACAGCCGGTGAATGCCCCACATCTCGTCCTGGGAGATGGTCTTTCTCCCGGTCAGCGTGGCGTTGATGTGCATCAAGGCCTTGGGGTTCAGCGAGTGCATGAGGCCGAGGGCGTGGCCGATCTCGTGGGCAGCGATGTGGACCAGGTCGGTGAGCCAGACGCCTGCGGGAGCACACGGTGAACGAGGACTCGGCCCGGCCCTGCTGGCTCCGGCTGCGGGCAGCGTCGGGGCCCGTACTCGCTCTCCCATCACGCCCCTCAGCCTGCAAAACCCCCCTGGTCGTCTTCATAAAGAAACTCCGGCCCTTCTCACCTTAGACCACTCGGCGGCTCCTCAGCGCCCGGATAAAGCCCGGACACTAACCCCGCTCCACAGCCTGGCTCCCTCCTAACTTCACGGCTGAGCCATTTCTTCCTTCCCTATTTTTTCCCCCTGAGGCAGTGGGGTTAAGTGAGTTGCCCAGGGTCACACAGCCAGGAAGTGTTCCGTGAGATCACATTTGAACTCGGGTCCTCCTGACTTCAGGGCTGATGCTCTACCCACTGGGCCACCCAGCTGCCCAGCTTCTTTCTTCTCTAACCTCCTCAGGACAGGTGCTTTCCCACCTCCACACCTTTGCTGCTATCATTTCCCTGGCCTGGGATGCCCTCCCTTCCTCCACCTGCCCATCCTTCCACACCAGCGGGAGGGAGTGGGAAAATCCTGCATTTGGAACCAGAAGATCCCAGTCTGCCTTCTGACACTGCTAATTAGAGCCTCCTCAGTAAAACCAGGAAATTGAACTAGATCGTGGGTTCTTAATCTAGGGTCCATGAGCTGCTTTTTAGAAAGTACATTGCAGTATCACTAGATACCTTTGTAATCCTATGTATTTTATCTGGTGCATTTAAAAATCTGGAGACCGAGCGGAAGCCCCACAGCTGGGGAACGCTGAGTAAGTTACGGGGTGCGCATGTTATGGGAGATGCTTGTTCTGTAAGAAACGCCCAGCAGGATGATTTCAGGAAGGCCCGGAGAGACTGACATGAACTGATGCTGAGGGACATGAGCAGGACCAGGAGATCATGTACACGGCAACAACAAGTTTATGCAATGATCAATTCTGATGGACGTGGCTCTCTTCGACAAAGATTCAAACCTGTTCCAATGGTTTTGTGATGGAGAGAGCCATCTGCACCCAGAGAGAGGACTGTGGGAACTGAGCATGGACCACAACATAGCACTTTCACCTTTTGTTTTTGGCTTGTTTTTCTCATTTTTTCCCTTTTTGATCTTTTTTTTTTTTTTTTTTTTTTTGTGCAGCACAAAAATTGTGGAAATATGTATTGAAGAATTGCACATGTTTAAACCTGTATTGGATTACTTGCCATCTAGGGGAAGGAGATGCGGGGAAGAGGGAGAAAAATTTGAAACACAGGATTTTGTAGGGGGGAATATTTAAAACTTAAAAAAAATAATTTATTTTTAATGCACATTGCTTTATGAATCATGTTGAGAAAGAAAAATCAGAACAAAAGGGGAAAACCATGGGAAAGATAAAAAATAAAAAAGAAGTGAACATAGCATGTGTTGATTTACATTCAATTTCCATAGTTCTTTTTCTGGATGCAGAGGGCATTTTCTCTCCAGACTATTCCCCAAAAGACAACCCAATGGTTGTCTTGGCTGGAAACTATCTTTACATAGATTTTGAAAAACAAAAAGCTATTATAAAAAATAAAATAAAAATCTCACCTAGGGCTCCCCAGATTGCCAAAGGGCTCCGAGATTGATAAAGTTAAGAATCTCTGCACCGAATGATCTTAATCCTGCTCTAATACCCTCCCCTCTCATTCATTCATCTCTGGGCCCAATGGATTTTAAGTTCCCTGGCAGCAGGAACTGTATCTTTTCATCTTGTATCCCCAGCATAGTGCTGAGGACATAGTCGGTGCTTCAGTGTTTCCTGAATCCTGTCCTTTACCATGAACTGAGTGTGGCTCCGTTAATTAGGAGACTATAAACTCTCTGAGGGGAGGGGCTATAATTTAACAAAATTTTGCATTATCCCCAGTGCCTAGCACAGGAGTCTGCCTTTTGTAGGTATCTAATGAGTGTAGATGGATGGACGGACAGATGGACAGATAAATGAATGTCTGCCTGACCAGATGATCAGATGGATGGATGAATGGATGGATGGATAGATGAATGTCTTCCTGACTAGATGATAAGTTCAATTGATGGATGGATGGATGGGTGGTTAGATGAATGGCTTCCTGACTAGATCAATGGATGGACAGATAGGTAATATGTAGCTGGCTAGATGAACAGATGGAGGATGTGAGTGAATTGATGGATCCATAGGTGAACAAATAAATGAAAATCTGCCTAAATGGACAGAAAGATGGATGTATGGGTGAATGGATGAATGAGGGAATGGATAGATGGACAGATGGGTGACTGGATGAACAGATGGATAGATGCGTGAATCGACAGATGGATAAAAGGACAGACGGTGGATGTCTGCCTCGCTGGGTGAACGATGGAGGGATGAATGGATAGATAAAATGGATGGATGGGTGGAAGGAAGCAGCATGGTATTTCCATCTCTCTTAATTCCCTTCTCAAAGATCCCTTTAGGAAGGGGTTCTTCACCCATTTGTGTCATGGACCCCTTTGGCAGTGAAGCCTATGGATCCCCTCCTTTCTTAAAGTAACATTTTTAAATGCATAAAATAAAACATAGGATTAAAAGGGAATTAATTATATTCAAATAATTATTGAAAAACTTTTTTTCAAAATTTCACAGACCCCAGGTTAAGATTCCTAGTAAGGGGCTATTCTACCTGAGCTCCAACCTCCCCTTTAAGGCTGAGAATATGTAGTCTGGCAAGTGCTGGGTCTTTGATCCCCCTTCCTTCTGGGACCCCTTTTTCCTCTGAATCATCCCCAGGCCCATCAGAGCAGAGCTGCTGGCTTTTCCCCCTCCCAACTCCTCTGCTCTGCCTGGCTCCTGCCCCGAATCCCACCTTTCCTTCTCTCAGTCTCCAGGTTCCTTTATATGCCCCTTCTGTCATCTGTCTGGCCTGTTATATGTGTTCTGACCCATACACACGTCCTAACCATGGACAGGAACGTGTGTCCTGTTCATGGCTGTCCTGGACACCACGTGGGTCTGCTCTGTACATGTGGCTGCGTGACCATGTGGGGGTGCCATGTGCTTGTTTGCGGACCAGAATGAGTCTGGAACACACATGTAGCTGGCCGGAACACGTGTCTCGCCTGTGTGCTTGACACCTACATGTTTGCTGGCCAGAATGCACACAGTGCACACGTATGTGGCTGAGCTCTCGCTGACCAGAATGCGTTTGTTCTGTGTACATTTGGCGTGTGCACGTGAGCCGAACACGGCTTGCCATGTACCCGCAGCTGCCTGAACAGCGGGTCTGTTATTCCATGCGTGTGTCCAGCAGGTACCTAAAGCTGACCTGACTGCACGTGCGCGTGTCCGCCCCTCCCGAGCTGCGCGGGTTTGCTCTGAGCACGTGTGCCCGTTCCCGGGACCCCGAAGGTCTGCCCGGAGTGAGTGCCCAGAGAGTTGGGGGGGGGAAGCCCCAGGCAGTCGGCACTCCCTCCGCCCCCTCGGATCGCTGGGCCCCTCGCTCCCCAGCAAGGTCTCCCTCTCCTCATCTCCCCCCATCCCGAGGAGGGGGTGTCCATGCGCACTCCCCCAGGCGGGGCTCGGGGCAGAGAGATCGTGGTGATACAGCGGCCAGTCCGAGACAGCTCGGGTGAGGGGGGGTTGGGGGCGGGGCAGCCCTGAGAAGGCCGAATAGCGGTTCTGGCCCAGTCCTCTGATTCGGGGGCTCCTCGGGAGTGAGTTAGTGACATGGGCCCCTGGGAATGTGAGCCCCGGCTGGAAGGCTGGGGTGGGGGGAGGGGCCTGGCAGTGGAGGAAAGAGAGGAGGGAGGGAGGGAGGAGAGAGGGAGGGAGGAAGGATTAGGCGGCCTCCCCCCTTACCTTTCTTCCAGCTGAAGCGGGTCTCCCCCACAATCCAGTATTCGCTGTCATCAAAGTGGATCTCCCCATTGGGGGGGAAGAAGGCGTGGGCCAACTCCCCCGTGGTCCCGTCGAAGCATCTGTGCACCAGTGAGCGCACACAGTCCGTGTGGTTGATGGGATAGAAACCTGAGGACCGGGCAAGGCTGGGACCGGCGGAGGACCCAGGAGCTCCCTGAGGGGGGAGGTCTGCCCCCTCCCCCTCCCCAGCTTCCCTGCCTAGGGATCGGGACCACCTTGGGCTGTCACTCAATTACAAAAGAGAATCGTCTCATCCTCCCTTCCCCTTCCTCCCCCCCCCCCCCCCCCCCCAGTGCACCAGTCTGACTTAAATGGACAAGAATCATATTCTGGCAGGGAACTCCGTATTCCAGGGAGAGGGGAACCATCTCTAGCTGCACTCTAGCGAGAGACAGAATCAGCCCCCACCGGGCCGGTCCCGGAAACTGCCGGAACACTGGAGGGTTCCCAAAGCCCAGACGCGGAGCCTCACAATCCCCGGGAGGTTGAGGGCACAAGCATTAGCCACCCCCATTTTACAGACGAGGAAACTGAGGCACAGCAACCTCCCCGCCGCCTAATAATGACTTGCCGACTCCGAGCTCGGCGCCCTCTCTTCCCCCCCCCACCCCCCCACGGCCTGCGCGCGGACGTGCGCTCACCTATCTTCAGGTCACTGGGCAGGTCTGGGGCCACCTCCCTGAAGGTGAACGGGGACACGTCACTCCACATGCGGAAGGCGGCGACCAGCCCCCTGCGGGTCTCGCTCCGGTTGATGAGGTTTCGGGGATAGGACAAGATCCTGGGGGAAGGAGGGGAGGGCGAGAGAGGTCAGGGGGCAGCCCTCTCCCCCCACCCGCCCGGCCCTTATGCGGCCCCCTCCAGGCCGTACTTGTAGGTGAGGTTGAAGTGGTCCCAGTGCAGCCGGGACGGGGTGATGGTGTAGCGCCTTGGGCGGCTCTTCGAGGGCAAGGAGCGTTCGAGGGGGGCCCGGGGACCTCCAAAACTGGGGGGGTCCGGCAAGCTGGCGTCTTCCTTAAAGAGAACAGAGTTAGCGGAGGCGGTCCCGGGCGCTCCCCAGGGAGTGTGGGGACATTCTTCTCCCCTGGAATCACCAGCCCCAGCCTCCCCGCTCCCCCCCTCCCCGTCCCGTCTCCTTCCCTCCCCTCCCCCACGTCAGCGATCGAGGCGCCCCCGGGCCGGGGCCGACTGACAGCCGGATCGCACAGAAAGATTCAGGAAAGTCTGAGAGAGGCCCCAAGAACGGGACCGAGGCGGAGGCAGAGAGGCTGGAGGAGGGAAGGGGGACATACATTATGCGCCTCCTGGGTGCCGGGCGCTGGGCTCCGGGCTTTTCGAGGAACGTTTCATTTGTTGAGGCAGGACGCTTCCGGGAGGGAGAGAACCCAGAGACTTTCAGAGAGCGCTCTCCCAGAGACAGAGACAGAGCCAGCCGGCTGGAAAGCGGGCCGGTGGGCTCCCCGTTCTCACCTGAGATCCTCCTGCTTCGGGGGCAGCCGGGTGCTTCAGGGTCACCAGCAGGACCAGGGCCGGCAGGAGGCAGAGCAGACCTAGAAGCGCTCGGAAGGGGGGCATCCTGGCCGTCCCTCCCGGGGGCTCTGCTGGAGGGCTCACTCCAGGACCCATGGCTAGCTCGGTCCCAAAGCCGGGGGGAAGGTCTCACTCAGGCCGCATGGGCAGGGTTAGGGCCAGGCTGGGCCGGGCCAGGCCGAGGGGCTGGGTCGGGGGGAGATGCGGCCCCCGCCGTCCAGGCCCGCGGAGCCGAGCCTCCAGCCTCCCGAGCTCCTGCTCTGAACAGACTTGAATGTGCACCCCGGCCAAAAGCAAGATCACGTTACTTGGCCCGGCCAGGCGGGAGCTGGAGCCGGAGCCTGGAGGAGGGAGAAGGGGCTGGAGGAGGAGAAGGAGGCTGTTAAGGAGAAACAGCTGGGCCCCTGGTCAGCTCCTCCTGCTCAGCAGCTGTGGGGACGGATGGAGGAAAAGAAGAAAGACTGGGGGTGGGGAGGGGGGACATTTGGCCAAAGGCCTTTCCCTTAAGCTCTCAGCATCCTGTTCCCCAAACAGCAGTTTCTGAACCAGTCCATCTAATGCTCAGAGACCACAAACTTCTGGACCCGGCATTCAATGCTCTCCAGAGCTCAGCCCCAACTTTCCTTACCAATCTTATAGATGATCATAATATTTAGAATATAAAGATTGTCTGACTTTTAATTACATTTTATTTTCAAACAAAGATCGGATTTCTCGACTTCCCTGCACCACCAAGAAAACAGAAAATACAAAGCCCTGGTTACAAAAAATCAATTCTCAAGTTATCCGTGTCCAAAAAGAAATAATGTCTCAATCTTCCCTCGGAGTCCATCTCTTCTCTGTCAGGAGACTTGAGAATAGTGGCTGTTCCTGGGTTCATCAGAGTTCCTGAGTCTTTGGGAGTTAATTACCTTTACAATGTTGCCATTCCATATAATTTGTCTGCTCCTTTCATTTTGCATCAGTTCACGTAAGTCTTAGCACAACTTGCCCCTTCAGAACTTCTTAGAGCGGAATAATATTCCATCACAATCATATGCCATAGTTTGTCCAGCCACCCTTCGCCCCCACCGTCCCCACAGTTTCTAATCCTTGTCCAAAAGGCTATAAATATCCTTGTGTGCTTGGGTCTGTTTCCTCTGCCTTTGATCTTTGGAGTTTAAAAGACCTAGTCACGGTATCACTGGGTCAGAGCGTTTGCACGCTTTAATAACTGGAGGCACAGTTCCAAATTGCTTTCAAAAATGACCGGACCATGTGGTTTCTTTCACAACCTGACGAATATGGAAATAGGACTGACTGCGCAATTATAATCTATATCAAATCACTTGCCTTCTGGAGGAGGGGGAGAGGAAGGAAGGAGAGATCAGTTGGAACTCAAAATTAAAAAATAAAATATTTTAATAAAAAAACGAAATGTAAAAATGTTCACATTAAAAGACAAATTTCACCCCTCGCGTTCCGGCTATAAGCGTCAGGGGAAAAAAAATTGGCTGGACCAGTTTTTATAGTTCCATCAACATTGCACTAATATACCTGTTTCTCACATCCCCTCCAGCATGTCTGTTTTCCATTTTTGTCCACTTTCCCAGTCTAATTTGTGTGAGGTAGGACCTCTGACTTGTTCTCCTTTGTATTTCTTTAATTTTTATGAATAAGAACACTTTTATTTGGCTACTGATAGCTTGGGTTTCTATTTCTAAAAATTATCTGTTCATATTCTTTGACAGTTTACTCATTGGGGAATGGCTTTTATTTACCTCAATTTGAATCAGTTCCTTCTAAATATTAGAAATCAAACCTTTATCAGAGAAAAGCCCTACTAAGAGTCTTCCCTCCTTCATTTGTCTGATTCCCTGCTAATTTTAGTGCTTTGATTTTTTTTACATTGTTATTTTATTTTATTTAATAATTACTTTATATTGACAGAACCCATGCCAGGGTAATTTTTTTACAACATTATCCCTTGCCCTCGTTTCTGTTCCGATTTTTTCCCTCCTTCCCTCCACCCCCTCCCCTAGATGGCAAGCAGTCCTATATATGTTGGATATGTTGCAGTATATCCTAGATACAATATATGTGTGCAGAACTGAACAGTTCTCTTGCTGTAGTGCTTTGATTTAATTTGTACAAGAACCTTCAAAGTTTTACCTAGTCAATATTTTTACCTTCTGTGACCCTGTCTTATATCCTCTGTTTGGTCATGAACTCTTCCTCCTCTGTAGATCTGATAGGCAAAAATTCTTTTTTTTTTTTAAACATGCAATTTTAAAAAATGATTTGTTTTCCCCAGATACGTGTAAAATTATTTTTAGTTATATACATACATTCATTTTTTACATATTTCCATAGGAATCATCTTGGGAGAGAAAAATCAGAACAAAAGGGAAAAATCATAAGAAAAAGGAAAAAAAAGGTGGAAATAACATGTGTTGATTTATATTCAGTCTCTATAGTTTTCTCTCTGAATGCAAATGGTTTTTTCCATCAAAAGTTTACTAGGCTTGCTCTGGATCACTGAACTGCTGGGAAGAATCACGTCTATCACAATTGATCATCGCACAATCCTGCTGTTACTGTGTACAATGTTTTCCTGGTTCTGCTCATTTCGCTCAGCATCAATTCATGTAAATCTTTCCAGGCTTTTCTAAAATCAGCTTGTTTTGTTTTGTTTTTAAATAGAAAAATCATATTCCATTACTGTCATAGACCCTAACTATATGGTAATCTATTCTAATTTTTGTCACCTTTTAGAGTTGTCATTTGGAGCTGAACTTTCTCATTTTGTGGAGGAGGAAATAAAGGTCCCGAGGACTTTTTCAGGGTTATCTAGTGAATTAGTAAAAGAGCTAAAATTTGAACCCACTCCGTCTCCAATTACTTCCATCTATATGGGTGGGACAGTAGCTAGAGCATTGAGCCTGGAGTCAGAAAGTCCCGAGTTCAAGTCTACCCTCAAACACTTACTAGTAGTGTGAATTTGGGCAAGTCACTTCACTGTTTGCCTGTTTAATCAACTGTAAAAATAAATAGCATTTTCCTTCCAGGATCAAGTAAGAAAAGAATTGTAAAAGTCCTTAGCACAGTGCCTGAGCCGCAGTAAGGGCCATTTAAATGCTTTTTTCTCTTCCTTTCATTTCCCTTTCCTCTCTGTTCCAAGCCACGTTCCCCCTGATTCTGGACCGTGTTCCGCAGGGGAATGCCCGCTCCGTTGTCTCCCCTACCTGGCCCGGTTCCACCTCCTTGGACTTCTCCACACTCTCTCCCCTCCCTGAACTCTCTGGCTGGGACTGTATTTATGGCACTGGCACTTAGTAGGTACTTATTTAAGTAGATACTTAATAAATCCCCAATGAAGGTTCAATAAATGTCCAAATGAAGTGAATGATTGAATGAACGAATGTTTGTAGGCTTTCCTAGCCCCCAAGTATAAATGAGTGAATTATTGTCCCCGAATGATGGATAAGGCAGTGAAAGAATGACCGGTTATAAATGACTGTGTGAGAAATGAATTAACGGGGAATAGATGGGAACAAGTCAATACGTGAGGGAAGGAACGAAGGTGAACGAATGCATGAGCAAGTGAATAAACGAACGAAAGCAACAACAAACCCACGTTTGTGTCCCGGGGCCCGGGAAGGACTTGGGAGGCCCGAGGTGACCTTCTTGGCTGGGGACCTCGCCTTCCCACCGAGGGGACGCCCGGATGGCAGACAGCTGCTGGGGGTGGGGGCCCCCAACCAGCCCGTAGGGCTTTCTGTTTGAGACACGGCTCAGACTTGGCCCTCAGGAAGGCGGCCCTGCCTCGCTTTCCCTTGTCTGTGTGCAAGCGGGAGGGGGCCCGGGAAGGTGGGGGCTGGGGAACAGTGTGGTGGGCCCAGCCACGCGGAGCACACAGACCGGCTGGAGATTCTTGGAAAGTGTGGCTCTCTGGGCCTCCAGCCGCCGCCCCGCACTCTTGGCCGCCTCCATTCCCCTGGACCGCATCCCTCCTTCCCTTTCCAAGACCAAATATTTGCTCAGGATGTGGCTGCTGAGGCTGTTACCCAAACCGTGGCTCCCCCGGCCGGCCTCCTTGTGGGATGGGAGGAGGGGAGGACAGACCTTGGCTGGGAGGCAACATGAAGGCCCTCGAACCCCTAGGGAGGGTGCCAGTTCAGATCCTTCTGTGTACACAGTAGGTGCTGTATGATGAGATCCCCCAGGAGAGCTGGAGGGCTTCTGGGGTCAGGATCTGAACTGTGGCAGTGACGGGACCAGCCCCCGTGTGTAAAGGCCCCAGGGAAGTGGAAGGCTGGTACAGGAGAATGGGGGCCAGAGGACAGGAGCTCTGAGCCCCGCTTCTGGGAGGTTTTAGTCTGTGAAATTTAATGGATTTCCCCTAACTTTGAACTGAAATTTCTCTCAATTCCTGTAAAGCATTTTTGGGGGCCGGGGGCGGCCACTGGCTTCACTAGGGCCGCCAGAGGGGTCCCCGCTCCCCAAAAGGTTCCGATTCTCTGCCCTAGCCGGAGACAAAGAGGTGAAGTGAGGTTGGGAAGGGAGGGGCCACCAAGAGGGAGACCGGAGAGCAGAAAGCTTGGGCTTCCATTCCCTCTTTCCTTTGCTCGATTTTTCCAGGGTCAAGGGGAAAAAGCTGTGTGGATGTGGAGCGGGGAACGGGGAGGATGGCTCAGGATCCTGGCCTGGCCCAGGGCATGGAGCTCCGGGGTCTGGTGTGGAGCCGGGAGCGGGGAGGATGGCTCAGGGTCCAGGGTCGGGCCAGGGGATGAAGCTCCAGGCTCCGAGTCGGGACAAAGGGCACTTCTGGCTGAGCAACCCCAGGCCCAGCATCCTCATGGGTAAGATGACCGGCGCGTGCTCTCCCAATGGCAGCCGGGGTTATTTGGTCCTTTCCTCCCCTCAAACTCCAGGTTACTTTAGCTGGTGAGGGGAAGGCCGAGCCCACAGAGGGTGGGCGTGGGGGCAGGGAAGGGTTCTAGATCGGCTCTTCTCCATCCCCCCACCCCGCCTGAGACATGGGGAGGACGAGTGTGAGCACCCCGGCCCCTCGGTCTCAGCCCTAGGCTTGGGCTCCTTCCTCTGGGAATGAGGGGAGGACTTGGCTCCTTCCCCATCTCCTGTCCTGGTAGATGCGGCCGGTCACTCCCTCCCTCCCAGACCTCTATTCTCCCAGCTGCTGCCCTGCCCACTCTGGGTACCTGCTCCTGCTTCTCCTCTGGCCCCTCGCCTCTAGCAGCGAGGACCCAGAGGCGGCAGGGGTCCTGAAGCAAGGCTGGGGCCCCACACCCGGGTCATACTGCTCAGAGACAGCTTAGGGAGAGGCTGTGGACGCCCAGCTGAAAGCCCAAGGGGTGTGGATCAGGAAGACTTGTCTGTGTGATGCTGCCCAAGACACCTAACCGCTGCCTGCCTCAGTTTCCTTGCTTGAAAAATCGCACCTCCCTGCCATGGTGGTTGTAAGGACAAAAAAAGGCTGAGCCCCTTTGTACCTCTGGCACACAGTAGGTGCTATATAAATGATTGCTCCCGTACCCTTCATTGTTCAGACTTCTGATTTTTAGACCCCACTTGGGGTTTCCTTGACCAAGTACTGGAATGATTTGGCCACTTCCTTCTCTGGTTCATTTTACAGATGAGGAAACTGAGGCAAGCGGGGGGGAAGTGACGTGCTCTGAATCCCATAGCTAGTGTCTGAGGCTGGACTTGAACTCAGGTTTTCCTGATCCAGGAGTGGGCTCTAACCTGGGTACCACCTGGCTGTCCCACCCCTTCAATCACCCTGGAGTGAGCAGCAGGCAGGATCTGAACCCAAGACTCCAGTCGGTGCCCTCCCCACCCCACAAAGGAGCAGGGAGGCAGAGGCTGACTCAGTTCCTGTTTCCTTTTCCAGCCTGGACTTTGTCCCCCCAGGCTCGTCAGGACGGAGCTTCCTGCAGGAAGTCTTCCCTGATCCCCTCCCTCCCTCCAGCTGCTCCAGGACAGCCCGTCTCCATGCACTTAAGCCCTCAGTCCCTGATGCAGCAAATGCCCAGTGAGGCCCCACCCTCTGCCAGGCCGGAGACGGGCCCAGAGCTCTAGAACCTTGCCTCCGGGTCCGCCTGCCTCTGGTCTGCCCCCATCCCGGTCGCCCATCTCGGCTGCGTCCGCGGGCAGGGCCGGCCTTTTCCCGCGGGGGCATGGGGCTCTGGGACGGGCCTACAAGGCGCCCGCCAAAGGCTGCCCACAAGCCACCCCCTTCTCCTGTAAATTGAGACAATCGTGCCCACGACCCCCCAGCCAGAGGCGAGGAGCCCTTGGGGTCTGTGGGCACGGGCGCCCCGGGTGGGTGGCGGGGCTGTGACGGCAGACGCGGGCTCTGTGGTGTCCGGTGGAAACGGCCTCGGAGCGGGACCTGCTTCTGCCCTGGGCCCCATGGCGGCGAGGGGAGCACCCGGGGCCCTTCCGGCTCTGGGATCCTGGGCAAGCTTCCTCCACAGGCCAGAGTCAGAATCCCGGTACCAGGCAAAGGGGCGGGGCCATGACTGGGGAAGGAAGGGTGCCCAGATAACCGGGGGAGGAGCCTGGCCCCACGTCCGGAGGGAGGGGTCAGACCTTTTCTGGGAGCGATGGCGGACAAAAGGCAAAATAAACCAGAGGTCGCAGGGAGGCTGGGGAAGGGGCAGTGAGCGGGGAACCCCTGCTGGCTCCCTGGCAAGCTGCTCCCCCGGCCCCCAAGCGAGGCCCGCTGGCAGCGCGACGGGCGTCCTGGAGGCCTCCCCGGAGGGCGAGCCAGGGCCCGGGAGCCGGCTGCCTCCAGCGGGGCCAAGTGAGGCCAGGGAACTGGAGGGGTGCCCACAGGCTGGTGCTGGTCAGGCTCCGGGCCGGGGAGGGAGGGGGGCCCGAGCCTCTGCCCCCTCGGGGCTCCCACACACCACGGGGGAGGGCAGCAAAGACCCCCAGACAGCCCCAGCCCAGCGCCCCCTCCCCAAGAAGAGGCAGACACCAGCAAGGACAAAATTCATTTTTCCGTTTATAAAATGCGTGTGTGAGTGTGTGTGTGAGTGTGAGTGTGAGTGTGTCGGGGAGTTTTTGCAAAGGCAGATACTGGAAACATGGCTCTTGTGTAGCAGGACACAGCTGGTACCTGGGCTGGGGGAGGCGGGACGCCACCACGAGGATGCGGGGATCACAACACGCCACACAGAGCTCCCGGGCCGCAGGGCGCAAGCGCCGTGTCCCTGGGCACCGATGGCCACCGGCCCCTCCCACGGGGCGGGCAGGGCGGCTAAGAAGGGGGCCCGGGCCCCGACCCCCAGCCCCCAGCATTCCCAAACCCAGGAGTGGGGCAGGGTCCCCCTCAGCGCGGCGAGAGCCCAGAGGGGCCGCGGGCGGGCGGCCGGGGTCCAGCGCGCCGATTTCCACGAGAGCCGAGGGCCCTCCTTGCCCCGGCCGCCATGGTGCCCCAGGCTTCTGCCCCGAGGAGGGGCCCCGGAGACCCTGGGCCCAGCCCGGTGCCCCGCCCCCGTCGGGGAAGGACGAGTCCCTGGCTGCTGCCGCAGCCCCCTTCCTGCCACACCCCGGGCCTCCCCGGGCACGGTCGGGCACTCGTGCCCCGCAGCGGCAGTCCGAGGCCACGCGGGGGGGCGCCCCAGCCTCCTGACGCCGCGGAGGCCGGCCCGAGCTGCGGGCCCTGGCGCCCGGCGGGGGTCGCGGCCCCCAGCTAGGTCTCGCGGGCTCAGACAAAGATCTGGATGCGGTCGCGGATGGCCTGGCGGCAGATGGGGCAGACGCTGAGCGCCGAGCTGCACTCGAGGCAGGAGCCGTGGCCGCACTGGAAGACCAGGCGGATGTGGCTGTCGATGCAGATGGGGCAGGTGATGCGCTCCTCCATCTGCCGGTAGCGGCTCTGCAGCTCCTCCATCAGCTGCCGCTGGCCCGCGCACTCCAGCCCCGACAGGCCGCTCTCCACCTCGGTGCTGTCTGCGGCCGGACACGGGGCGGGGGCGCCCGGGTCAGGGGGGCCTCCTCTGGGGGCACGCGGCCCAGCCCCCCGAGGGGATCCAGGAAGGGGAACACGGCCCTCCACAGCCAACTGCGGGGACCCACTCCCAGCCTCCAGGGGACCCCCCCCCCACCCCGAGCCCCTCCCCACCTTGTCTAAGCTTCTTGTTGATTGTCACTTGACAGCGGATGCACTTCTTCATCCTGCGGGAACACTCTGGGGGCGGAGCACAAGGGGCTGCTGGGCTGGGGTCTGGGCAGACTCGGCCCCCCTCCCCCCACGTCCCTCACGCCCCCCTCCCCCCACGGCCCCCACGCCCCCTCCCCCGAGGCCGCTCACCTTCGCACACGATGCTGTGCTGGCAGGGCAGGAAGAGCACCAGCAGGGCCAGCTCCGAGCAGACGAGGCACTCGCAGGGCCCGGCCCCGGGGCCGCCGCCCGCCCCCCCCACGCTCAGGTTGGTCATGGTGTTGGGGGTGCTGTGCATCCTCCGGAGCCCGCAGCTCCTCCCCAGGTAGCCCCCGGAGCTCTGCTGCTCTCTGCCCGTGGACGTGGGGGGAGGGGGAGAAGCGTCAGTGACTGGCCCAGCCCCCAAACAGGACCCCCCCCCCCCCCCGGCCCAGCCCCAGTCCCACCTGAACCTGTGGGCAAAGCCCCGAATGGCCTGGACCACGCGCCCGTCCGTGACCACATCCAGGGGGCACTTGCCCCGGTGGTTGGCGTAGTTCACGTCGGCGCCCTCCTGGGCCAGGAAGCAGGCAATGGCGATGCCCACCGTCAACTCCGTGCTGCCCAGGAAGCTGGAGGCCTGGAGCTGGGGGAGGACGGGCAGGCTGGCACAGGTGCCCAGGGGCGACGTGCCCAGGAGGAGCATCCATCCCAGCCCCCCCTGCTTCCCTGCTCAGCTCCTTAGTATTTCTAGTCAGAAAACAGGCTCAGAACCCCCGGGGGGTCCCCAAGGGCATCTGGGAACAGCAGCGGTGGCCGATGTCTGTGGGGGTTGGTGCCCAGGGGCCTCGGGAGATTCGGTCCTGACTGAGGTGGGGACCCCCAGGGCAGAATTCCCAGGCCCTCCCCTCCCCTCCCCCGGGCTCACCCACAGGCCCCTGCAGTGGCCCCGCCCGGGTCTGCCCGCTGCCCCCCAGCAGAGCTGGCTGGCAGCAAAGGGCCCCAGAGAGAGGCTGGCACTCCATCCCCCGTCTGAGGCCCCTTTGCTGAGCGTCGGAGGCAGGGCCTTTCCCTGAGCCAGGCTCTGTGTGTGTGTGTGCCGGGGGAGGGGACACGGCTGGCACCGGGAGAAAGGCTCCTTGTGCAGGGAGCCCAGGGCCGGGGGGAGCCTATGCCAGGGAGGGGGCGGGGGGCCCGGTCAGCCAGGGCCACGGGACCTCGGCAGGTGCCCGTTTCACGGTGCTCGGGGCCGGCCACAGCCAGGGCGTTCCCAACGCCCGCCACGCGCCCTACCCGGGAGAAGAGCGAGGCTCCTTCGCCGGCCCCGGAGGCCTCGGCCGGGGGGGGCAGCAGCTGGTGTTTCTCCAGGGCGATGTGCATGGCCGTGTCCCCGGCCTCGTCCTCGGCGTTGACGTCGCTGCCGGCGCTCACCAGCAGGAGCAGCAGCGCCACGTGGGCCTGGGTCACCGCCAGGTGCAGCGGCAGCTGGTGGCGGTTGTTGCGGAGGTTCACGTCGCAGCGGCCCTGCGGGCAGAGGCGGCCACGGCGTCAGGCTCCCCCGCCGGCCAGGGGGACGCCCGCCTTCTCGGGCACCGCTCGTGCTGCTTCCGAGGGTTCGGGGCCCCCAGGGGCAGTGCTGGCACCCGCCCCGGCCCGGCCTCGGCTCCCACCTCTTTGATGAGGATCTCGGCCACCTCCCGGTGGTTATTGAGGGCGGCCAGGTGGAGGGCCGTGAAGCCATCGTCCTTTTTGGTGTCTGCCAGCTGCCGGGCCCGCGCCAAGATCCTCCTGACGGCTCTGCTGGGAGGGCAGGGGCTCGTGGGGGTCCTGAACGCCCGGGGGGGCTGCTCGGGGAGGCGCGGCCTCTCGGCCCGAGGGGATGGCCTCAGAGCCGGGAGCGGAACCCGGGGGCAGAGGGATCCCAGCTGGGGCCAAGGGCAACGCTCTTGTCTGGCACCGCCCCAAAGAGCCGGCGTCCGGCCTGAGGCCGTGGGCATGGAGCCCTCCCCAGCCTCCTCCCAGAGGGGGCTCAGGGCTCGCTCACTCCCGGCCCGCCCCCGGCCCCTTCCGGCCCCACTCACAGCGCGCTGCCTTTAAGTGCCGCGTGGTGGAGAAGGTTGAAGCCTTGGCAATTGGAGGCGGTGAAGTCGATGGTGGGCACCTCGGTGAGGATCTCGATGATGCCCTTGGCGTCTGCTGAGATGGCACAGTGCAAAGGGGTGTCTCCACACATGTCCTGCGGGAGGGCGAGGACGCCGCTCAGGCCCTGTGCCCACGGGCGGATGCCCGGCAGAACCAAAGCCACGCCCCCGTGAGCGAGAGGGCCGCCTTGCCCAGGGTGCAGAGCAGGGAAGAGGCTCCGGGCCGTGCCCAGGGACTTGTGGCCGGGACGTGGACGACAGCGAAAACTTGGGCCGAGGAGGGATGGGGGGTGGAGGGTGCACGCGAGGGAGACCAGAACCTACAGGGATGTTGACGTCGCAGCCTTGCTCACACAGGACGCGCGCCACCTCCGGGAAGCCCTTGCGGACTGCCACGTGCAGGGCGGTGCACTTGGCGTTATTGATCAGGTTGGCACTCGCTCCCCGGCTCAGCAGCACCCGGGCCACCTCGGCCTGGTTCCTGGATGGGAAGAGCCACGGGCAGCGCTGCTGAGGGGGTGGGCGGAGCTGCCGGGGGCCCTGCCCGCCCGGGGAGACCGCCCATGTGCCCACCGCCCCCGGGCGCCTCACCCAAAGGCCGCGTAGTGCAGCGCGGTGTCTCCCTCGTCGTCCCGCACGTCTGTGCCCGCGTGGGCCTGGAGCAGCAGCCGCACCAGCTCCACCTGGCCCAGGTGGGCGGCCACCTGGAGGGCGGTCCGGCCCTGGTTTCTGACATCCACCTGCAGGGATTGGGGGCGTCAGGCCTTGTCCTCTGGGCCCCCTCCCCCAGGGGCTGTGCTGACACACACAACCGACCCTTCTGAAGCCCCCCTACCTCCTCAGCCACCCCTTCGGCCCAGTAATGGGCGCCCCCACCCTGAAGGCATCTGACTCAGTGGGGGGGCGGTCACTGCGTGGGAAGAGCACAGTGTACAAAGAGCATCAAAAAATAGGAACCCCCCCCCCAAATGCCCAAGACTTTCCTGAGTTCCCAGTGGACAAGTCACTCCATCTGTTTTCCCATCACCCAAGGACAACCCCAGCCCCGAGTTCGGATCCAGCCTCAGACACTGACTAGCTATGTGATCCCATGTAAGTCTCTTAAGCCTCTGTCTGCCTCAGTCTTCTCAGCTGTAAAATGGGATGGCCACAGCACCTCCTGCCACGGGCTTGTGAGGACCAAATGAGGCCACCTTGGCAAGTGCCTGCTTGGCGCAATGCCCGGCCCGCAGTAGGAGCCGTGTAAAGGTTAACCCTGATGACTTTTGTCATGACTCTTACTGCTCCCACGGCCTGCAGCCTTCACCGGGACACTGCTGTGCCCTGTGCCCGCTTGCCTTGTCTGGGTGCCTCTTCACCAGCTCCAGCACCCTGGCCACGTTGCCGTGAGCCACCTCGGTCACCAGCCGCCCTGGCTGTTCGGGGTCGCTCTTCTGGGTGAGCAGCTTCTCCAGGACAGCACCCAGGGAGCCTGGGGAAGCCCCAAACCTCAGTGAGTTCGGGGGAACCCTGGCCAGCCCTCTGCCCGTGGGGGCTACGGACACAGGGCCGTCCCCCGCGCCTGCCCCTGCAGCTGGCACAGCCTCCGCCTCCACGCCATGGCAGGAGGGAGGAGCTTGCCCGCGCCCGCCCGCTGCCGCCTTACTCTTGGGCTCCTTGGCGCTCTCGGTGGCATTCAGGTTGGCGTCCGCCTCCAGGTGGTACGCCGTCAGGCAGGCGGGGTTGAAAGTCCAGGACTGACCGCCCACAGACACCCTCAAGTCTCCATCTCCGAAAACCTTCATCACTTTCCCGATGTGCCCCAGGGCCTAGGGAAGGGCAGGAGGGGAGGTCAGGAAAGCGGGCTTCCCTGGGGGGCACAGACAGGCCCGGGGGCCGGGCGAGGGGCCCCATCAGGTTGGGCTCCAGGAGCACGGATTGGGCCACTCTTGGCACCCCCAACATGTGCCTGGCACACAGCAGGAGCTTAACAGATGGACGGCCGACTTACACAAATCCTCTCAGACAAAGAATGGAAACGGCCGGGGTCAGGGGCTGGGGGCCCCGGGGCAGAGGAGAGGGGGTGTGTCAGTGGGCGCAGGGGTCCCTGCACTACCCCTGATGGCTAAGGCGAGGGCAGGATCTGAAGGGGCCAAGGAAGGCCTCTCCCCAGAGCCGGCCTCTCGGGTCGGGCCACAACACTCACCAGGGCCATGTCCTCCGTCCACTCGCCGTGCCCAGCCTGCAGCCGCTTGACCGTCTCCAGATCCTCAATGACCCGGACCATATCTCCGACCCAAAACGTGTTGTGCTACGGGAGAGAATGGGGGCCGGGCTGGGGCCAAGAGGCGGGGGAGCTCCCAGCTTTAGCTTTGGGGGCGTTTCTCGTCCCTCTCGCGCTCGGTTACCCACTCTCCCCAGACTCACTTTGGTCAGGGCGCCGGGATGGAAGGTCCAGCGGGCGTCACTACTGAACTGGACGCGTACGTCGCCGCGGTCAGTGATGCGGTGGACAGTCCCCGTCTGACCGATGAACTGCACCCGCGGGGAAGGGGAAACCGAGACAGACAGACAGCTCTCAGGGGCTCCCCTGGGCCCAGGGGCTACGGGGGAGGAGTGGCCCCGGCCCCACCCCCACAGCTGCCCTCCTTGGCTGCCGGTGGTCAGAGACCGGGGCCAAGCTGGGCCCCAAGAACCAGGGCAATCTCACTGGGCTTCCTCTCCCCAGGTTCCCCTCCCCTCCCAGGCAGTCTGAGCAAGCGCAGCTCCCTAGGAGAGACCCTCCCCAGGGCGATCTGGCCCAGCTCACCTCAGCCATCTTGGGGTTCCAGCCTCCATGGCCCTCCTGCATTTCCCGCAGAATGTCCATGGCCAGCAGACACTTGACCTTGTCTCCGTGCTGAAAGGGAGGGCTCTCGGCACTTGCCTTCCGCTGCAGCTCGGCGGGCTTGCCTGGAGTCGGGGGGGGAGGGAGGGGGACAGCCCCAAGTGAGTGCATGGTGGGGGCGGGGATCAGCCTCCACTGGTTATTGCACAAGCCTCTGCTTAAGAGGCCAGGCCTCCCTCCACCCATTCAGATTTCCAACCTGGAGAGGGTGGCACCCCCCCCCCCCCCGGAGTTGACCTGTCTAGAGCCGACTCCCCGCCTGTGTCCCAGGTCAGCATAAGAAATTAAATGGGAACTTGGGGGACTTCTGTGGGAGCCACAGACAACGAGCAGAGGCCGACACAGAAAAAATACCCCAAATTTCACAGTAAGTAGACCCCCACAAAAGTCCAGACTTCTGTGGCACAAAGGGAGGGCCAAACTGTTTCCGGGTCACTGGGGTACCGTGGAAGGACCCTGGGGCATCCCCCAGCTCCATACCTAGCCTCGGGAGGTGCTCTTTGTAATAGAAGCCTCCCGGCGCCTCCACCACGCACTTGAGGTCCACCTTGCCCTTGTGGCCCACGCGGTAGACGTTGGTGGTGCCGTCGGCCCAGGTCACGCTAGCCACGCTGCGGCCCGTCTCCACGTCCCACCCGCGGATGTCCATCACGCGACCTGCCTTCCCCTCGCCCCCTGAAAGGACGACGCCAGGTGTTCCTCCTTCCGCCTGAGCCTCCCTCCCTCCCAGCGTCCCGGGGCCCTGCTGCGCCATCAGGGACCCGCTCTTTCCGCCTTGTACGGGAACAGAGTCCAAGCTACCCCAGAGCCAGGCTCCACGTGGGCACAGGGGGTGGCAACGCAGGGCCCCGCACAACCCTCGTTGCACTTACCATCCTGGTTGCCCCATTCCCAATCTGGGCCCCGGAGGACCTTGGCACCTTGGAAGATGCCCCTCAGGGTGATTCGAGGCAGATTGTGGCGGGCACTCACTGTGACTCTGCAAGAGAGCAAGTTAAATTGTCAGTACTTACGTAAGGCTCAAGCAGGTAGTTAAAAATATAAAACAAACTTTGGTTAAAAAAAAAAAAAAAAAAAGGCCCCAAATTGTCTTTATGTATGATTGGGGAATAACAGAATACTACTTTTCTCCTGAGCAACTGGGGCTAAGTGACTTGCCCAGGGTCACACAGCCAGGAAGTGTGAAGTGTCTGAGGCCAGATTTGACTTCAGGGCTGGTGCTCTATCCACTGCGCCCCCTAGCTGCCCCTAGAATACTATTTTTTAAATGGAGTGGCTCATGCAGGACAAGGGCCTGGTGCCCTGACGCGGCCCAAGGGAGCCGCCAATCCAAAGGCGCTCCAAGTTCCCATTTTGATCAGTAACGCCGACGAAAGCTTCCCCGTCAGGGAAGCGGGACAATCGAGCGTGTTCCACCACGATCAGGAGCTGGCGTCGGGGACCCAAAGGAACGAGATTTAACCAGGATCAACTGAAGGTTCTCCCTGGCAGTTTCAAAAGGCAACTCCGCCGGCAGTGGCCGGGGTGGGAGAGCCAGTGGTGTTAGCAGACGGCAAGCTCGGCGGGAAGGAGTGAGGTGTCCCAGCAGCCCATGGGGCAGGCGTGAACGTTGCTGCATCATTAGCAACACGAGCCAAAAGCACAAAGAAGACACTTGGGGGAACGGCAGACCCCCGAGGAACACTGCATCCAGAACTGGACAGCTCCCTGATGGCAAAGCCTGTTAGCTCGGGGACTCTGCAGCCCCAGCAGCTATCCTTGGGACACTGCAGGCGGCCCGTCTCCCAAAGGAACCTGGGAAAGCCGGAGCAGGGCCAGGAGAAAGCAGCCAGCTCAACCGAAGGGCTTCAGGTTGCCTCAAAGCAGAGGGGGCTGGGGAGGGCAGAGGCGGGGAGGCCGGGTCAGTCAGACTCCCTGGAGATGTGGTTCAGGGGGCAAACAGGGACCTCATGGGGGCTCTGCAGTTTTACCGGGTCATTCTGCTTAGCCCCAAGCACGCCAAGGGCAGGAGAGGGCAGGAGGCGGGCTGGTGGGGGGGGAGGGGAGTGGTCCTCTCCCCAGGGGGTCTCTTTTTCTTGGTTCTGTCATAGAGCCATGGACCTGCTCAAGCTGGGCCCTGCTCCGACACAAGAGCCTGGGGTAGCTCCAGCCCTTTCTCAGGGTGGTGCAGGCCTGCCGGCCAGGCCCCAGAGACCCACAATTTGCCTCAGGTTCGAACCCCTGCCCTGCAGTGGGACCAGCTGCAGGGAGGATGAAAGGGGCAACAGTTTTCCAGAGTCGAATGCCAGGAAGAAGTGCTCCAGTGTGGCTGTGCTGGCTTCTTCAGCAGGAGGGGGCAGCTGGGAGCCAGTGCAGCTTCTGCAGGAGGGGGCAGCTGGGAGCCGGGAGCTGGTGCAGCTTCTGCAGGAGAGGGCAGCTGGGAGCCAGTGCAGCTTCTGCAGGAGGGGGCAGCTGGGAGCCAGTGCAGCTTCTGCAGGAGGGGGCAGCTGGGAGCCGGGAGCTGGTGCAGCTTCTGCAGGAGGGGGCAGCTGGGAGCCAGTGCAGCTTCTGCAGGAGGGGGCAGCTGGGAGCGGGAGCTGGTGCAGCTTCTGCAGGAGGGGGCAGCTGGGAGCTGGTGCAGCTTCTGCAGGAGGGGGCAGCTGGGAGCCGGTGCAGCTTCTGCAGGAGGGGGCAGCTGGGAGCCAGTGCAGCTTCTGCAGGAGGGGGCAGCTGGGAGCCGGGAGCTGGTGCAGCTTCTGCAGGAGGGGGCAGCTGGGAGCTGGGAGCTGGTGCAACTTCTGCAGGAGGGGGCAGCTGGGAGCCAGGAGCTGGTGCAGCTTCTGCAGGAGGGGGCAGCTGGGAGCTGGTGCAGCTTCTGCAGGAGGGGGCAGCTGGGAGCCGGGAGCTGGTGCAACTTCTGCAGGAGGGGGCAGCTGGGAGCTGGTGCAGCTTCTGCAGGAGGGGGCAGCTGGGAGCCGGGAGCTGGTGCAACTTCTGCAGGAGGGGGCAGCTGGGAGCCGGGAGCTGGTGCAACTTCTGCAGGAGGGGGCAGCTGGGAGCCGATGCGGCTTCTGTAGGAGGGGGCAGCTGGGAGCCGGTGCGGCTTTTGCAGGAGGGGGCAGCTGGGAGCCGGTGCGGCTTTTGCAGGAGGGGGCAGCTGGGAGCAAGTGCAGCTTCTACAGCGGGAGGAGGGCGGCTCTGCTTCTAAGAAAGGAGATGGGTCCTCCAGGGGCTCTGCCCCACCTAGGGATGAGCTGCTGGACAAGCCATCCCCTCCCAGGGGCTGGAAAACAAAGAGCTTGGGCCGAATGCCAGGGACCTGGGCCTTGGGACTAGCCCGAACCGGCCATTTGGGGCCACTAGCACATCCAGTGAGTGTCCAGGAGCACACGGGAACACCCGCAGCCTCTAAATAAGGGAGAGCGCCAGCCAGCCAGCCAGCCAGCCCGTCACGGCCCGGGGGCCACGGCAAACATGGAGAACTGGAAGAAGTGCCCCCTTCAGATGGCGTCCATAGAGCAGGGTGTGGCTCCTTGGTCTCGATCTGAGCACGGGGGCCTCCACCCAGGCCTCCCTAAGCAGCCCTGCCTCTGACAGAAGTGGCTCTCCATATTCCTGACCTTCCCAACCGTTCCCAGCACGGAAAGAGAGATGGTCCACATCTGAACAAGGCAGGACCTAAAGACCTGAATGCAAATTCAGCCTCGGACACTAGCTGTATGACCCTAGGTGAGTCACTTCCCCTCCTTGCCTCAGTTTCCCTATGTGTAAAAGGCAGAAGCAGGACCTGCTGGTCCCCGAGTTCCCCTTCAGGCCCAAATCAATGATCCTGTCACTTTCAGGTTGCTCCAGTGAGCTCAGGATTGGGAAAAGTCTCTTGGTCAGTGGGGCAAGCCCCCCATCCCCTTCTTGGCCCCCACATCTCTGCATGCACCACAAGGGGGAGGTCCCTTTCTAACTCCTACATTCTGGCTCTATGATGTGGTGTGGTCAGGAGACCGAGGCTCTTGGGGCTCCCTGCCAGTTGATGCAGAGAAGGATAAGCAGCTCCTAGGCCTGGGTCTGGCTGCTGCCCAAAGGGGGGTCCTTTGGGAATCCCGTTGAGGGGCTCTTGACCTCGAGAGTCCTCTGGCCCAAGGCCCATTTTAGAGAGGGGAAGACCGAGACCAGGAGGCGACAAGTGGCTTGCTCCAACTTGCAGCAGGAGGAGCAGCAGAGTTGGGACTTTACCTCACCCTCGGTGCTGGGGAAGAGGGGCTAGAGAGGGGCTGGGAGTGCTTCTGAGATGTCACCTCCCTCGCTGCTCTCTGGGGGGCTGAGACCAAGGCAGCAGGCCCCCATCTAACAGCTGGAACCTCAAGTTAGAGGGCACAGCCTCTGTAGCGTGAGGGCCATGAGGCCCTGGGCATCTGCCCTCAGTGCCCCCACTCCCCAGCCTCAAGCCAGTCCGAGGCTCTGCCCCGGGGCCAGATTTGGTTCCTTTCAACAGGGTGATTTATTAAGATTGTTGGCACCCCAAAGCCTCTGGGCCAGTGACCCAAGAACTAGAACTGGGCGCTCTCCCGGCCCAGGCCAGCCCCCCTCTGCCCACCCTGGGAACGGCCTGGTTCTGAGCCCCCAGAAACAGGAAGTGGGAGGCCGGAGCAGCCCCGGCCACTCGTTGCCTCTGAGAGGGGGAGGCCGGGGCTGCCTCTCTGGGGAAGGCTCCGGGGCTGCAGGGTCTCTAGCTCGGGTACTTTCCCCGAGCAGGCCGGTCAGCCTGGCAGCCCCCTGCACCCAAGGCATCCTCAGGAAGTGGCCCTGGGGCCCACGTGGATTCAAGTGCAGAGCGTTTGGGCTGGGGTAGGAGAGGGGGTCCACGTGTCTCAGGCAGCCTGGGCCTCCAGAGCAGGGGAGGCCAGAAGGCAGTGGGCAGAATGGCCACTCTGAGACCGTGCCCGGGTCCACAGTGGGAGCTCAGCAGTGCCCTGACCTCCATGCCCTGGCCTCCTCGCCCCGGGACCTCCACGCGTGGCCCTCATCACCTCTGGCCTCCTACCTCACCCCCGCCCCGGTCCGTCTCACACACCCAGCTCCTTCCCCGCCTCTCCCTTCACAGCCCTTCCTCCCAGCCCCTCAATCCCGCCCCACTCACCCATCACCATGGGAGATTTCCCATCTCCCAGCCTTGGCAACAGCCACGCTCCACGCCTGGGAGGCTCTGCTCCACACCCCCAGTGATGAGGGCGTGGGTCCCCCCACCTTAGGCCCGAGGCACTCTGGGAGGAAGGACACACCTCCTCTGGCCAGATCACACTGGCCTTGGGAGCCCAGGACGTGCCTCGTGGGGCCCCAGGGGGGCACACAGCGCCGGCCTGGGAACGGGGCCGCCAGAGTTCAAACCCAGCCTCAGACACTTCCTGGCTGTGACCCAGGCCCCGCCTCTGTCTGACTCAGTTTCCTCCTTCCACAAGGGCCCCTTTCTCAGGGTTCTGAGAAGGTACAAAGCACTCAGCACGGGGCCTGGCAAACAGCAGGTGCTCTGTAAACGTCTGTATTTTTATTTCCTCTCTGGTGACTGCTCTCTAGGTGCTCCCAGGGAAGAGTAAATCCACAGAATCAAGATGACCACAGGCAACAAGCCCCGGGTGACCCTGCACTCGCCCAGGACCCCGCGTGTTAGAGCCGGGGAACGTCCCCCGAGAGCTCAGCTCCCGAGGCCGGGCACCGGGTCTGAGGCTCGCCACAAGGCTCCGCGCCAGCGCCAGGGCCGGCCGGCAGCGAGGAGCGAGCGTCGGGCCGGGCCCATCCTCGGACTCATCGGGGGCCTGGCCAACGGGCCACCTGGAGGCCGCCGAGTCCCGGGGCGGGAAAGCTCCGTGCTCAGTCCTCCCCGACACAGAGACCGCTGACCCTCCCGCCACCAGAGAGGGCAGGGAGGCGCTGCCGGTACTCACGGGCGCGAGTGCGCGGTCTCGTAGCGTTCGAAGGCGTGCGAGAGGTCGTGCTTGTTGTTCATGTAGCACTGGGTGCAGAGGTCATAGTCGAAGCAGATCCGGCACTTCCAGCGCATGCCCCTGAGCCCGTGCTTCTTACAGCAGTCGCAGATGATGTTGGGGTGTCGGACACCTGTGGGGCAGCTCACGCTCACCCCCGCCCCGGGCCCCGGCCCTTGCCCCGACTCCTGCCCCCCGTGCTCCCAACCCAGCCCTCCCTTCTGAGCCGCGGCGGCCCGGAGGCCGGGGGCCAATCACACGCGGTAAGGTGGGGAGGAGGCATATCCCCCTCAGTCAGAGCAGAGGGAGGAATATGGGCACGCCTGAGCAGCCCCCCTCCCCCGGGGCCAGAATGGGGATGCCCTGCATGTTATAGAGAAGGGGACCCCCGAGTCCCAGCGGTAAGGAACAAAGGGTGCAGAGGTCCTCGGCTGGCCCCCCCAGGCTGACTCCTGCTCCCAGGGACTCGGGTCGGCAGCGCCCGCCGCGGGCCCGGAGCCTCCGATGCCACATCGCCGCGTGACCCCGGGCACGTCACCCAGCCCGTCAACCTCCATCTCCTCCCTCACTTCCCCGGGTCGTTGCGGGGATCCCACCAGACCCATACACACAAGTGCCCTGGGAACCCCACGAGCCACACGAAAGCTCGCCCTGCTCCCCTGCCTCGCTTTACCTATCTGGGCGTTGTCATAGAGGAGGAGGTCATAGGCGCCCTGAAAGCCGGTCCGGTAGTTAGTCCTGGTGCCCTGATCCCACTGGACCACCACCGTGCGGTCGGGCGTCGTGGGGCTGCCCTGGCGGCCGATCTCCACCACCGTGCCGACGTTCCCCTCGCCGTTGTCCTGATTGCCCCACTTCCAGTCGACCCCTCGCACCACGCGCATCCCCACCTGCATGCTGGCGTAACAATCCGGGTCCATGGCAGTCTGCGCGGCCGCGCGCCCACGTTCCTGAGAGCAGAGAGCACAGGGGGCAGGGGTTAGGGGTATCCAGGCTCCCGGGGCACCCGCCCACCCCAGGAGGAAGCTTCCCTGAGGGCACCAAGACCACAGCCAGGACTGGGGAGACACTGAGAGAGCGCCCGCCTCAGGGGAGCTTCCTGGGGCGCAAAGCCAGGGAGTCCCTCCGGGGCAGCTGCCCACCCACCCTGGGCCTCATTCCTCACTCAGGAGGCCCCGCGGCCCCCGCCGGCTCTGACCTGCCAGGCTCCTGGGACAATGGTAGCAATGGCCATCAGCCGCTCTTCCCCCAAGGTGTCTGCTCCCCCAGTCCCTCCCCCTTCTCCACACACATGCAAATACTCATGCACACACACACACACATGTGCACTCACACATACATGCACATACTTGTACAAACACAAGCACACACACTCACGCACACACATGCACACTCGTACACACCCACTCTGTACACATACAAACATGTGCACACTCCTGCGCTCTCTTGCACACACTCAAACGTACATGCACATCCTTGCACACTCACACTTGTACACCCACTCCGTGCACACTCTGCAAACACACGCATTCACAAATATACACACACACTCATACAAACTCAAGCACACTTATACATACACTAACAGACACGCTCACGTACACTCAAGTACACACATGCACACTCACAAATGCGCGCACACACTCAGGAATCTCGCCCCGATATCCGCATTGCCGCCCGAGGAGGCCGGACACACAGCCCCCCCCCCCCAGCTTTTTCCCTGCATACAGAGTTGGGCAGTTTGATTTCTGGGGGGAGGGGGTGTAATCACCGCCAGTCCCTGTCCAGCTTTAGTGGGCTAGGCCTGGAAACAGGAAGCAGTGAGTTCCAACCCAGCTTCTGTCACTTCCTAGTTGTGAGCCTGGCCAAGTTGGCTAACCTCTCTGCCTCAGTTTCCTCAACTGTAAAATGGGGATAATAACGGCTTCTCCCCCCTCCCAGTTGTTAGGAACAAACGAGATCTCTGTAAAGCAGTTAACCCGGTGCCTGGCACACAGTAGGAACTACATAAATGCTTCTTCCCTTCTCCGTCCTTTTCCACTTTGTGACGTCCGGAAACCAAACTAGCAGCGAGATGCCAAAGATCGTTTTAGCCTGGTCGAAAGGCAGATTTAAAGACCTGAGAGTTTTCCCAGCTAGCCGGGGCCCAGGTCTCCAGAGGGGCCTTCGCTGCCCCCCAACCCCCTCAGCTTGAGGCCGTGTGCTGCCCAGAGGGGAGGCCTCCCAGGAGCTGCCGCAGCAGCCGCTCAGCACAGGAGCTGCAGCACAACTCAAGACCAGCGGAGGGCAGCAGAGCATCAGCCCAGGGGAAATGGTCAGCCGGCGGACAAGAGCAGGGGCCTGCTACATCCCTGCTGCCCTGCATCTGCTCCTCGCGGGCCTCCCCAAGCACATTTCCCAGCCGGCACCACCCGACCACGTGGGCATCTCACAGCACCCCCAACTGCAGAGGTCCCTTTTTGCAACAAAGCGGGGCTGGCAGTCGGAGCTGGTGAGCTACAGTTTGGAATGGAAGCTGACCCACTAATTATTTCTCATTTAAGGTAGCTGGGGGGGGGGGGGCTGTCCATTTATGAGCGGGTTCGAGGCTTCCTGGGAGTTTTCATCTGAAAAAAAACAGACAGGAACTGAATCCAAATCGATAGCCACACAACAGACAAAGAGGAACAGAGGCCCGAGCCCAATCAAGGGGCTTCCCAGGAATAGGAAAATATGGGGGGAGGGCCCAGGAAAAACCATCCTCTCGATTGAAGAGCACGCAAAAGTTAAAACCAGCAAAGTTCCCCTTTGAGATGGAAAGACAAGTGGGTTCCAAGTGGGAAAAAGCAGAAAAATAAGCACCAGGCCAGGCTCCTGCACTACTGCCTCAGCAGGGTCCTGCTCAGGCTTCTTGGGGCTGGGGGGCGTGGAGGGGAGAAAGTTTGGCTCAAAACAAAGTATCTCGGAGAAGCTTGCACTTGTATATAATCCCCTTTGCCATTTTTTTTGTACATGGAAATGTGGGTTAAGTTCATAATTGATTTTAAAATGTTTTCTTTAATATTTATATAATGTAATGTTTAATATTTACATGTTTCTATTTATATATATTTTTATATTATAATATTTACATGTTTATATACTATAATATATATTATATATTATGTTTATATATTATACTATATATAACATCTATTTATATACACATTATAAATTTATATCATAATTTAATTAATTCTTACCCAAAAATTTATTACTAGCTCTCCTCTAACTCTACTTCTGTGCCTCAGACCATAGGACCAATAACAGGCCCTATTTTCAGAGGGTTTTCAGGTAAACAAAGCACTTTTTTTTTACCCACAATCCCGTGAGGGAAGCCGTGTAAAGATTATACCCATTTCACCGGTGAGCACATTAAAGTGCCAAATGATTTTCAGAAAAAGAATACTCAGTAACCATGTGAAAGAAATTCTCCAAATCACTGACCAAAAGAATACGACTTTGTCTGAGGCTTCAATTCAACAAACTGTCAAAGAATATTATGAAAAGGACTAGTTCCCGGCAGCCATGGCTGGTTCTGCTACACTACTCTAGGGGAACCACCTTCCCATCAATCACGGTAATCACATTGTTTCCAGAAAGGGGTTTATGGATCAATTCTTCTGAGGTTGCTCACCAACCCAAGGATTTTCCCAGGTAAGACGGAATGGAGGGGAGAAAGAGAAAATCCCTTACCATTTACCACCATCGGCAATCAAAATATCTTCCCAGGATCCCATAATTCCCTTTTATCTAGTTCCCCCAAAGAGAAATTATTTTCCTCTCCTAGTCATCTCTCTAACATCATGGTTAGCCCAAGGCCTTGTAGAATGAAAAAAAAAAAAAAAAAAAACACGGGAGGACACAGTTGGTCTCCCCAGAGCTTAGCGCAGTGCCTGGGGCCTAATAAATGCATAATCAAGGTTTTTCATTCATTCATTCATTCAATATTAGAGGATCTATGAAGAAACAGCTAAGCTTACCTGCAACTGGTTAAAGGGTGATCTGATCCAACCGTTCCGGAACAGCCTTTGGAATGGAAAAAAGAACCAACTACTAAAAGTGGGATTGACAAACAACTGGTGATGAGCTCTCTATCACCAGGAGCTAAGAATGGGTTTGGGGTTTTTCAAGAAAGTTTTATTTTCTTTAAAAATGTAAGAAATGGGGAAGCTAGATGGCACAGTGGATAAAGCACCAGCCCAGAAGTCAAGAGGATTTGAGTACAAATCTGGCCTCAGACATTAATCCTGGCTGTGTGACTCTGGGCAAGTCATTTAACCCCCAATTGCCTCAGCAAAAAAAAAAAAAAAAAAAAAAAAAAAAAAAAAAAAAGTAAGAAATGTTCTTTGCTGGCCAGCAGCAGCACCAAAACAAGTGAGTGGATCGGGCAGTAGAGTGCTGACCCCTGCACCCAACTGTTTATACCCTTTGACCCAGAGGTCATATCACTGAATGTCCTTAGGAGGCCAAAGATGGGGAAAAAAGGCCCCATGTTATCAAAATATTCCCAGAAGTGCTTTTTGTGATAGTAAAGAATTCTATCCATCAATGAAGAAACAGTGGAAAAACTGCGCTGTTACTGCACCCTAAGAAAGAGGGGCAGCCCAAGAATGGGGTGCCAGTCCTGCCTCTGACAGAGCTGGCTACAGGGGGAATTTCCTCTGCTACTAATGAAGTCCTAGATCAGGTTTTCGTTTTTAAATGACAAATATCAGGGCCGCTGAGCAGCACAGGGAGATGTAGGAACTAAAGGTGAGTAGAATTCAGAATTTAAAGATGGCCACAAGGTCTGTGACGCTCAATGATGACCACACTCAGATAAACTGGGAAAGACACGATGAAAGGTCGGGGCTTATGGATGAACGTTTCGAACATTTTCCTGTTTTACAAGGAAAGGGCATTTAATGGGAGGAGAAAGTAGAGGAGGATAAGGGACATATTAGGAAAAAAGTTGACTTTTTTAAAGATATCAATAAAAACATTTTAAACTCTAAAAAGAAATGGATGTTTCTGAGAAGCTGAAGGATTACCCCAAGATGACCAAGGCAGGGGCAGAGCTTGGGCTCAGCACCGGGTCTCTCTGGACTCCTAGAGGCTTCCGATTTTTCCCAGCTCAAGGTTACGACCAGTGCAGGCCTCTTATCCCCGGAAGGACTCCACCCTCCTCCCAAAGCCGGGGTTTTCATGATTACTTTGGGAGGATCCAGGGGAAAGAGACTTCTCTGGTCAAACCTGTCTGTGGAAGGGACCAGAATTGAGAGTGCCCGTGAAGGAAGCCTCCCAGCCCATCAGAGAAGGCGAGACTGGTTCCGTTGGGGTCACCATTCTCTAGTTTCATCAGATCTGATCGCTCCAAAGTCCTCCTCCCCACAGGGGAAGAACCGCTTCCAAGCAGCGGCCTCTCAACTCTAAGGATGAAGGGGAGTCCCCGGGATCAGGCCCCTGCAGCAGCAGGAGGCAGAGTCCTCCAAGGCTGAGCTCCCCTTCTGGGTCCTGCTCTCCCAGCACACAAAGAAACCCAGAACCCACAGCCTTCCATCATCCAACACCAGCTCCCTGTACCATCCCATCCCCTTCCACTGCCACGTATCCCCTTCGCTGGGGAGCGGCTCTTTAGTATACTACTACACGCCTTTGCTCACGCCACTTCCTTTACCTGAAAGGCTTTCTTCTCCATTTATCTCCCATCTCCTTCACAAAGCCTTCCCTATCTGCAGAGCTTAGTTCACCCGACTCTTACAGCGCCGGCTGCTCAGATCCTTTATTTATCAGGACAGCCCATTTCACAGGTCTGGGTCTTACTTTCCTGTCCTCGTCATCTCTCCAACTCTGTGGTTAGCCCAAGGCCTTGTGGACGTTAAACAATTCAAAACCAACTCCACTTCCTCAGACTCAAGATTCCTTTTTCTTTATATTGAACAATTCTACTGAAACCAATTATAACAAAAAATACAATTATCAAAACATTAAAAAAAAAAAAAGTTCATGGCTCTCAGCTTAGGAACTCCATAGATTCAGCTAACATTCACCCCTCTTCAGAATACCCAGAATGCCCTATACCCTTTCTCCTGGCCCAGGAGCTGCCAACAGAAGCCCTGCCCACCGAGTCCGTCTCCTACAGGATCCAGCTGGTACGTCCACGAGCATGTGGCCACACACGAACACACAGAGAAACCGCCTCCTATCAAGAGGAGGGGGACAGCCTTTAAGAAAGAAGAGCTGGTGGGACAGCCAGATGGCACAGTGGATAGAGCACCAGCCCTGAGATCAGGAGGACCTGAGTTCTAATCCAGCCTCAAACATAACACTTCCTAGCTGTGTGACCCTGGGCAAGTCAACCCCAATTGCCTCAGGGAAAAAAAAAGAATTGGACATTTAGAGGCTGTCCATCAACTGGGAAATGGCTGAACAGGTTGTGGTATGATGTGGTATGTGCTATAAGAAATGAGGAGGAGGATGGCTTCTGAGCTGATGCAAAGTGAAGTTAAGCAGAATCAGGAAAAGACTGTATACAGTGTTGTTATTTTGTTATATACTGTATACAGTTTAACAGTTGATGATCAAGTCCAAATGACTTAGCTGTTCTCCACGATACAGTGATGCAAGACAATTCAAAGGACCCACGATGAAAAATGCTACAGTGGGAGCCTGAGTGCAGATTGAAACGGTTTTTCAATTTTGTTTTTCTTGAATTTTTTGACTTTTCTTTTGTAACGTGGCTGATATGACCTCACATGTATAAAATCAAGGACAAATTGCTTGTCTTCTCAAGGAAATAGGGAAGGGCAGAAGCAAGGGAACTTAAAACTCACGTTTTGAGTGTCAAAAATGAAAAACATTTAATAAAATAAAACTGTATTTTAAAAATAAATCCATTCCTCATATTCCTTGGTGACCAGCCCTACGCAAATTGGGCCCGGCCTTGCTGCTGTCGGGACATCACGATCCCTGAACGTTGGGCCCGGCCTCCCTCTGCTTTTCTACTTGTAGGCTCTGGCCACACGAGGTAGCAAGTGGCTTGTTGCTGACCCTTCCCATATAGCTTGCATGCACAGAGTTAGGAGGCTCCTATATGCTCCCCTTTGTGAGGAAAGGGGGCTGGACGGCCCAGGAGAACACTTGGTGAGAGGCCTGGGCAGGGACACAGTGGCACAGGGGCTGACAGTGGTCTGACACTCTAGTGTGCCAGGCGGATGTGGCTCTGGGGGGGAGTAGGGAGAGGAGAGGGTGATGGCTTCAACCTGTGGGTGGCTTCCTGGAAGCTCCACAGGAGGGACTGCCTTTTAGAGTTAAAGAGGAGGGCACCCCAGAAACCCCACTCTGAATCATCCTCTCTACCTGCCTGAGTGCACAGAGGAGAGGGAGCTTCTGCAGAGCCTCATGCCTCTTCCTTCTTGCCCTGCCTTACTCCCAAGTTCTAGACAGTAAAAGAATCGCACGAGCCATGATCCCGCCACCATCCCAGGCAGAGGCTCCCCCAGAGAGCCTGCCTTTGGTCCACAAGTATCGAACCTGGAGGCCTCTTCTACAGGGATGGGAAGAGGACAGGGCCTCCTGGTGCAGGAGCAGCAGCTGCCCATCTGATGGGGTCCATGGACCAAGGGCCAATGAAGCCATAGGATCTCCCCCGCTCTATTTCCAGCCCATCGTTACAAAAGACCCTAGATACTTGGAATGCAGCCTTCTTCTCTCCCAACTTCCTACACCAAACCTGTATTTCCACATTAACTTCCCCGTTCCTCACTGACTGTGTCCACTGGCTTATGGTAGGGCCAGAGGGGACATATGAAGGAATCATGGATTTAAAGCCTTAAGTTTCCTTGGAGGCATTTTACAGATAAAGAAATAGAGACATGAGGTGTCTCACCCAGGGTCACACAGCTGGTGTCAAGTCATTGGATTGGAAGGCAGATAATCTCGACTCCAATGCTAGTGCTCTAACCAATGTGGCACACTGCCTCTTGTGAGGGACAGAGGATAATTCCCATTCTCAGAGTCCAGCAGAGTGTTAAAGACATAGACCCAAAAAGTTGCTCGGAGCACGATGTTCTCAGAGTCACTTGCAATGGGCCAGTAGGGTCCCACGTGAATACAAAAGGAGAGCTGGCTTCCTGGAGAAGGAGCTGTTGAAGCCGGGTCCAGTCAGCACCACAGCTTTGCCAGTGTCTCGCTCACAAGACAGTTCCACCCCAGCTTAGCTAGTGCCCAGTTTGGAGCCGACCCCCTGCCCTGCTCAGGTTGGCACCCAGTTCACGCCCATGATTATTGCCCAGATGAGGTCAGAGACCAAAGCGCAGAAGTTTTCCTCCCAAGGTCTTCTGCTACTCAGACACCCTTAGGCCAACTTGTTGAGGTTCAAAAGGAGACCCCCAAAAGGCCTCAGGCCGGTGTCGTGAGGTGTCTCAAAAGAATCTGCAAGCTTGAACCCATCTCCAAGTCAAGGGGCAAAGTTTATTGTAATTGTAACGCCAACTGAAGTGGACAAAGTTAGGAAGTAGGATTAGGAAACAGCGCAAGAAGAAAATTTATAGGAAAAAACAGAGATCTGGTTCTCCATGTCAGTGATAAGCTCATTTTATGGCCCAGAGGTAGAACCGAGTAGTCTGATAGGCACCTCACCATTTGTCCCAGAGACCTGGTTATCACTGACCAACAGAATGTTATCTGGTTGTCAGCAAAGTTTCTAGGACTAGACTATAGTATTCCTAAAGCTAGGAGACTTTAGGATCATTGACAAACGCATTGTGAGAACAATAGCACTCCTAAGGTCTGGGGCCTCAGGATTACTGCTATGTTTCTCCCCGAAGCTGATCCCCATCAAACTCACTCAGAACCCCGCTCCCCAACAAGCCCAAAGCCCCAATACTCATCTGAAGGTAACCTGAACATTCGCTCTATGGCCATAAAAAGAAGTCTTTCTTCCTGTGTAAATGTCACTAGAAAGAGAACTGGAAGAGAAATCCCCACAGGAAATCGTCACGTTAGCATCACAGAGGGTCTGATCTCCCACCCCTGAAGGGGACTGACCCAAATCTCTGGCACCGGAGGGCTTCCTCATCAGATAAAGGGTCAAAGGACACCAACGGGTTTTTAAATTAGACTTTTAGCGTTTGCTAAATGGCCACACACTGATATGCTACAAATCTCTATAAGAGACAACTAGAAGGTCTCTGACCCCACCATGGTGAAAATGAAAGAGCACAAAAACCTGTCGGAGGTAACAGCAATGATGGAGAAAGGAGAAGGAATCCCAGCTCATGGCGGTGGACTACCAGGACCATATAGCGCATACACGGGAGGATGTTCCAGGCCTCAATCAGATATTTGTGCTTTAGGCTTTTGTCACAAGGGCTGGTTCCCAGTCTGGGACCGGCAGTGTCGGGATGACTATAAAGCCAGAAATGAGCCCCAAAGAGTGACCAGTGACTATTGGACCATCAGCTTTGGGTTCTCAGAGAAGGTCTGGGGCGCTAAGACTATTGTTTTGGTCTCTACGCTCAAAGGGGAGTTTCCCCAGGCCTCTGTATGAAGGGAGACAGAGTCAGACAAGACCACTTCTGGTCGGGGGCACGGCGGGCTCTAGGCAAAGGGTCCTGGCCCGTCCCGACCATCTTAGGGACTGTGACCCCACAGCCCCGGGGATGCCAGCCCAAACAAGGAAAATCTAAGCTGGCTCAAGCAGCCAGGGCCCCAAAGACATAAGCAAATACAGAGCAAGTCCTGGCCTCTATATGCAGAATCTGAAAGAAAGGGTCAGTGACCCCTCAAAGAGAATCATTTGGATAAGCCCCTCCCCGACTCATCACAGGGTGAGACCCTCAGATCTGACCCAATATGGTCTTCCGGTTGCAACTCCTCTTCACCTCCAAGCAGGCCAGGCTAGGCCTGGCATCCCTCAGAAATTCTCTCTGATGGCCCCTTGCTCTGTGGGCCCACTGACCAGGGTCTGCCCTGGACCAAGCAGTCTCCCCACTGCCAGTGCACTGTGGGGCTGGTACCTCTGCATGCTCCAGTGGCCAGGAGGCTCATCAGATGGCACTCCCTCCATGGATGCGGCTCCTCCCTCTCTAGGACAGGCTATCCTCAGAGCCCGGCTGTGGCCGAGAACCTCGACTGCCCAGGCAATGTGCCCAAGCTTTGAGCTCCCGTCAATTCTAAGCTGAAAGGGGCCTTCAAGACCCTTGGGTAAGCCCTCTTGGTTTACAGATAAGGAAACTGAGGCTGGGAAACACTGAATGAATGGCTTCCAGAGCCCCCGCCTCCAAGGGCAGCTCCCAGCCTCCAAGAACCCCTAGTTAATAGGGAGTCAAGAGGAGGCACGGTCCAACAAGAACAGGATGACAGCCAACCCTGGCCTGGGGTTCTAAGGATGGCAAAGCGCTTCTGCCCAACTTACTGGGGTCTCTCATTCACACCTCCCCTCAGTGGCTGAGGAACCCAGCCCATGAGGCCCTCAGCCCCTCCACTGCCTCCATGTAGATGAGATGGCACGTTCAAGAAACGGGCTTGGGAAGAGACCCCCAGGAGTCCCCCCATCTCTGGCCATCGGTTTCACGCTGGATCTAAAACAAATCGTGCCGAGAAGCAGGCCCGGCGCCAGAGAGCCCCGAATTCTGCCTTTTCTCCTCCAGCACCCAGGCTGGTCAAGGAAGAGGGCAGAACTGGTCCCAAAGTCAGGCTGGGCCAGCAGAAGGAAGCACGGCGGAGGCTCTCTGAGTCACACTCGGCGAAGGGCTCAGTGGGGACTTCCCAGAAGGCTTCATGCTGGGCTCTGTGCAGCGGCCGGGTCTGGCTGGTCTGGAGGGATTTCTCTGCAGTCCCTGCCAGGCTTCAGGACAGGCCGGCTCGGAGCACTGCTCCTTTCCAGGCCCTGGGACAGGGCTTTATTTACCTTTATTAATAATGTGACCATGGGAAACCGCAGTGCCCCCAAAGCTCCCACAAGAGGACAAAGTGGGCCATCACCCTCTGCCCACCCCTCCCAGCCTCACAATGGAATCACGACACTAGGGGCTCTCACAAAGTTCCACGGGATCGGCTCATCCCACTGACACATCCTTTCTTCGGCAAACAGCTTTGGCCCTGGACGCAAGCATCAGATCTGTCAAAGGGGGAGGGTGGGCAGAGGACAAGCCCCCACAGACAAGGCTGATGGAACCATGAGTGACATCCTTCATCAAGCCTTCCTTAAGGAAGACCTTGGGTGAGGGGGAAGACACAGCAGCCCTGGAAGACCGCACCTCTCATCTGAGATACCCTAACTTGTCTTTATAAGGGAAAAGCCCTCACCACGCGCAGGGGGATCCAAGTCACCACTCAGGCTGGTGGCCATCAGAAGCTGCCTCTGGAAAGCAGGAGGGGGGCCAGTGGGCTGCAGATGGCAGGGGAATCCCTGGGCTCCAGGTTAACTGTCCCAAGGCAGCATCAGTCAGCAAACCACAGGACTGACATCGGAGCAGATTCTGAAGGGCGTCAGGAGGGCATTTCCAATGCCAAAGGGCTGGTTTAAGCAGAAGTGTGGTCCTTTGCCTTTGCCTCCACTGAGTCTCTATCCCTGCACCAGGCACAGCCCCCTCCGGGCTCCAAGAAAAGGGGGCCCCTTCTCTACACAAGGCCTCCAAGCTGGGACACGGTGACTGGCCCCTTGTGTGGCCCGTTTTAGGAAGAGGGGGGTCTGCTTATCTGAGAGAGGCCTCAGTGGCCCACATTCCCAGCATGCTAGTCTGCGTGCCCGGGAGCGTGGAGCTGAACTGGTACCCAAGTCCTGCTCTTCCTGCTCAGGCTGCATCCATCCAATAAGAGTGTGTGGAAGTCGAATGAATGGAATCCACCTGGCCAATAGCTACCTGCAGGCTCCGTCTCCATGGAGACGCAGGGTATCTTCCTCTCATCCCCGCAGCCAATCGCTGGGCTGCTGGCTGGCTGCTCTCTCTCTCACAGGTGACCTTGCATCTCCTTCTCCTTTCCCCGGGAGAGAAAGCCCGTTACTTCCTGGGGAGGGGGGGTCCTGGCTGCCCCCTCACAGCAGCCTTCTGTCCGGCTCGGGGCATCGCAGCATACAGAAATCCCCCAGAGGCAGGCAAGGTCTGACTCACTGAGCCCCGACTCACAGCCTCTCCCCACTCCGGCCTCACTACCCTGTTTGGACCCAGAGGGGCTTCTTTTTTAAGGAGAAGGCAAATCCAATTTAATTCAACAAATGTTAACTAAGCATAAGTGGATACAAGGTACCTCCAAGGTCCAGGGTCCCCCTTTCCCCCGCCTGGGCCCCAAACCCGAACTGGCCTTCATTCATCCCATTCCCCCCTAAGCCTTAAGGTTACTGGGAGAAGAGAAAGGGCCGGAATGCTCCAGCCACAGCACAGTTGCATGGGCGTCCCCAGCCCGGGGACCTTACCTGTCAGAAGCCCAAGGGCTGCATGTTCCCAGAGGCCCCCGGGCAGGCAGCGGGCAGCCGGGGAGTACCCAAGGGAAGCCCCAGCCCCGGGCTCCAGCTGGCAAAGGGCCCCTTCTCCAGGAAAGCCCTGCTCCCACTCCTTCAGAAGGCCAGACAAAGGACCCCACGAGCTGCCCGCTCTTCCCTCGGGAGCTGCCACAGCAAACCCTGCCCCGACAGCAATCCAGCATCCCCCATCTTGGGGCTTTTCAGAAAAGGAGACACAAGGTGGCCAGAGGGGGCCCCGATTCAGTCCCCTGGTCGGTCTGGATCCCTGACCCTGCGAGCTAGCACCCGGGTCTGGGCGGACTTTGGAGGAGGGGAGGCTGAGGGCGGGGGAGGGACTCGGCGCCGGGGCTCTGGCTGCAGCCCACAGGACGAGGGAAGCAGGTGGGTGCCCCCCCAGGCCAACCCAGGCTACTGGGAGGCGTGCCCTTCTCCTTGGCAGGAGCGAGGCCAGCCCCTCGCCCCCACGCAGCGCCTGGACGAGGAAGGGCAGGGCCGCCGGCTCCCCTTCCAAGCCCCATGGGTAGCCAGCCCCGAGCCCCCAGACGAGGCTGTGCCGGGCAGGGAGTGGAGCGGTGCCCGCAGGCAGGCACACATCCAGCCCTGCTCATGCCTCCCCTCGCTCTCCCCACCCTCCCCAGCTGTCACTTAGCCCAGCACAGGCAACAGAACACTGGTATTTAAAGTGACAGGCACCCCGACGGGCTCTCCCCAGAGCCATTGGGACCGGGCAGGGTTGGCGTGAAGGGCCAGGGGGGTGGGTGGCGACATCCAAGGGGCCAGGCAGGGGGTGTCGCAGGAGCCGACTCCCCCGGCCCTAAGACTCAGCCTGGTTGGGAAAGATGCCCTCATGAGGCCTGAGAAGCCCGCGGCAGTTCCCAACCCCCCCGCCCAGGTTCCCCCCAGGGAGGTTCAAAGCGAGCCTTCCAGTCACCTGCCAACACGGCCCAACTGCGGCATCTCATGCTCAAATGGTCCTGCGTCCCCTGGAAACAGGGATCTTCTACTTGTACAGGGATGGCCACCCCTCGGGGACCTGCCATCAGGGAACCACTCTGACCTTTTGCCCAGCTTTAAGGTGGGGCCCCAGCCGCAAGGGCTGGCTCTCGTGTAGGGACCCTGGATGCACAAGCAGACCCCTGGTCGGGGGAGCTGCTGCCAGTGCCTGGAACACCCCGACAGGGAAGTCGGGGGAATGGGAAGGGAGGGAGGTCCCAATGGTGATCCAGCAGGGATTTCGGAAGGGGAGGGGGCGGGGAGACAAAGGTTGGGCTGAGGTGGAGGAAATGAGCTGGAAGGTCTCCCAGGCACAGCACTTGTGCTGGCGGGGATTCCCTCGGGGAAGTACCACCTTTTTGTGGGTAGCCTGGCGCTTTCCAAGCAGCCTGGCTACCTGAGAGAGAAGTCGGCTCTCGGGGTATAAGCCTGAGCCGCGCTCAAGAGGCCATCTGAAACCCCGGGGTGGGGGTGGGGGTCTCCACAGGAGTTCTGCCAAAATGGAGCTGGGAGAGTGAGGGGGCCCAGGGTCATGCCCTGTGAGTGCCAACCCAGGACAACCAGTGCAGGGCTAAGGCCGCCCCTAAGCCGGGGGCAGCAGGGACCCCCACCCCAAACAGCTGGGCCCTGGGCGAGCCTCTCCGGGAGACAGCCTGGCTCCGAGGGGCCTCCATAGTGGGACTCCGCTCTGAAACCAGGGCCTCTCGTTACCCAGGCCTCCAGGGCTCGGCCTGCTGGGAGCCTCCCCTTTCAATACCCTCGGAGCCAGGCTTCCATGGGGAAAGTCATTAAATATTTAAAAGGAAGAACTTTCCCGACCTGCTGGCTAATTAGGAGACTCTCCAAACTGGCCACGTTTCTGCCTAGGCGGCAGAAAGCAGCGGGAGGTGCTGGGTAATTATCCCAGTCTCAGCATCTCCTGCATTTCTTGGGGCAAAATAAGTTCGAGGGAGAACTCCCCCGGAAAGCAACCAATCCGGAAAGCCCAGCTCCCTTCCCGGCTCCTCCACTAGTGCAGGGCCGGGGGACCAAGGCAGGCAGTGGGGGGCAGGGGAGGACGGGGGCACAGCCAGGGGACACAGTGGGCCTGGGGAAAGACAGGGGGTACAGCTTGACATGGTGAGGAGGGACAAGGGCACAGAGAGCACAGCTGGGGGCTGGGGAATGGGGATAGACAGGAGGGCATGGCCCAACCTGGCAATGGGGGCACAGCTGAACTGGGGATAGGGGAATGTAGCCTGGCATGGATGGGACAAGGGACACAGCTGGACATGGGAGGGACGGCCAGGAGGCACAGCTGGATACGGGGTCAGGGGTCAAGCTTGGTGGGGTAGGAGGGGACATGGCCAGGTCTGGGGACGGGGAGGGTCGGGGGCGCAGCCAGGTGTGTGTGTGGGGGGTAACAGAGGGCACAGCCTGGCACGGGACGGGAGACAGGGCGCAATGCAGCCACCATCTCTTCCTCGCGTCCCCCCTTCTCTGTGACCCACCCCTCACCCTCTCCACGGAGTGAGTCGCTGGCCTGAAGCCTCGAGGCCCTGAAAGTAACTGGACGTGGTGTCAGTCCACGGTCCAGTTCAGCTCACATTTTGCCCCACTTCTCTCAGGGCACAGGGATGTAATATTTGAATGAATACAAGAAAAAAACAATCTGTGTTAAGTCTTTGATTTACCGCTTGTTGATACTGTGATGATTCTAACTCATAGAGCGCTTACTGTATACCAGAAGCTAAGCCACTGGGCAGCCCCGGCCTGGGACTGCTAAGCCACTTCTGGCAGCTCTCCCCAGGAGACTGGGCTGGGCAGGAGAGCGAGAAGCCCCGGATTATGGAGGTGGCAGGGACTCCCTCAGCTCCCATCAATCCCACAGCCCGGCCGAGCAGCCAGACGCCTCGAGGGAGGCTAACCATGGCATCCTGTACTCATTGGGTCCTTAATACTTATATGAGCACAGCCACCTCCCCAGGACCATGGGGGGCCCAATTGTGCTCTCCTCTGTCCCTACCATCAGGGAACCACTCTGACCTTCTGCTCAGCCTTGGTCTCCTGCCCTCCCAAGTTGGGTCAGCCCATGTGGGCTGCCCTCAGGGGCCACAATGGACAGGGCCAGTTCCTCCCGCTGCCCTTCCCCTGCCCCAACTGGGGAGAGACCAAGCCCCCAGCCATGTTATCCCGTGGTATCCCTGCCCTTAGCACTACCCCGACGTCCAGCTCACCTGAGGACCCAATGGTCCCTGGAACTTCACGGATCAAACACCCCTCCCTGGCTCCCATCCTCCCCACCCCAAGTGTTGTTCCCCCATTAGAATCCAAGCTGTCTTTTAGAAGTGTATCCCAGCATCAAGCTCAATGCCGTGGGCACGACGGAAATTTAAACACTCCGGCTCAGCTGCTCACCCAACATCCTGGTGCCCTCTTGTGCTTATTCCCAGGGTGGTCTTCCCAAGCCAGAGCAGAGCAAAACTGCCTCCCTCCCCCCCAGATGCTTCACTTCTCCCCATAGCTACATTTTAGGGCTGCCAAGGCACTTTGCTAAAGACTACTGAGTTTGGGGGCCTCTAGAACCCCAGATCTTTTTCAGGACCCATGGCTCTGCTCCCAGGTCAATCAATGATGGCTGTGGTTTGCTGGGATTATAATGAAGCCTCTTCTAGATCCAATGTTCTCTGATCCTGGACTGGGCTGTTTCCTGTTCTTGCCCAGGCCACAAAGGACTGGGTGAGTAGGAATCTGGGAGAGGGGCTCCCAGAAGGACCACCCGGAAAGAAAGGTGTCTTTCCCTGGCCCCTTCTCAGATAAGACTACTGGGCAAACTTCACAACTTGAACTCAGGGCTCTTGAGAAGGAAGAGGCCCAGGGGCAGCTAGGATAGAGTACCAGCCCTGAAGTCGGGAGGACCTGGGTCCAAATCTGGCCTCAGACACTTCCTGGCTGTGTCACCCTAGGTAAGTCACTTAACCCCAATTGCCTCAGGAAAAAAAAAATTAAGCTAGAGAAAGAAGAGGCCCAAAGCTAAGAACAACCACAGAGCTGAACCACAGCATCCAAACAGGGTGGCAGAAAACATTGTGGAACACGAGCTCATGGGAAAAAAGGCAGGGGAGAAACATGGTCAAGTTAAGAGGGTGGAACATAAAGTGGGGTGACTCAACCCAGGATGCCCACGCTGAGTTTCCATGCCCAATATGACTAGGAGATGGATCCCATCAGCAGCCACTGCTGTGGAGTGAACACCTTTGAAAGTAGGATGAGGAAATGAAAGCCATCCACAGTGATTTGAAAAAATCACTTTAAATCATTACTGACAAAATAAGACAACCCTGAGATAGCACCTCACATCTCTCAGATTGGCTAAGATGACAGGAAAAGATAATGACGAATGTTGGAGGGGATGTGGGAAAACTGGGGCACTGATGCATTGTGGGTGGAGTTGTGAACGGATCCAGGCATTCTGGAGAGCAATGTGGAATTATGCCCAAAGGGCTACCAAACTGTTCATACCCTCTGGCCCAGCAAGGAGGGAAAGAGACCCCATGTGCAAAATTGTTTGTAGCAGCTCTTTTTTGTGGTAGGAAAGAACTGAAATCGAGTAGATTCCCCATTGGGGAACGGCTGAACAAGTTGTGGTATATAAAGATAATGGAATATTATTGTTCTATAAAAAATGATAAATAAGCTGATTATAGAAAGGCCTGGAAAGATTGACATAAAATTGATGCTGAGTGAAACGAGCAGAACCAGGAATACCTTGGAAGCTGGGTACATGGCCCTTGTGAAGCCCTGCTGCTTCTTCATAATCACGCTTCTCTCTCTGCCCAAGGCCGAGCATCTCTTTGCCAGTCTAATCTAAACTCTTTCCCCTTAACCAAATTCGAGCTTCCTGGCCTAAAGTTGGCAGACTGCTCTCTCCCCCTGCAGGAGGACTGGGATAATGTTTGCCCTTTTCCAGGCCTGTGCTCCCCTTCCCGTTTTTCTATGACCTCGAGGACAGTGGCCCGGTCACTCCTCTGCCAGCTCTTGTAGGGCCCAAGAATCTAGTCCGGCTGGGCCAGATAAACAGCATCAGCTGTCAATTACCCAGCAGTCATTCTGTTTCTGTCCCTGTCAGGGGAAGGTCATTCTCCTTGTAGAGGAAATGGGAATAAATGAGGAATCAAGCCAGTCTCTTTTCTCTGTCCTCCTGTCTTCCCCAAGGGAAGGCCCCAGCCCTTTCTCAGCCCCTTTTTTCTTCCCCAAGGGAAGGCCCCAGCCCTTCCTCAGCCCTTTTTTTCCTCCCCACAGGCCTAAAACCCTCTTACTTGTCCTCAGCTCACCCTCCATAACTCCATCTTCTTTGGGGATGCTGCATCCCTGACACTTTTTTTTTTTTTACAGGGCCAGGCTGTGCTAAGATCTGTCCTTTTGTTACTTGGCCTTGGCTCCAGCTTCTGTGCATTTAAAAAACAATCTAAGTTGGATGCTAAGTTCCCTCGGCGTGCACATGAGATGCTGGTAACGCACTTAGCACAGTGCTGTAGGTGCTATCTTCCCATCTTTCCTTCCATACAAATAAAGTCCGCTGTCCTGTCTTTGAATAATTTCTCTTCATCACCAGAACTCTATAATTGAACATCTCCCAAGAATTCTGCAAAGTTTTATTTCCTTGGCTCGAGCTCTTTCTTCCCCCGGTGCTTTGGAATTTGTTTTTTCCCTAAAGTTAGGACATAAGACAGGGAAGGAAGTACCAAGATAATAGAGGGCAGAGCAGCCTAAGGAAACAGTGGCAAGCACAGACTTCTGCCTGGGAGCTATCTGTGGGCACAGTGGACGGGAGAAGTGGGACGGAGTGGATCAATGTGGGAGCTTCTGCAGGTCATCCAGGTGTGCAGTGATACAAGAGCACTTTACCAGCAGCCTGTGACAAGCTTGTGGGCAATGAGCATGTGATTTGGGTGCCAACATCTAGGTTCAAATTCTAGTGCTGTGGTTGTCTGAATGGCCTTGGACAATACCAGCCCAGTTGTGCCGGAACACGATTATTACAACTTGTAGCTCTAGATTCTGTTCTTGGTCACTTTTCTAATTAAAATTTATTTTACATTTAATTTTCAAATTTTAAAATAATCTCATTTTACAAAGGAGAAAAAAGAAACCCAAAGATCACGGAATCACGGAGCTATGGCTGAAAGGAATGTCAGAGACCATCTAACCCAACACCTCAATTTCATTTTTTAATTTTTAAAACTTTGTGCTTAAAAAGCAAAAAAAAAAAAAATAGAACAGAAAAAAGAGGAATATAAGTTGGGAAATGGCTGAAGAAATTTTTGTTTTTGTTTTTTTTTAAAATAACTTTTTATTGACAGAACAGAATGTTTTTTACAACATTATCCCTTGCACTCACTTCTGTACTGATTTTTTCCCTCCTTCCGTCCACCCCCTCCCCCACATGGCAAGCAATCCTTTACATGTTAAATATGTCACGTGAACAAGTTTTAGTATATGAATGTAATACCATATTCCTGTTCTATAAGAAATGGTAAATAAGCTGATTTTAGAAAGGCCTGGAGAGACTTACATGAACTGACGCTGAATGAAGTGAGAACTAAGAGAACATCGTACACAGCCACAAGAAGACAATGTGATGATCAACTGATGGACAGGGCTCTTTTTTCAACAAATGATTCAAGGCAATTCCAACAGACTAGGTTTGGAAAATGCCATCCGCATCCAGGAAGAGAACGATGGAGAATGAATGTGAACCAAATGTTGGCTCTTCACCTTTTTTTGGTGATTGTTATTTGTTTGCTTATTTTTTTCTCTTTTTTGCTTTTGATCTGATTTTTCTTGCACAACAAATTTGAAGATATGTTTAAAAGGAATGCACAAGCATGATGATTGTGCAAAGATGTATGACACATGTTTAACATGAATTGGATTACTTGTCTTCTGGGGGAGAAAGTGGAGGAAAGGGAGGGAATTTTTTTTTTAATACAAAGATCAATGTTGAAAACTATACATGTATTTTGAAAATAAAGAGCTTTACTTTAAAAAAAGAGATTGCACATATTTAACCTATATCAGATTACTTGCTGTCTTGGGGAAGAAGGAGGAAGAAAATTTTGGAACACAAAGTTTTACAAAAATGAATGTTAAAAACTATTTTTATATAAATTTGGAAAAATAAAATACTTTGGGACAGTTAGTTGATGTAGTGGATAGAGCACCAATCCTCAAGTCAGGAGGAGCTGAGTTCAAACCTGACCTCAAACATCCAATACTTCCTTACTCTGTGACCCTTGACAAGTCACTTAAGCCCAATTGCCTCAACCAAAATAAAGTAAAATAAAATACTATTAAAAAAAGAAATTGCTATCTCAATTATAGCCAGCTTGCTTTAAAAATAAAAAAGTACAGAATAAATTCAGCATATCACTTTCAAAGCTGTCCTACTCATCTGTTTCCTTCTGAGCTCCATTCTGTTCTTTTCTGTGCATTTTCTTTTAAATACCACAATGATCCTCTTTCCTTTTCTACCTCTTCCCCCAAACAACACTATGGCTAATTCTTCCATTATCCCCAAATCTCACTCTGGTTTTGAATTAAAAAAGAAAAAAGAAAAACAAACTCCTTGTAACAAGTTTAATCAAACAAAATAATGCCACACATTAGCTATATGTTTCCTTCTGCACCTTTTAGCCTCATCACTATAAGATGTTTGCTTCATCCTTGGCCTTCTGGCATTGTCCAACTTTCTTTTCTTTTCTTTTCTTTTTTAATAATAGCCTTTTATTCTCAAAATATAGGCAAAGATAGTTTTTCAACATTCACCCTTGCAAAATTTTATGTTCTGAATTTTTTTCTCCCATCCTCTCCCTTAGACAGCAAGTAATCTATGTTAAACATGTACAATTCTTCTATACATATTTCCCCAATTATCATGCTACATAAGAAAAATCAGATCAAAAGGGGAAAAAATGAAAATGAAAACAAAATGCAAGCAAATAACAACAAAAAGAGTGAAAATACAATGCTTTGATCCACCCTCAGTTCCCACAGTCCTCTCTCCGGGTGTAGATGGCTCTCTCCATCACAAGATCATTGGAACTGGTTTGAATCATCTCATTGTTGAAAAGAGCCATGTCCATCAGAATTGATCATCACATGATCTTGCTGTTGCTGTGTATAATGATCTCTTCGTTCTGCTCATTCTACTCAGCATCAGTTCATGTGAGTCTCTCTGAAAAAATCTTGCTTTTCATTTCTTACAGGACAATTATATTCCATAACATTCAGATACCACAATTTACTCAGCCATTCTCCAACTGAAGGGTAGCCATGCAGTTGTCACAAACATTTTTGCAAACTTTCCCTCCTTTAAGACTTCCCTGGGATATAAGCCCAGTAGAAACACTGCTGAACCAAAGGATATGTAGCAGTTTCATAGCTCTTTGGGCCTAGTTCCAAATTGCGCTGCAGAGTGCCAACCTTCTTTTCTAAAAGGAGAAACTGAGCTTCAGGAAAGTTCTGTGATTGCCTCAAGGTCATTCAGATCATGTATGTGAGGATGATCAAGATCAAGGCCCAAGAGAAACCGATCCAAGATCCCACAGAGATAAGTAGCAGATCCAGGACTTGACCCCCCAATACTGATCATCCAGACTCCCGGCTCTGTTCAACTGCCCCTCTCCCACGCCTCTGAGCTGGTATCTCAAGTCATGATCTTGTTCTATTCTCTCTTGAAGCCTGAGGGAACCAGAACTTCCTGAACATCTCGCTGCTCCCATGCTAATGGCCGGGCCTGGGGCCTGGGAACTCGCCCTCACTGCTCCCAGCTCCAGCATCCATGCTCATTCTGCCCCCTGGGCTTCTGCTCACGCTGTTCCCCCTCACCAGATCTTCTTCACCCACTGCGTGCTAGCTCAGGGTCAGTCCACCTTGCTGCCCACCCTGTTCCACATGGCTCAGCCTCTCCTTTTGGTCTATGGCGTCAGATGGCTTAGCAATGTGTTTTCTATGGGTGGTCTCTCCTTAGCGAGGCTGTAAACTCTTTGAAAGCAGGGCCAGGCCTTCTACAAATCTTCCTCTTATAGCACCTGGGCATGGGGCTAGGCCCGCAAAGAAGTGGCTGAGAAAGCTCTCCCTGTGGTGCAAGCCTGGCAGATATGTACCAGAAACGACATTTCTACCCAAGGAGCCATAGGGGTGATTTCACCCAATGCCCTCCTCCTTGCCCTTGTTCTCCCCTGAGGGGCTTGTGGGGCACGAAGGGCCGGGCCCCAGTATCTAGAGGGCACCTGAGAAATTTCCCAGTGTTTCCCTTCTGCAGCAAACCTTCAGTAAGGAGGGGACTGTATACCATCCTCAATTTTCAGATGGGGAAACTGAGGCTTAGAGATGAAATGGTGCCAGAGCCAGGGAGCATAGAGGAAAGGCTCCAGGGCAGGCTTTCCACTGCCCCCAGGCCTGCCCATTTTCCAAAGATGTCCCTCCTGAACACCACAGTGCCATCTCCTTAGGGGCACACAAGATATTCCAGAGAACTCTTATCACAGGTCACTAATTGGGCAAAAATTCTTTCCCCTTCCTGCATATATCCAGGAGCCAATCTCTGGCACTGCGACATGGGGCACTTGTCTAGAGCAAAACGAAACCCTTGGCCTTGCTGCCACCCCGAGATGACTATGCCAACCAGACATAACCGGTGTCCCGCCATCTCCTGGGACCTGGAAGCACAGAGCTTTTGAGGGGCAGGCAGGGAGACAGGAGAACCTTCCCCTTGATGCTGAAAGGAGTGGGAGCTGCAGTTCCTACAAGCTACGAAGATCCCAAAGATCAGACCCAGGCTGTCCGTGCCATATGGAGAAGCACAAACAGGCTAAGCAGAGAAGCGGACACTATGGGGGAAAACGAGACACTAACGGAGAAGGGAAAGAACGAATTCACTCTGGACCTGGGTCACCTCTAGTCCAGAACCTGTGCTCTCTGGCTCAGACCCCTAGTCCTCAGCGATAGGTTCCAGTAGGAAGAGACCCTGAACTAAGACAAGCAGACCCTAGCAAGGGATCCTCACCACTCGAGACCTTCCAGAACCTCAGCAGTGAGGGCCTGCACACTGTATCAGGGGACTGTCTGTGGCCAAACACCAAGTGTTCTGAGCGAGGCAGCCTTCCCAAACCAGACAAGACACAATAGCCAATGACTATAGTAATCTAGTGTCTGATAAACCCAAGGACTTCAGCTTTGGGGATAAGAACTTACTAGCTGACAAAAATTGCAGGGAAAACTAGACCAATGACTATAGTAATCTGGTATCTGATAAACCCAAGGACTTCAGCTTTGGAGATAAGAACTCACTAGCTGACAAAAATTGCGGGGAAAACTAGACCAATGACTATAGTAATCTAGTGTCTGATAAACCCAAGGACTTCAGCTTTGGAGATAAGAACTCACGAGCTGACAAAAATTGCGGGGAAAACTAGACCAATGACTATAGTAATCTGGTGTCTGATAAACCCAAGGACTTCAGTTTTGGGGATAAGAACTCACTAGCTGACAAAAATTGCGGGGAAAACTAGACCAATGACTATAGTAATCTAGTGTCTGATAAACCCAAGGACTTCAGCTTTGAGGATAAGAACTCACTAGCTGACAAAAATTGCGGGGAAAACTAGAAAACAGAATAGCAGAAACTAGGCATTGGCCAATATCTTATACCCTGTACCATGATAAGGTCAGAATGGGTTCATGATTTAGACATAAAGGGTGACACTGCAAGTAAATTAGGAGAACAGGGGATAATCTACCTCTCACCTCTGTGGAGAAGGAAGGAATTTATGGGCAAAGAAGAATTAGAAAACATTATGAAATGTAAAATAGATAATTTTGATTACATGAAGTTAAAATTTAAGTTTTGCATAAACAGAAAACTGGGAAATAAGTTTTACAACCAGTGTTTCTGATAAAGACCTCATTTCTAAAATATATAGAGAAATGACTCAAATTTATAGGAATACAAGCCATTCCCTAATTGATAAATGGTCAAAGGATATGAATAGACAATTTTCAGATGAAGGAAAAAAAAAACATTTCTAATCATGTGAAAAGGTGATCTAAATCACTATTGACTAGAAAAATACAAATTAAGACAACTCTGAGACACCACTACACACCTGGCAGATTGGCTAGGATAACAGAAAATGATGAAAAATATTGGAGGGGATGTGGGCAAACTGGGACACTGATGCATTGTTGGTGGAGCTGTGAATGGATCCAACCATTCTGAAGAGTAATATGGAATTATGTCCAAAGTATGCCTACCCTTTGATCCAGCAGTGTTTCTACTGGGCCTGTATCCCAGAGATTATAAAAAAACCAAAGGGACCCACATGTGCAAAAATGTTTGTTGCGGCCCTTTTTGTAGTGGCAAGAAACTGGAAACTAAGTGGATGCCCATCAGTTGGAGACTGGCTGAATAAGTTATGGTCTATGAATGTTATGGAATATTAAGTGTTCTAAAAGAAATGACCAGTGGGATGACTTCAGAAAGGTCTGGAGAGACTTACATGAAATGATGCTGAGTGAAATGAGCAGAACCAAGAGATCATTGTACATGGCAACAGCAAGATTATAAAAAGAACAATTCTGATGGGTGTGGCTCTTTTCAACAGCAAGGTGATTCGGGCCAGTTCCATTGGACTTGTGATGAAGAGAGCCATTTGCACCCACAGAGAGGACTATGGGAACTGAATGCCAATCACAGCACAGCATTTTCACCTTTTGTTGTTGTTTGCATGCTTTTTTTTTCCTTTCTCATTTTTTTCCCTTTTGATCTGATTTTTATTATTCAGCATGATAAATGTGGAAATATGGTTAGAAGGATTGCACATGTTTAACCTACACTGGATTGCTTGCTGTCTAGAATGAGGAAAGAGGGAGAAAAATTTGGAACACAAGGTTTTGCAAAAGTGAATGTTAAAAACTATCTTTGCATGTATTTGGAAAAATAAAATACTCTTAAAAATTTAAACAAACAAAAAAATAACCAGACGAGACTTCGCTGACAATTAGTTAATCTGAGGAAACCTTGCCTATTGTCCTATTCTTCTGTCATCCTGCTAGTTCCCGTGGGAGACGACCACAACCTTCAAGAAGTTAACCCCCCAGCCAAAAATAAACAGCTCTGGTTTCTGTTAATAGAGCCTCCCTCCAGTTACTACCAAATACAATCCCAGTGAAAATCTGGCAAAATAGGGGCTCATGGGACCAATGGCTACCTCATTCAGTCCGGCTCATCCCACATGTTAAGGGGAGGGCTCCTGGGGGGATCAAGTGTCCACAATTCCAACCCCTCTGGGAACGGCCTGCCATCTTATGCATAGATGATTGTGCTTCTATTACAGCCAGGCTGCTGGGCTCTCTCCCAGTGCCCGTTCAGATTGCTCAGTCGTTCTCTCAGCATCAGATGGTAGCCAAGTCACAGCCCAAGCCTGAAAAAAGGGTTTGGCAAGTCAGGCCAGAAAAAGGAGCTTGATCCTGAAGCCAGGAACCAGTGCCTGCAGGTCTTGCTGCCGGGGAGGGAGACCTGCCTTTTCACATAGTTTGGTTTGCTTGCTGAGACTCATTAAATTTCAGGTCTGAAAATAAATGTTTCTCCTTCCCTCCCCCCAGATGCCAGCCCAGTTTGGGGGGAGAGGGAGCTCCTAAGCCAACCTTTCTGCCAGAACAAGGCAAGAAAATGAGCTGGGAAGTTTGTGGGAGGCCGGCAGGTGGGTGGGCAGGGCCAGCCACAGGTGCCAGAGGTGGAAGCCAACAACAGCAGCTGGCATTTAGGGGACTAGGGAAAGCAAGGGTCAAGGGAGGAGGGCAGAGAAGAAAGGCAGGACAACAAATGTGGGATAGGCCAGGCAGAGCAGCTGGGCAAGGCTCAGACAGAAAGGGTGTGGCAGGGCAGACCATTCATCCCTAACAACAGCCGGAAACTGCAACGGGGCAGCAGGCCCTGAGCAGAGGGGTGGCCTGGGGCACCAGGAATTTAAGCAGACTTAAAGGAGCCTGCTGCCAAGCCAAGATGACCTTAAGGGGGCTCTAGCTAGAGGTGGGGGCATTAAAGGTGGTCTCCTCTCTCCATACAGCTGGGAGGTCTCCCCAACTTCAGTCTAGCCCTGTCTCTAGTGCAAACACTAGGCCACGATGTGGGAACAGGGGTTCACATGAGCAACAGTTAGGGAGGCCCGGCAGGCCGTGATCCCTTGAGCTCTTGGCTTCCTTTGCCCATACCTCAGACAAAGCGCACTGCACCGACCTGCTACACCCTGACTGCTGCCCCCCTGCCTGGCCCTCCTGGAGGAGGGGGCCCAAGCAAGGTTCTGCCCGGCCACCGGCGTGACCACGGCCTGATGGGAGGGGGCTGCCCGGCCCCTCCACTCAGCTTTTAGCAAGGAGAAATCATATGTTCCTCTAAAGGGACAAGAAACCATCGTCTCTCCCACTGTGGCCGTCCATCAGGCACGAGCTTCTCACTGTAGAGACCATATGAAATTTATCACAGTAGTTCTCACACCATTTGGCGCGTCTGTATCGCCTCCTAAATTATCTTGAGTCTCTTCTGGGTATCTGGGGGGAGTGTCCCCATTACGAGCTGCTCACTCCAGTTCCTTCTCTTTTAACAAAAGAGCGGAGGCGAGCCGAACAGGCTTTGGGCCCATCTGAAAACACGAACCTTTCTGCCCTCCCACACTCCCTTTGACCTGTTTGTGGCCTGGACTGAGCAGGTCTCAGAGACATTGTAGCTGAGGCCTGAGAGACTCTCAGAGCTGGAAGGGGCCCGGAAGCTCCCCCAGTCACTCAATCCCCCCATTTTTGGATGAAGAATTGTGCCCAAGCAAGAGCTTGTGGGCGCAGCAGCGCTCGGTGTCTGAGCTGGTAGTGGAGCCCGGCTCTCCTGGCTCGGTGCCCCTTTCCTGCTGCCGCCGAGGAGCAGCGCGGAGGGTCCCCTAGTCAGCGCCAAGTGTCGCCGCCGAGGGGAGACAGCTTAGAACAGAGAAGGGCACATCCCTGACTGAGCCAAACCGCGAGCGAATCTGGACGAGTGAAGCACGATACCCACCAGCCCGGTCCAAAGGCCAGAAGCCCGGCATGAGTCAGGAAAGGCCCCATGGGAAAGAGGAGGCTCCAGTGAGTTCTGAAGGACGTGCCCCAAGGAGATAAGCAGAGAGCAGGTGGGGAGGGAGGGCATTCCAGGCGCTAACACCCAGAAGGAGGAACGCACATGGGGGCTGTGAGGGTGTGACAGGGCGAGGAGAACAGCCTGGCTGAGCAGGGAGGCCAGACGGGAGGAGATGGGGCTGGAGAGGTCAGCTGGGGACAGCCCTGAACGTCAGGCTGACAAAACTGCATCTGAGCTAAGAAGCAACAGGGATCCAGAACTCCTTCAGTAGGAGGGCGGTCAGATGGGAAGTGTCCTCAGGGGGATTAGGGGTGATCCCGGAGGGAAGGGATGAGGCGGGAGGCCACCAGAGCAGGGAGCAGGTGCCTCGGGTGACACGGGCAGAGACCGCGGGAACCCAGAGCAGACCGGTGACATTATGAAGGAAGAGTGGGCAGAATCAGAGAGAGAAACAGGCTGGACTTGTGAGGAACAGAAATGGCCTGTGCGCAGCTGCAGGGAGAGGCCAGGAGGGAAGGCAGAGCGGCCATCACAGAGTCAGAAGCCGTCTTTCGAGAGGAGAATGAGAGCAAATGGGAAGAGGCTGGAGTCTGGGGCGTAGACAAACGCAAGGGCATCAGACAGGACAGAGAAGCGACTGAGGCCGGGGTGGTGAAAGCCAGGGAAAAGGAGGGGGTGAGCGCACTAGCTCTCTGTGGCTACAGACCTCCAAGCCCCTCTCCCCTCCCGGGCTCCCTCCACGGCCCAGAACATCAGTAGTAAGGCCCGAGGGAGAACCAGGGCAGGTGAAAGAAGCCAACCCAGTGGCCAGGGCAGGTGTTGGGACAGGTGTCGGATGAGAACCACAGATATGAAACACCAAAGGCTGAAGTGGACAAGCTGGTGGTTAAGCCTAGCCATACTTAGCCCAAGGTCCGGCACACAACAGGTGCTTAATAAATGCAACTGACTGACAGGTCAGCAGGAGCCAGGAGGGCTCTGTGAGCAGGTCAGGCAGGAGAAGGGAGGAGCCATCACCATGGGGTCATGGGGCAGCTAGATGGCGTTGCAGTAGCTACAACCCTCACCCTGATATCAGGAAGCCCTGAGTTCAAATCTAGCCTTAGACACTTATTAGTGCCTCCCCCCAAATATAAGTAATAACCAAGGGCTCCTCTCACATATTTCCCTCTAGGAGAGGGAGGCCCATTTTCATGGCTGGAATTCAGAGCGAAGGACAAACAGTGACTGATGGGGGCAGAGCCCGGCAGAGCCGAATGCCCACTCTCACTCTAAGGCTGATATCCCTAACGGGCATTTTTCAAGTTTCAGGGCTCATCATCTGCTGATTCAATGTGCTCCTTCTACCAGGATGCCAACTCCTAGGAAGGCCCGACTCTCACAGCTTTTCTGTGGTCCAAGCAGGCCCAGCCAAAAAGTCAACACCATCCACTGGGAAAGCTGCTTCTTAAGGCTCACAAAGGAGAACCTCACAAAGAAATTTAAGAAGTCTCTGGTCACTCTCCCGCCTGATTTCAACTCCAGCATCACTGGGGTGTTCCGGAGATGCTCATCACCATGGAGATGGCCTCAGCTTTGGTACCCAGACCTCCTGCTTGCTTTAATCCCATTTCCCCTGCAGTTCTCATCTACCCTTCCTGTTAAACTCCAACTTGCTCCAGGACAGGACCACCCCAGGACCCAGCCTTGGGCCTGGCATGAAGCCTAGAGTGAGTGAGCATGAAGTTGGGCTCCTCTTCTTCCAAGGGCCCTTGATTTAGAGAGCCCCAGAGAACAGAAAAAAGAAGGGGAAGAAGAATGGCATGAACAGTGAACCAGTCTCTGAGGCTAAAAGATCCAGGACCAATGAGCCAGACTGGCTGTGTAGCCTTAATCTCTCAGGGGTCCCAAGCCACTGGCTAGGACCAGAAACTGCACTGAAGAGCCCTCTTGGTGCTCCCTACTTGGGGCCACAGATCCAGGAAAACAAACAAACAGGGAGAGGGACAAGTTTCCTGACTTTAAATAGGTCCTGATACCTGCTATGTCCCCAGCTCTGTAATCTGCCATATCCCCTGAGGGAACACAGGAGATTGGATCAAGGGGTTTCAAGTTCCATTGGGAGGGTAAGACTATTACACATGAAACAATGAAAAATGCCAGCAGGGCGCACTCACCAAGGCCAAGCCCTCGATCAAACGGTCCCCATTATCATCCCTTTCTCTAATCTTCAGCCTCTCTTTCTTTCTTTGCTTCTTTTCCAGGATCCAGATTCCCTCCAGCCTTAAAACAAACAAACCCTTCTATTCCCTCAGGTCTTTTCTTCCTTTCCTAGTCAAACTCATAAGGCAAACCATCTATACTCATGGTCCCCTGCCTCTTCCCTCTCTCACCTTATCTCCTGCCCCCAAATCCTCTTCCCAACCTCCCTCTCCATTCAGGGCGCCACCCTCAGGCCATGGCCCCTCTGGTCCCCTCCTCCCCACCCACAAGCACTCCATTTCAGCCCACCTCCCTTCCCCCACATCAAACATCAGCCTCCTGCCTGGCCTTTCTGCCTTAAGTCTCTCCCCATGCCAATCCATTCTCTCCATACGACTGCGAAGAGCACAGATGTGAATACGATGTTCTCCTACCAAAAAGCTCTAGCAATTCTCAAAGAAAACACAGATTTCTCAGTGTGGCATTTCAAGCTCCGCCCCCAGTCTAGCTCTGGGCTATCTTTTCAGATTTATTGCACACACACCTGGCCTTCACACACCCTATGTTCCAATTAAACTGGTCAATTTGCTCCTTCCTTCTTTCCTTCCTTCTTTTCTTTTTAAATAAAACTCTCGAGCTCCCCCACCCCCACCCTTCATGGCCTCTTACAACCCCTGGCTCCCTTCAGAACTGAGCTCTAGGGCTACATCCAGCTAAGCTCCTTCCCGATTCTACCTCCTCGACGCCAGCCACCGTAGTACCTGACAAGAAAGCGCCCTACCCCCACCCTCACCCCCCAAGCAGGACAGGAGCCTTGTGTATCCCAGCAGCCAACTCTACTCCTAGAATACTCCTAGAAGGTGTTTAATAAATGCCCGATTAGTGACAGATGTAACTTTTGAAGGCCTGCAAAGCAGTTTCTTCCCAAGAATCTGGAGGGACTGGATTTAGAATTCCTATTTTAACAAGGATGTAATTAGGGTCTGAGGAATTTAAGTGACTCAGTTGTCCAGCGAGTGGTCCGAAACGGGATTCCACGGCAGGCCTCCTGATTCCAAGTCCAGGGCCGTGTCCACTCCTCCAAACACTCTCTCTCAGCCAAACCAGTTTCAGAATCACTTGGCAGATGTAAATACCCAAGTAATTATGCCCATCCATTTAAAACCCCATTTTCAAAGCCACAAAGGAAAAAAACTGCCAACATAGCACTTCCTAATTAGCTTTCCTGTAAATAGAGAGCCCGGCTCCTCAAATTGTGCAATACGGATTGTTTCCACACGCATGTCACTATTACAATCACCAAGTCACAAATAAATCACTGAAGGTTTTTTTTTAATCACCCCAGATGCTTCAAATTACCATCAGGCCCGGCAGCTAATGGTTCACAGAAATAGCCATCTGAAACGCTACCCTTGTGCTCATTCTGGCCTCCGAGTCCCGACTCCCAGGGCTGGGGAAACGGGCACACAGGTGAGCAGGACTTACCTCAACTCCAACTGCACCTTCTGCTTGGGACTCGGCTGCCCCCGGGGCTTCCTTCTGTTTCTGAGGTCACCAGGCAGGTCAGCAAACAAGCCTTCCTATGGGAACCGGCAGCCAAGGCAAACAAAAACGGAGGGATCAGTTCAACAGAAGTGGAGAAAAGTCAGGGGGCACAAACCCAGCTCGAGGGCCAGCAGCAATCAATGACCTTCCCTCCCTCCTTCTTTTAGACTGTTCTCTAGTCCAAACCCTTAGCTTTGGCTCCTCTAACTCGATTGGCAACTACTGAGATGCCAGGCCTGCTCTGTACCTCTCTCTAATCCCCACCCCCACCCCAGAGAGTTCAGGGAACACAGGTGTTTATAATAATTTTAGAATTAAACAAGCACAGTAAAAACAAGGGAGGCTAGATGGCGCTGTATGTACCGCAGTCAGGAAGATTGGAGTTCAAATCTGACCTCACACACTTCCCTGCTGTGTGACGCTGGACGTGCTATTTAATGCTGTCTGCCTCAGTTTCCTCATGTGTGAAATGAGCTGGAGAAGGCAGTCCAGTGTCCTTGCCAAGAAAACCCCCAACGGAATCAGGAAGAGCCAGACTCGACTGAGCAACAATAAAATCTAAGACAAATTAAATGTCCCTACCCTATGCTGAGACAGTCAACAGAGGCCAAAATCGTGGACATGGACCAGGGGCCCGGAACACCCAGAGAGTGGGCTCCCCAAACAGCAAACACGTATGAGGAGTGGTCTGGTTTGGCCTGGAAGGAAGGACCCGATGATGTAATGGGCTATTTAAAATCATTACCTTCCTATGGAAGGTTTTCTGAGACAAAACAAAGTCACGATACAGGAAGCCTCACCCTCCAGATGCAAAGGGCAAGAACAATCCTCGTGAACCCGTCAACACAAGCTGCGAGGTCTAGATTGAAGACTGGGGTAAGACTCGATTCTGGCCAAGAAGACAAGATCCTACAGCTATTTCAGGGATTCTGTCACAGCTGGGAGATCAGGAATGAGCTGATGCACTACTTCCTCTTCCTCATTCTCCTCCTCCCCTTCCTCCTCCTCTCCAGCAAAGAACCTGCCTTCAAGGCTCAAGCCAGAGGCTTTTTCCTCTTGTACTTCAAAGTTTTCCCTGACGCTCCCAAGTTCTCGCCCTCCTCCAGTGGTTTCCTTTTGACTTTTCTGCTGGACAGAGAAGCCTGGCTCTGACCACAAGTCTCTTAAGCACTCTGAAGTCTGCAACAAGACGCCGGCAGTGTGGACCCACATGGGTAGGGGAGCCTCCTCACTAGGGAATTTCTCTTTTCCAATGAAATTACAGAATTACCGAACCAGACCCCTCCTGGCTTGCTCTTCAGTCTGTACCAATTATATCATTCCATCTTGGGGAACGGAAGGCTACTAGATGGAGAGCTGGGGAAGTGCTGGTGCAGAAGTCTACATGGTCCCATCCTGGATCATGTCCCTCTTTTCCTTAAAATGGAGAGAGTGGAAGGAGGGCAGCAGACAGCATCTTCCAGGTCCTCCACTGAAGGAGGAGGCCCAAGGCGGTCAGCCCATCATTGCCCTGGTCTCCTTTGCATTTCATCACGTCCCCCCCACAGTTTTTGTTTTCTCTTCCCCCATTAGATTCTAAGCTTTGGAAGCGAGGAGGGTGGGAGGTGACAGTTCCTGAATTGTCTTTTGCCTGCTGTACCCAGTGCTTAGGGTACAAAGGCCTGCAAATAGTAGGTGCTTAATCGATATTTACTGGCTGGCCATGGGCACAAATATGCTCATTTTTATTGAGTTTTTGTTACCAAAAGGAGTTCAATCTGGAGGGTTAGGGAGTTACTTCCAGAAATGACTTTGATGGGAGAACAAAAGGCATCAATAAGACATTTGAAATTGGGAGGAAAGTAAACTTGTTGAAGAGAGAACTGTTTCCCTCCTGTTTGTATTCCCAAACTGATGCTAAATCACCTGAAACTAGGACTGCTCCTTCTGTGACAAGGCCCATTTCTACCATTATTGCCTCAGCCAGAGTCCTATGTGGGAAAAGGATCCTAAAGTTTGCAAAGAGCTGGAGATGAGAAAGGTGGGCATGTGAGAAGCAGAGTGGTTTTTCCACTCTCCAAAGAGTCCCAGCCTCCAAAGAGCTCCAACTCAGCTCCTGCCTTGAGCTTGACTCTGAGCTGTCCCCTATTCCTTCTTACCTCTCAGGGTGCTCCAGATGCCCCAGGAGTAATCATGGGTAGGTCCTGGGGGATTCTGGGTAGAGCACTCCCACACAAAACAATTACAGCACACTGAGATAAAATTAGCTAAAAGGACGGAGAGAACTGGGACCTCACAGGCCATCTGAGAAGGGGCTACTCCCTAGGAACTGCTTTACAGAGCCCAAACCCAGATGGCAAAAGGTAACTGGGCAGGAGGCAAAGGGGCCAGATACAGCTCCCCTGGTCAGACAAGAATTTTTTAAGCACCTACTATGTGCCAGACATTATTAGAGATGATGTGTATCTATACAAAATATAGACAGAGTAGAGGAAGAGATGGCAGCAGTGGTAGCTGGGGCATAGGGTGGGATTGGGAAGGCTTCCTGCAGAAGGTGGGGGCTGAGCCGAAGCTTGGAGGGATTCTATGAGGCTGAGGTGAGGAAGGACTGGTGACAGGGCTGAGCAAAGCTATGGAGATGGGAAATAAAGTGGGTGTAGGAGGAACATCCGATACGGCTGTGTCCGAGAATGCATGAGGAAAGTTGTAAAGGGCTTAAAAGCCAAACAGAAGACGGTTGGGTTTTTTTTTTTTTTAATTTAAATTTAAAGATTAAATAGAGAGCCACTAAAATTCACTGAACAGGGGAGGGATGGAGGAGACATAAATCCATATTTGAGAAAAACCTCTTTGATAGTTGAACAGACAGTTCCAAAGATCTTGTGATGGAGAGAGCCATCTATACCCAGAGAGGCCTGTGGGAACTGAATGTGGAGCACAACATATTCTCACTCTTTTTGTTGTTCGCTTGCATTTTGTTTTCTTTCTCATTTTTTCTCCTTTTTGATCTAACTTTTCTTGTGCAACAAGATTACTATATAAATATGCTTGCAAATATTGGTTTTAACATATATTTCTACCATGTTTAACGTATATTGGATTCCTTGCCATCTAGGGGAGGGAGGGAAATCTGGAACACAAGTTTTGCAAGAGTCAATGGTGAAAAATTATCCTTGTATATGTTTTGAAAATTAAAAAAAAAAACCCAAAAATGATAGTTGAGCAGAACTCAGACTAGATTAAGAAAGCCACCTGTATGCCAGGCAACGGGCTAAGCACCAGGCACACCAAGAATGGCAAAAGACAGAAGTGGCTTCTAAGGAGCTCACGGTCTAGCGGAGGAGACGATAGGCCGACAACTCTGTGCAAACAGAGATAAGGAGGGATAAATTGGAGGCAGTCTCAGTGGGATAAATTGGAGGCAGTCTCGGAGATTAAGATAAAGGACCCCGAAAGATTTTCTGAAGAAGGCAGGACATAAACTGAGCTTTGAAGGAAATCAGGGAAGACAGGAGGGAGAGAGGTCCAGACGTGGGACACCGCCAGGGTAAATGTCTGGAGGTAGGACAGTCATTTGGGCACTAGATCCCAAAGGATGTGGAGGAAAGGAAGATGGGAAAAGGAAACAGGTCTTGAAAGGCTTTTAAAGCCACAAGTTCCCAGCTCAGACTCTCACTGTGGGAGCCTAGGCAAGTCACTAACTTCAAAGCCTTCTCCCTCATTAGTAAAATAGAGAAATAATGCTTTCCAACCTACCTTACTGTGACCACGGGGCAAATCCTTGGTCCCTGGAAGTAATAGGAAGCCCCGGTAGTCACTGAGCAAGAGGAGAGAAGGGGACAGAGGAGGTCACTGGAGTTGCCTGAGGAGGGTGAGATGTGGTCAGACCTGCCCTTCGAGCAGCTCCCTTTGCTGGGAACGAAGGCTAGGCTGGAGAGACCCGAGGCGGGAGGGCCACGGTCGGCTGCGAGGTGATGAATGCCCGTCCCAGGCCGGCCGCAGCGTCACAAAGCAAAGGGGCAGATGGGAGATTTTGTGAAGGAGGAGCTGTGAGGCTTGGCAAGGACTAGATGTGGGAGGTGAGAGAGAAGGAGACACTGAGGGTGACATAGATGGGAGCCTGGGTACCCAGTGTCCTCGGAACTAATGGGAGAGTTAGGAAGACGGAGTTCGGTGCTGGCTACAAAACATCCATGTGGGCAGCCAAAGAGCCCCAGAGTGCACAGAGTGCCAGGCTTAGCGCCAAGAAGACCTGAGTTCAAATCCAGCCTTAGACATTGAGTAGCCATATGACCCTGGGCAAGTCACATAACATTGTTTGCCTCAGTTTCCTCATCTGTAAAATGAATTGGAGAAGGAAATGGCAAACCGCTCCAGGATCCAAGACAACCCAAACGGGGTCATGAAGACCCAGACACAGCTGAACAAATGAGACATTCTGTTCAGGAGATCCAAAAGGCAGCAGACATGAGGGCCTGGAGCTCGGGAGAGAGACTAAGGCTGGGGGTGGACATCAAGAACCATGTGTAGGGACGACTTCTGACTCTGGAAACTGATGGGATCCCCAGCTGACAGAATATAGAGGGAGAAGGGAAGACCCGGGACACCCCAAGTTAGTGGGTATGACCCAAATGATGATCAATCAAACAAATGGGAGGAGAGAGACAGAGAGAGTGCAGGAGCCCGAGGGAGCACAGTCACAAAAGCCTAGATGGGAGAGTCTCCCATGAGCAGGGGGAAAGGATCAACAACAGGATAAAGATTAAGAGATTCAATAGAGATTAAAAATGAGGACAGAGAAAAGTCAATCGGCCTAGGCTGCCCTTGCACCTCTGACCCTCTGCACCACAGCCCTGCTGCCTCCCCCCCACCCCGTTATGAATGATCCCTTTTGTGTCCCCCTCCTACATGCGGCCCCTCCCTCTTCTCTGACTCCTGAGAGCTCTGAAGTGAAGTCAAGTGTCTTGGCTCCAGTTCCCAGCTGGGACCCTAACTGTGGGACCCTGGGCTAGTCACTAACTTCTAATCCCTGCTCCCTCCTTGGCAACATGAGGGAACGAAGCTTCCCGACAGACCGCACTTCCAGTGGCCATGGGGCAAATCCTTTAAACTTTAAAGCCCAACTCCAATAAGAAGCATCATCCCCATCCCTCTCTAGCTCTTCCTCCTCCTGGCCTCCAGTTTGGATGGGACCTCAGACACACACATGGCACAGCCCAATCCTGAACCCCAATTCCCCCCCAAAACCCCCAATGTGAGGTCATCCTGCCCTGGCTGGGGGAAACGAAGAGAGACCCTCCGATCTCCAGAGGCACCTCCTCTTCCTGGCACCATTCTGGGCCAACATCTCCTCCTCCCCTCCAGGATTCTCTTTCCCTCTACTTGAGACCCAACCCTTGGGGCTTCCCCCTTTCACCAGTCCATCTCTGTGGTCCTCCCTTCTTCCCTTTCCCCATTTCTTCATGGTCTCCCTTTTCTTCCTCATCTCTCAGTGGTCCCCCTTCTCCCCCAACGTGGTGGTTCTCTCTTCTCCCCTTCTCCTTCAGCCCTCTCCCCTATATCACTCTAAACTCTCCTTTCTCCCCCTCCCCTATGTTACTCTGTGTTCTATCTCCCCCTCCCTTATATCATTCCGTATTCTCCTCTCCCCCTCCCCTATATCACTCTCTACTCTCCATTCCCCCTCCCCTATAAAATTCTGTATTCTCCTCTCCCCCTCCCCTATATCACTCTGTAATCTCCATTCCCCCTCCCCTTCTGCATTCTCCTCTCCCCCTCCCCTATATCACTCTGTATTCTCCTGTCCCCTCCCCTATATTACTCTCTACTCTCCATTCCCCCTCTCCTATAACATTCTGTATTCTCCTCTCTCTCTCCCCTATATCACTCTGTACTCTCTATTCCCTCTCCCCTTCTGTATTCTCCTCTCCCTCTCCCCTATAGCACTCTGTACTCTCCATTCCCCCTCCCCTATAACATTCTGTATTCTCCTGTCCCCTCCCCTATATCACTCTGTACTCTCCTGTTTCCCCTTCCCCCACATCATTCTGTATTCTCCTCTCCCTCTCTCCTATATCACTCTGTACTCTCCATTTCCCCTCCCCTTCTGTATTCTCCTCTCCCCTTCCCCTGTATCACTCTGTATTCTCCTGTCTCTCCCTCCCCTACTCTGTACTCTCCATTCCCCCTCCCCTATAACATTCTGTACTCTCCATTCCCCCTCCCCTATAACATTCTGTATTCTCCTGTCTCCCCCTCCCCTATATCATTCTGTATTCTCCTCTCCCCCTATTCCTTTTCAAAGATGCTCCTTCTCCCCCTCCCCATATCACTGCATTCTGCTCTCTCCCCCCTCCCCCTATCAATGCAGACATCTCCCCCTCCCCCGCCCCCTAGTCCAGCCTTCCCCGGCTCAGCCCCCCACTCCCGTAGTGGTTCCCCCTCCCCCAGCCTCCTCCCCCTCAGTGGCCCCGCCCCCTCCTGGTCCCGCCCCTCACCCCAAAGTTTCGGTTCACGGCCGCCCCGCCCGCCCACCTGGCCGGAGAAGCGGCTCTGACCTGTGGTCTGTCCCGGGCTGGGGCCCTTCCAGAGCCCGGCTCGGCTCGGCGGTTAGCCCGCCCGCCGGGCTCGCTCCGAGGCTCCGTCGCAGAGCCGCTCCTCCGGTCCGTACGTCCGTCGCTCAGGGCCAGCCGGGTCGCTGCCAGCCCGCCGCCGCCTGCCAGCGCCGCCCCGACGGGCAGCTTCAGTTTCCAGGGGCCGCCGCAGGGGCTGCCGGGAGTCGTAGTGCGCGCTAGATTAGCGCGCAACCCCAGGGGGCGGGATCCGGACCACAACTCCCAGGAGGCCCCGCGGGAGCCGGGAGCCAGGACCCCTCGGGCGCTGCTACCTGCGAGGCTAGAGGCTGGGCAGTGGCGGCCGCGGAGGCGGGGCCGGGGGCGGGGGCGGGGCTCAAAGTCCTGCACCATAGCGCCCCCTGGCGGCGCGTGGAGAAAGGGCCGCAGCGCCAGAGCCCCAGCGGGCGGGCAAGATCCTTCTATCAATCCACAAGCATTCATTAAGCTTCTGTCTGCATAGTGCTAGGCACCGAGCCGGCCCTGGGGAATACAAATATAAAGAATGAAACGATGAATGCTAGCTAGGAGCCTACAATAGCCGTTTTACAGATGGGGCACCTGACGCCCCCTAAGGAGCGTTCACAAGGTCAGGACTAGAATTCACTCTGCCACACTGAATAATAATTATAATAATAAGCAGGTGATGATGCTTCAAGGAGCTATCATTTCGTAAGCAAGAGGACGTGTACCCTCCCGTGTCTTGGCAGAGTCTCCATGAGTCACATCAACAAGCAAGCACCTAGTCAGTGCCGGACAGTCGAAGGAAGGCAAAACTAACCAAAAACCAGTCCTTGCTCTCAAGGAGCTGGTGATCTACTGGGGGAGAGAGCTTGCGAACAAGTGTACAGACGTGATATAGACAGAATAAAGCAGAGCTAATCTCTGAGGGAGGATGGAGAGGAAAGGCTTCCTGGAGGGGGTGAGACTTCAGCTGAGACAATGGAGAAGAGAAATTTTCAGGTATGGGAGAGAGTCAATGAAAATGCACAGGCTGGGGAGATGAAGTGTCCCTGGCCCAGAGAGTCAGTCTAAATGAATAAGGTGAGGCGCCTGAAGTCAAGTGCTTCTAAAATGGAACCTCACCCCCTATATTAGCTGTGTCTTCCTGGTCAAGCCATCTCATCTCTCAGGACCTCAGTCATCTTAGCTGTCTGACTCTGGACAAGTCACTTCCTCAGGAAAATGACAATCATATGTAGGACCTTCTTCACTAGATCTTTATGAGGATCAATATTTAGAAATCCCATGACAAACTTAAAACATTATATATAGATGTGAGTCATTGTTGATGTTGTGGCCAGAAGAATTAATTACTTTGTAACCAATGCAGTACTGTGCCTCTCTGAACTTAGCTTTGTGGACTCCTAGCTGAATGGAAGAACAGATAAAGGGAAAGATATTGTCAACATTTCTGTGATAAATTACTTTCTTCATTAATGCTTTGGGTTCTAAGGTTACAGTGTCCCACAGTGCTACACGAAGAAGTAGCTGTTAAGTCATTTTCAGTCATAACCAATTCTTTGTGATTCCATTGGGGATTTTCTTGGCAAAGATATGAGAGTGGTCAGTTTGCCATTTCCTTCTCCAGCTCATTTTTACAGATGAGGAAACTGAATCAAACAGGATTAAGTTGATAGGATACAGCTTCTAGGGGAAATATAGCAGTAATCCTGAGGTCCCCTGACCTTAGAGTGCTATTGTCTAACAATCTGTCTGTCATTGATTCTAAAGTCTTCCACCTTAGGATAATCCTACAAACATTGCTGACTGTCAGATAGAGAGATAATCTGCTAGTCAGTGATAAACAAGGTCCTAACACAATAGTAAATAGACCACTCCTCAGTTCTACCTCTGGGTCATAAAATTAGCATATCAGTGACAAGAAGAACCAGATCTCTGTTTTTTTCCTATAAATTTATCTCCTTACTCCTGGTCCTTTGCTAAATCCTTTTGGAATTTAGCTCACATCAGTTGACATCACAATTATAATAAACTTTGCCCCTTGACTTGGAGATGGGTTCAAGTCTGCTTTTCAGACACCGCCTGACACCGATTTGTGACCCCAACCTCTTGGACTCTCCTTTTGAACCTCAACAAAGTGACTTGCTCAGGGTCACACAGCTAGGATTACATATTTAGAGGAATCTAATTTCACAGAGGAATCTTCCTGACTTCAGGCCACCATAGAAAAGTCACTAAAGAACAAGACAGCTGTGTTACTACAGATTAAGACTATCCAGAAGTGCAAGTTAGAGAAAACACAATCTTGAGAGTACTGAAGATCAATTCTCAATTTTGAAATGTTAACAGAGCTTTTCCTTTTTTCCTAGAGGTCTTCCAATCCAAACCCTCATCTTACAGAAAAGAAGAAAACAAATGATTAGGAAGTTACAAATCAGCTCCCTTTAAACAATTATTGCGAAAACATAAATAAGTTTTGACCCACATCTTTACTTTCTCATCTCTATAAAATCTTTATATGAATGATCTAAACACATAATGAAACACATTCATGATGAAACTATGTAGAGGGCAAAATGATACTCTATAATAGGCCACATTTTCGTAGTCATGAAACTGACTGAAAAGTACTGAAAAGAGATCGGAACCTGTTTGTTTCCATTTTTAAAAGGTATTTAATTTGGAAAAACAGATCAGAAATTCTGTGGATTCTAAGTTCAATTGGTCCAGTGGTCTAGTTTAGTAGGATCCTTTTGGATGCTGACTTTGTCATCTAACATTTTCATTAAATCCTCTTGATCTTGTTTCCAGATTTCTATTTCATCTGGACACATTCTTATCATTGATTTGAATTTTTCAATAGCACAAGACCAAGCACAGATACCTGGAGCACTCTATTAGAGACCTTCCTCTAACTGACACAGTTCCACAATGAGTACTCTAATTAGATTTTTGGTGCAAACTCAACTATTTGCAAATTCATGACAACTGCTCTCTGGTCTCAACTGCTGGTGCTCAGTGACTTTTCTGTCATTTCTGACTTTGGCTAACCCCATTTGGAGTTGGGTTTTGGGGTGGGGTTTTTTGGCAAAAAATACTGGAGTGGTTGCCATTTCTTTCTCCAGTTCATTTTACAGATGAGGAAAATAAGGCAAAAATAAAATGACTTGCCTAAATCACACAGTTAGTAAGTGTCTGAGGCCCTATTTGAACTCAGAAAGATTGGTCTTCCTGACTCCAGTCAGGAACTCCATGTACTATGGTACTACCTGGCAGCAACAGCAGATGATTTAACTAAGATCTTTCTAACTCTGGGCCTAGCACCATATCCATTGTGCCACCTAATTGTGTGATTCTCATTTAACAGCTTTCTGCCTCAGTTTCCCCAATGGCACCTATCTCCCAGGATTGTTTTGAGGATAAAAGAAGATATTTGTAAAGCACTTTGCAAACTTTAAAGTGCTACATAAATGTCAATGATTGTTGTTAAAAGCAGCTTGAGTGACTAACTGTCAAGCTCTTTGCTGAATCCAGATAAAACTACATCCCCAGTGTTTACCTTACCTTTTTAGTAAATCCTGTCAACAAAAGGGGGAAATGTTGCAACTCTCATTATGGTTCTTTGGGATCAATGATCACTTTTTTCCCCCTTCTTTTTGTGAAGCAATTGCGATTGAGTGATTTGTTCAGGGTCACACAGTAAATGGTAAATGTCTGAGATTGCAATCATATCTGTCAGTTCTTTGAGTTCACTTGGAAGTTAAACACAACAAGAATAGCTAGATGTCTCCTATTATCTCCTTATTTGTTTGGAGATAATTTAGGTATTCAAACCAGATTGTATGGGAAAAAGGAATTTGGATTTTTTTTATCCTAGTGTAATGCTGGAGAAACTGAGGCAAGATAGAGATTAGAAAGTTTTACTATTTTATTCAAAGTTCTGAGAGGGAGAGATTTTGGGGGGGAGGGGTGCAGATAAAAATCCATTATTTCCCCCAGGGCTGAATTGGACTTTTGTCTCAAAGAATTCATGATCGAATGGGAGGTTCCAATGATTTTTATATGGCTCTACGTGATCAGGGGAGACAAAGCAAGGGGTGGAGTCCGAACACTGGTGAGCTAAGGAGTTTCCAGGAACGGACCATCAATTTGATTCTGACAGGTTGGGGGTAGGACTATAAATTCTGATAACTTAGGAGCACTTAGAAACCAGGACATCTGAACTCCCCCTTATCTGAGATTAATCATTTACAGTTTATAACCTTAAAGTAGCCCATCCTAAGTTCCTAAATTATATCAGTCCTAATAGTCGGGTGGGGGGGGTTGCAACCAGGGGGGATTGAGGCAGAACAATTCAAGGAACTGAGGCAGAACAATTTAGAGAAACCACGGCAGGACGATAAAAGGAAACTAGGGCACAACACTAGACGTTTTTTGAAATCACTCTTTCCTCTTTCAAAGTACAATCCTTTCCTGTTCTCTGGGAGTATGGTGCTCTTTAGTTCTTCCCTTTGATTTAGAGAATGTCCAGTAATAAGATCCAAATTTGAAAACCCATTGCTCATTTTCTCTTCCGCACAATCATTTCCACACGGGCCAGCATAAAATAGAGTATGTCAGAATTCAAGTTGCCTAAAACCACAGCTTCCTTCAATCTGGAGCTGAGAAATCTTACAGATCAGAAACTACAAGGGGGCCTGGAAGTCTTCCAGTCCAAACCCTTCATTTTACAGATGAGGAGATTGTGGCTCAGAGGGTGAAGTGATTTTCCCTCAAGTTGCATTGATTCCAAACATTCATTTGATTGAATTCCAGCATTAGGGGAAAAAAAAGGTTCATTTTTAGGATAAATGGCAAGCTTTTCCTCTTCCTCCCCCAGCTTTTTAAAATATAAATAAGATATTTCCTAAGAAATGCTAATACAAGGTAGTTGGATTAGCTATTGTCGATGGAAAGAACTGTATCCTTTAACCTGTCAGTAAGGCATGAACATCAACTATTGTAGCTGATTTCATTAATGTAACTGATTTTATTGCCACTCTGTTATTTCCCCGGTTTACATTGTTGTTCTGTGGATCTGTTTTCTTCACCCTACACCTCTTTCTATTGGTCTTCATATGTTTCTCTGAATCCTTATTTGTCATTCTGTAGAATGCAGTCATATTCTATTACATTCATCTCTTTGCTCATGATTTATTCAGTCCTTCATTCCCTCGTGGGTAGGCACACGTTAACTTTTAGTTGTTTTGTTCTGTTTTGTTCTTGCTAAGGCAATTGGGGTTAAGAGACTTGCCCAGGGTCACACAGCCAGGAAGTGTTAAGTGTCTGAGATCAGATTTGAACTCAGATCCTCCTGATTTCAGGGCTGGAGCTCTATCCATTATGCCATTTAGCTGCCCCTAACTTTTAGTTTTTAGACATTTTGGGTGTCACAAAATAATTTCATTCTGAATATAGATGGGTCTTTTGCTGACTCTGGGGTCATTGCTTGGACTCTGATTGGCTTGGAGTGAATGTAAATAGAAATTGTATCTGTTTTAGCTTAGAATCCCTGAGGGTTTTTCCCACCCATTGGATTTTTTTTTTCCCTAAGTAAAAGAGGGGATTCTTTGTCTCATTTCTTACCTAGTCGTGATCACTGAATGGACATTGCTTTAGTCTTACTGAAACCTGGGAAAGACCTTAGCTCCACCTCCAGTCATTCTGGCCTATATTGGGCCACAGGACTCCAGATGACTCTGGAGGGGAAAGTGAGCTTGATGACTTTGCCCAGCCCTTCTCACTTAAATCCAACTCATTTACATGTCATGGTCTTCTTCAAGAACTAAAAATAAACCACCACCACTAATACTTCAGTAAAAGCTTAGAAAGTTCTAACAACAACTAATATTTATATATTCCAGGCACTGGGCTAAGCACTCTACAATTGATCTTCATGACAACCATGAGAAGTGAGGGCTGTTAGGATTCCCAGTTTACAAGGAATGACCAGCAGGATGAATACAGAGAGGCTTGGAGAGACCTACATGAACTGATGCTAAGTGAAATGAGCAGAACCAGGAGATCATTATATACCTCAACAATGATACTGTTTGAGGATGTATTCTGATGGAAGTGGATTTCTTTGACAAAGAGACCTAACTGAGTTTCAATGGATAAATGATGGACAGAAGCAGCTACACCCAAAGAAAGAACACTGGGAAACGAATATGAACTATTTGCATTTTTGATTTTCTTCCCGAGTTATTTTTACCTTCTGAATCCAATTCTCCCTGTGCAACAAGAGAACTGTTCGGTTCTGCAAACATATATTGTATCTAGGATATACTGAAACATATCAAACATATATAGGACTGCTTGCCATCTAGGGGAGGGGATGGAGGGAGGAAGGGGAAAAATTGAAATAGAAGCGAGTGCAAGGGATAATCTTGTAAAAAATTACCCTGGCATGGATTCTGTCAATATAAAGTTATTATTAAATAAAATAAAATTTAAAAAAAAAAAAGGATTCCCAGTTTACAGATAAGAAAACTGAGGTAAACAAAGATTATGTGCCTTACCCAGAATCACACAGCTATTAAATATTTGTGGTCAGATTTGAACTAAGGTCTTCCTGGGTTTGGCAACTCAGAAATGAAAGTTTCTACCTTCAGACTGAATAGTTTACCCAATGAAGCTGACAAATGAAAAGGTTTTTTTATTTTTATTTTTGCAAGACATAGTAAACTCAAGAACTGAAAATAATTGATAGAATTGATGGTTGTGAAAACAACAAATAAAATAGGTTAACTCCATGGCTTCCTATCCTATGCTTGGATCCAGGCTCTGCCAATTATTATCTTAATTGTGTGATCTTTGAAGAAAGGAAGGGAATAAGAATGGATGAAGCACTTAATGTTTGCCAGGCATTGTGCTAAATCCATTTGATCTTCAAAACCACCTGAGAAATAAGTGCTATTATTGCTCCATTTTGCAGAGGAGTAAACTGAAGCAGAAGTTGAACAACTTATGCAGAATCACAGAGTTAATGGCTGAATCTGAATTTGGTCATTTGCCATCTCTGGGCCTCAGTTTCCTCATGTGTAAACTGAGGGAGTTGGACTAGAGGAACTTGGAAGACCTTCTAAATCTCTGTCTCTGATCTCATGAAGGGGAAGAATATGAACAATATCACCAACCACCATTTAGCTCAATTCATGTGAAACTATGCTCAGTGAATGCTTGGTAACCCCCATCATATTTTTGTGCTTTGGAGACTTTGTTATTGTTGCTGAGTCATTTCAGTCTTGTCTAACTCTTAGTGACCCCATTTGGGTTTTTTTTTTTTTTTTTTTTTTGTTTTTTTTGCAAAGATACTGCCTTTTCCTTCTCTAGCTCATTTTACAGATGAGGAAACTGAGGCAAACAGGATTAAGTGACTTGTCCAGGGTCATACAACTAAGCTCCTGATTTGAACTAAGGTCTTCCACAGATGCAGAAAGTGTATTGTGCTTACATCTGGAAGAAGAAAACACATTCAAAGTGATATGAGAAGGATAATGGCATTTTACCGTCATAACCTTGAACCTATGTCAGTGCATAAAATCCTGGGCCCAAACTCAGGAATTCCTGAATTCAAATCCAACCTCAGATGCCTTCCAGTTGTATTGTCTGAGGCAAGTCACTTAATTCTGTTTGCCTCAGTTTCCTCATCTGTAAAATGGGAATAATAATAATAACACCTATCTCTTAGGGTTATCCTGAGGATGAAATGAGATCATATTTGTCAAGAGCTTAGCATAAATTTGGCCAAAGGGCTATAAAATTATGAATACCCTTTGATCCAGTAGTGCTGCTACTGGGTCTGTATCCCAAGGAAATCGTAAAAGAGGGGAAAGGGCTCACATGGGCAAAAATGTTTATAGCAGCTCATTTTGTGGTGACAAAGAATTAGAAAATAAGTAAATGCCCATCAATGGAAATTAACTGAACAAGTTGTGGTATATGAAAGTGATGGAACGGAAAAAAATGATGAACAAGTTGATTTTAGAAAAAACATGTAAAGATTTACATGAACTGATGCTGAGTGAAACAAGTAGAACCAGAAATACAGTGTACACAGTAACAGCAAGATTACGCAATGAACTGGGGCAGCTAGGTGGTGCAGTGGATGGAGCACCAGCCCTGAATTCAGGACCTGAGGTCAAATTTGACCTCAGACACTTAACACTTCCTGTCAATGTTATCCTGGGCAAATCACTTGCCTCAGCCAAAAAAAAAAAAAAAAAAAAAAGATTATGTGATAATCAATTATGAAAGACTTCTTTCTTCTCAGCAATTTAGTGATCCAAGACAATCTCAATAAACCTTACATAGAAAACACCATCTGTAGCCAGAGAGAGAACTATGGAGACTTGAATGTAAATCAATACATGCCATGTTCACTTTCCCCCCCACTTTTTCTTCTGCTTTTTTTTTTCTCTCTTACGATTTTTCCCCTTTGTTCTGATTTTTCTCTCCCAACATAATTCATAAAGAAACATGCATTTTTAAAAAAAATGAATGTTGATGTATAAACAGAAAAAAAAAGAAAAAATTTAAAGACCTTTAAAAAAGAGCTAGGAACATAATAAATGTTTATATCTTTATTCTAGAACTTGAGTTCCAAAGAATGCCCAGAGAACCCTGGGCTATACTTATTTCATATATGGATCAATTGAGGGACCTTGGGATGGTTGGTTTAGAGATGAGGACTTGGGGACCTATGATAGCTGTCTTCTGCTTAGCCTCAGGAATCGAGGAACAAGTTCCAAAGAAGGAAATTTAGAAGGTGAGAGTAAGGATGGGAAGAATAATCCTTTTTTTCCTATATATATTACATTTATTTTCCATATATGGATGAAAAGATGAAAATACAGATGTACACACCTTCCACTAAAGAATGAAACAGTATAGTATATCTGGATTTATACTTAGAGAACTAAAGATCAATTCTTGACATTTTTTCATATATATATATATATATATATACATATTTATACAATTATCATACTGCACAAGAAAAATCAAATCAAGCCAGTAAAAAAAAAAAAAAAAAGAAAGAAAGAAAGAAAAGAGAAGCAAAATAAAATGCAAGCAAACAACAACAAAAAGAGTGAAAATGCTATGTTTTGAACCACACTCAGTTCCCACAGTCCTCTCTCTGGGTGCAGATGGCTTTCTTCATCATTGAACAATTGGAACTGGTTTGAATCATCTCACTGTTGAAGAGAGCCATGTCCATCAGAATCGATCATTGTATAATCTTCTTGTTGTCGGGTACAATGATCTCCTGGTTCTGCTCACCGACTACTTGTCAGTTATGGCATAATAAAAATTCCTCCAGGCATAAGTTGAATGCTGAGGTGCGTCCAATTCTTAAAATTCTGTGATTTTGTGACCAACAACTAGGAGGATTGGGGAAATACCTGAGATAAACATTGGAGGAAAATAGCTTCCTGAGAAACAAAGCTGAGGAAAGCATTCCAGCCATGGAACATGGATTGTATGAATGACTGGAAAAGGGAGAATGGAAGGCAGAATACTAAGTGCAGTTTTACTGATCCAATTTGGCTGAAATGAAGAGTCTTTGAAGACTAGTAATAGGAATATAAATCAGAGGAGCTAACTTTTTAGATTCTGGATTACTTCTGGAGTGATAAGTACTCTGGATGTGTGTTTTGGGCTTATTGGTTACTGTGATGAAGATGGGGATAGAAATGGGAAACTGGGTGAAAGAGAATGTCTAGTAAGCATGAAGAGTTGACTATTCAATAGGCTTAAAAGAGAGAAAATTTTTTCTTTTTTTTCCCCTGACACGTGGAGCATGTTATAATCCTTGAAATGTTCTTCACACTCATGTGGGAATAGGGAATTCCTCTCCTTTTTCCATCTCCTTCCAGAAGCAAGGATGCACGTAGCACATAATGTGAGAACATGCACTTACCCTGATAATCTGAGACTATATCTCAAATTTCCTGAAACATAAACGAACAGTGATTGGGAGCTGAATCTTTTTTTGAAACATAGTCATTTTTGTTATTGTTGTTATATAGTAACATCTGAATGAATTCCTCATTCCTTGCTAGCACTGGTGGGTTAGGTCCCAGAAGGCAGTTTATTAATTCTTCCTCTCTCTCTCAACAATTCTATTGATGGATAATTTTGATTGACTCCTCAAGGTTTCCTTAGTAGTATTTTGCACAAGCCCCTATCCAGTAGGCTCTCCAATAATTGTCAGCTAGTAACTTCAATTAGCTTTTTTTTTTGGGGGGGGGAGTATTTATTGAGATGATATAGAAAGAACAATTGATCAAAAACATCTCCTAAAATATCTGGGGTATATTTTCATACAGAGGTACATGAGAAAAGTGAGTTCAAACTAGAGGAGAATTGTAGAATTCATGTGTGCCAAAGAAGAAAATTCATAGCTTCTAGTTACTAGAAATTCTCTTCTCCCTTCCCTTCCTTCGTCTCTCATGAAATTCCCCTTAGATATGGTTCTCTTCTGTGTGACGACCATGCTAGCACCAGGTTACCTTAGAATTAGCCAAAGTCAGGATAAGCAAAAGTCCTTAGTCTTTATTCTTGGTCTTTAGGGGTAGAAGTGAAGGGGATGGAAGCAGAATCTCTGCAACTGTCTTCCTCCTCTATCGCCAAAGGTGATGCTAGCTAGTCTTACTCCACCCCCTAGTCCCTCCTACAATCCTCTCTATACACCAATTATCGAGCCAGCACAGGATAGTGGGAAGGGCCGTTTTCCAAGCATATGCCCAGAGTATTGTCCAATCAGTAGTTAGCCTCAAGTGCTCGGCTGTCCTGACCTCAGTGCATTGACTCAAGAGTTTCAGCCCTCTACACTTCTGGACTTCTTTTGTAAAGTCCTGATGCTCCCTGTCCTTGTATGTCTAATTCTATCTTTGGTTACCTCTCAGCCCTGGGTTAGATATATTATCTCCTAGTGGTTTAGGCTTTCTGATGATTTGGTTAATGGGTTCACTTTCTTCTCTTTCCCCCACTCCCCACTCAGTGACTCTCTCATCTGGACACTTCCTCTAGGTCTTTCTGAGTCTGGAATCTCCCAAAACTCAACTGCTTTGCTGCTGAATTGCATTTTTTCCAAGCAGGCTTCTCAAATTGTATACTGACCCACAGGCATGTCTGATTTTTTCAACTCGTCACAAATTATTTGCTCTGTAGTGGCATCTGCTTTGATTCTTCACTCTGTTAAGTGCCTACTATGTGCCACACACTAAGTTCCAGGATACAAAGAGAAGCAAAAATGTAGTCCTTGTTCTCAAATAGCTCGCAGTCTAAAAGGACAGACAACATGAAAACTATGATATGCAAATAAGATATATAGAGAATAAAATGAAAATGAAAAGAGATGAAGGCACTAGTAATAAACATCAGTGGAGAAATATGGGCCTTGTGTTTTTACAGGAATAAGGATGGGGATGTAAACTCCCACTCTCTCCTTAGTTAAACATGTGCAGTCCTTAGTAAAACAGATGGAGTTCGTTTGGCAGAATCCATAAACCCCAATCCTGGATAGTTGTCCACTGACTTGGAGAGTTATGAGCATTGTCCATTTCCAGGCCCTTTCCTAGTGATTTAGACTAAAAGGCTTCAGGCCAGTTTATGGGCACATTTTACAAAGGTAGTATCATAAAGTACTGAATTTGCCGTCTGGAAGCCCTGAATTACAATTCTCCCTCCCAGACTCTAACTCTAGTTAAGACACTTAACCTCTCAGCCTCAGTTTCCTCAATTGTAAATTTTTATAATAATAATTTTATGTTATAATAATATGTATATATGTTTATGTATAGGTAATACTTACCTCACAGGATTGATGTGAAGCTCAAGTAAGATAATACTTGCAAACCTTATGGTGCCACATAAATATTAGTTTTAAGCATATTCCCATACTCCCAAACATATGACAATGTTGCTTTTTTGTTAACGTCTGACTCACTGTGATGCCATTTGTCAGAGATACTGGAGTGGTTTGCCCTTTCCTTCTCCAGTTCATTTTACAGATGAGGAAACTGAGACAAACAGGGTTATATGACTTGCCCAGGATCATCCAGCTAGTAAGTCTGAGACCATATTTGAAGTCATAAAGATGAGTCTAAACAGATGCATTTTTTTTTCACAAAATTCTCAGAATTGCAGAATGGTTAAATCAACTTGTAAGCCCACCATTGGTGTCCCCTCTACAAACTCTCCAAGAATTATCATTTTCAATTTTTGTCATCTTTGCCAATCTTACAGGTGTGAGGTCAAACCTCAGAGATACTCGAATTTGAATTTCTTTACCTTGGAGGATTTTTTTATGTAGCTATTGATATATTACTTTTCTCCTTTTGAGATCTGCCTGTTCATATCCTAAACTATCTATTGAGAAATAGTTTTTAATCTGTTTGTTTTAATCAATTCCTTCCAAAGCTTAGAGGTCAAACTTTTATCAAATTAACTTACTTCAGATAATTTTAACAGGTTCTCTTCTAATTCTAACTGAATTGATTTTATTTGTGGGAAAAGCTTTTCAATTTTATGTAAACAAAATTGTCTAGATTTTGCCTCCTGTGATTCTTTCTATCCCTTCCTAGGGCAATAATTCTTCTCCTATCCATAATCAATAGGTATTTTCTTACTCAGTTGGTCAGTTGGTTCTTGTCCTTTGATCTTGAAGAAGGCCAAAATGACATCTGGGATCGAGGTGCAGTGTGTCCATTGGCTAATCAGACCAATGGGAGTTTGGAATGTTCTACCATATGTCAGACATGAATAGCGCACATTCCAAAGCCTTTTATTTCTATTCCAAACATCTTCTTCCTTAATCTTCCAATGGATTTCCATCTGGAAGTTGTCCTGGGAGCTTCCTTGAAGACACCTTGATTGTCTCACCCCGGCCTTGTGCAAGAAGCCTATTCTGGAACTTCAGCTTCTGGTGCCTTTCCCTCTGAGAATATCTTCCATCTATTATTTATTGTATATAGATGTGTATGTGTGTATGAATGTATGTGTATATATATGATTTTATATATATATATATATATATATGAGTGTGTGAATGTATGTGAGAGCATATACATGTGTGTATATGTATATGTATTTGTATGTGTATATATGAGTGTATTTATATATGAGTGTCTATGTGTGTTTATATGAATGTGTATGTATGTATGCATATGTGTATGTATGTATACGAGTGTGTATATATGTGTATATATGAATGTATGTGTGTATAGATGTGTGAATATGTGTGTGCATGTATATATGTATGTGTGTATATGCATATGTGTGTGTGTGTTTGTTTTAGATATGATACAGATATAGAGGTATATATATAAGTGTACATATATATGTGTATATATGTATATAATATATATATGTGTATATATGTATATAATATGTGCATACATTTGTATGTGTCCATAAGAGTGTGTGTATATATGAATGTGTGTATGAATATATGTGTATATATATGCATGTATATATGTACATATGAGCATGTGTAGATATGTGTGTATGTATATATGTGTGTATGTATCTATATGAGTATTGCATATATGTATTTATGTATGTATGTTTATATGTGTGTGTATATATATGAGTTTACTTAGATATTTAACTTGTTATTCGTCTGTACCTCATTATTTATGCCAATAGAGCACTTGTTAAAGACAAAAACAATGCTTTTGTCTTTTCTGTATCATAGGTGCTTAGTATGATGCCTGACACATAGTAAGCACTTTTTAAAAAGAAATTATTTTTTCCCACATATATGTTTTATTTTATTTTTGTACATGCATGTTCAGCTTTTAAATACACATTTCTTTATGAATCATATTGGGAGAGAAAAATCAAAACGAAAGGAAAAAATCACAAGAGAGAAAAAACAGGCAACATAGCAACACAGTAAGCACTTCATGCTCTTGTTTGCCCTTTGTTCTTGAAGAGGAGTGACATCAGGGAGGTGAAGCCATGACTTGCAAGTAAATTGGATTGAAGCGAGGGAGGGCTGTGCAAAGTCACCAGCTTTTCTTTCTCCTCCAGAGCCATCTGGGTTCAGTGGCCAGATAAAAATCAGGATGACTACAGATGGCCCTGGATGCAGTGGCAGACCTTGGCCTTTCTAAGCTAAGGTCTTTTCCACCTGAGATTAAGGCTGGATAAGAAATGAGAAAGAAAATAGTTTTTTACCTAGCCAAACAAACCAACCCCCCAAAACTCACTGCTGCTTTTTTTTTATTGGAACAGGTTGAGTTTGAGGGTTTGAGGAACCCTAATCTTTCTCCTGATCTCTGGCCCTAAATCATCATCTATTTTTGAGATCCCGTAGGGGAGATGTGAAATAGCCCCCTGACAGTGCAGAACTGGAATTCAGGAATGAGATTAGATTAGGAGATGGAGATTTGGCAGTAATTGCATAAAAATAGTAATTTTATCAAGATAAGGGTTGAAATCACCAAAAGAAAGATTGTATCCAGAGAAGAGAAGAAGTCTGGGGCAGAATCTCCAGAGCCACCCTTTTCAAATTATACTCACCAAGCTTCTAGGTAAGTAAAATCATCAAGGAACCCAGCTCTCCCACATAGGAAAAAAAAAAATTTATAAAATGTCTCTACTAAGCACGAGGTATGCTATTAGAAAGGTAAGATAGTTCCTGCCTCCCCCCCTCTCCAAGTTCACATTTTATTGGGGGAGACAGCATCTGTAAAAAGTTTCAGGTACAAGTCAGATGTGTGTGGAATGGCAACACAATCCCTTACTCAAAACGATTATTCAGGGATTTCTCAAAGTGAAGATCAGAAGTTTTATTAGAATCTCTGAGAAGCGGGCAGTTTGCTCACTGGGTTCTCAGAGAGAGGAGGACCTTGATTACAGAGTTAGAAGCAATTAAATAGTCATAGGAACCCGTGCCTCTCCTTCCCTTATCCAGTTAATTTTAACAGGTAAGCAGTTAATTTTCACTGCATGCTCGGTGGAAGTAGCAAAGGTTTGCTAAATTCTAGTCAAGCCGATTTAGTTGACTTATTGCAAGTGTGTTTGCCTAAATTTATTGTGGTCAGCTTGTTACAATGTTTGCAAGTGCAAGACCCATTTTTCCTAAACCCATCAGACCTTCATAAACTTAAATTTAGGTTATAAATTCAATCTACCTTAATTAATGATTTTATGAGAAACCACATAATCCTTCACAGTAAGGAGATTTATTTAGAGGTAAGTAATCAATTAAGCCAGAGGGTTTAAAAGTTTTTAAAATAACTAAGGAGACTTGGTTTACCTCAGGATTTCTCTGTCAACAAATAGAGATAGCTAGTTTGGACATTTCTCAAATATCTCCAGGCCATTAAATTATTAATCAGATTCTTCTCTAAGCAGTTGAGTAAAGGTCAAAGAGTTATCTCTTAGATGTTTTCTGCTGGAAAAGCAAGAGCCTTAATGATTAACAGATCCTTGGTGCTGAGTCTTGATTTACCCAAACTTATTATTCTGAGAAGTCCTCAGTTTCCTGTTTCACTCAGATGGGAAAATTCCTTCATCCTTAAGGGGTAGCAGCAAAGCAGATGGTGATACTTGCTTTTTAATGCCATTTCCACTGATAAAATCATAGGAGTTTCTTTTTTTTTTAATTATAGCTTTTTATTGACAGAATATATGCATTTTTACAACATTGTCCCTTGCACTCACTTCTGTTCCATCTTTTCCCTTCCCTATCTCTGTCCTCTCCCCTAGATGGTAGATAACATGTTAAACATGTTAAAGTATATCTTAGATACAATATAATCATAGGAGTTTCTGACAGTGCTAAGGGCTTTCCTTTCAGGGTCTTCAGTACTATGGTTGTCACATCTTAGAGGAGCGGGGGCCATCTTCACAGAATGATCACTAAATGATCTGGAATGGAGACAGTGTCATTTTCAGGCCTGTTGGGTTCAATGTCCAAGATTGTCTTTAACAGGATCTGAGAAATATGACAGAATGTTCGTCTCCATAAATTCTGAGTCATCTGAAGGACCAGATAAAATGGAATGTAACTGATTCTGTCCTGTTCAAGGTTAGGAGATAGTTAAGTAAAGATTAAGCTTTGCTAGAAGTGCTCACGTACAATTAGCTCATAAATATTAATTCCTCTTTCCCAGTAGGAGCTTAGGCTCATTTTAAGAATTGTGCAATGTATATGTGGGAAGGGAAACATATCTAGGGATAAGTATATAATAAGTGGAGTGGGAAGTTGTGACACCTGGAGTCCCTAACAAATGGGGAAATAAGGGAAGGACTTTGTGGCTGGGAACAGGATTCTAATGCTTGATTCTCTTCTTTCCCAATGCATTTCTATTCCCTAATGAGACATATCAGACCCATTTCTACAGATGTGTAATAAATTTCATTCCTTCTGAGTTCAAGAGGTTTATTTCTCACAAGTCTGAAGGGAGATGATTGTTTAGGTGCTACTGTTGATAGTCTGAATTGCTGTTTCATCTCTACTTCAGAGTTCCTGCATCACCTAGGCTGATTTGTCTGCCCTGTATATCATAGTTGATGGGATAGCTGGTTCCTTCTTCAAAGGAATTACTTCCTCAGCAAAAGCATAAAAAGGGAACTAGAGAGGAAGACATTCAAAGTAAAATAAGAACAAATGTATTTATTCAGCCCAGGATTTCACAGAAAACAACCAAGAAAGAAAATAGGAACCAGGAGCCCATCAGCACTCCAAGGGTGACCCTCCAGGGAGACTTGAAACTTCTCTTACCCCTGACATCTAATCAATTGCCAAGTCCTACAGCTCTCAGAGGGGGAAACTCCAGAGGATCCAGAAGTTGGCAGAGACTCGACCACAATAGAAATTTATCCAAAGGGGATGGAAATCTGTAGCTTTGTGTCAGGGTGCAGGATTGAAAACCGATAGTCCCCAATCTGGAATGATCCAGGAGCTCCTGAAACCTGTCAGTGTGTACTAAACACAAATAAACTAAGACAGAGAAAAGCCAGAGGCAGGAAGCCAGGAAATTGAGGTCAACACCAAAGCCAGTTTGACCACCTCATTCAAAGAGTGCAAGAAGCAGAGAAACTTGGTTCTAATGCAAAGTCCCCAACTAGGAATTAAGACTGGAGATATGAGTAAACAAAAGAAGAAACAGAATGCGATAAATAAATACTATGGGTCAAGAGATCACCAGAAGTATGTTTGGTCAGAAGTGAGTGACTCCTTCCCAACTAAACAAACTGGCACATATTATGGAATACTACTGGGCTATAAAAAGGGATGAATAAGAAGAATACAGAGGAACATGAGAAATTTTCCAGGAAATGATAGAGAAGTAAGTAGAGACAAGAAAATACCACACACAGTAACTACAATAATGGAAAATGGAAAAAACAGAAACCATCAAATAACTGAAATGAAGATTATAAGATCACAAAGAACAAGCTTGGTACTAAAGAAGGGATTTGAGAAGACAACTTCCCCAACTCTTCATAAGATGTAGTGTCCATGGTTGTGGAATCATTGCATACCTTGTTACATTCACCATTACCACCCCCCCAACCTCTCCCCCCCCAACACAATGTATTTGAGTAGTTTTGCTTAAAAAAAATGTTTTTCATTGTCCTCTTTTTCTTTTATTTAAAAAAAAATTTTTTTTTTTGCTTTTAGGGATGATTCTCTCTAAGGAAAGAAGAAATACAGAAGAAAATTTGAATGATATAAAACCAAATGATAGCATTAAAAACTCATTTTAGAAAGAAAGTTGTAGAAACTCAGAAAAAAAAGTCAAAAGGACTCCAAGAATGGCTAGAAGAAATACAACAAAAGATGAAAAATGGAATTATAAATGAAATATGAGCTTTGCCAGAAAGAAGTAGAAGGAATACAACTTAGACCAGAGCTTCTTAAACCTTTTCACCTGATAAAATTTTTATGTGACCTTGGATATAAATTTATATAAAATAGATACACAAATCAAACATTTACTGATAATAAATAGTAAGGAAATTTATTTTAAAGCAATTTTTTGTTATACATATAATTTTACCATTTATTAAAGACAAAAAAGTTTTCATACTAATGAAGGATGCGCTTGTTTATCTTTGTATAAAGAATTAAATTGTGGCAGAATAGTTGATATTATTTTACTGTTGCCAAATTTTTCACAACCCCCCACATTCAGTTATGTGACTTCATATGGGGTTAAGACCCACTGTTTAAGAAACTTTGGCTCAGAATAAAAATTGAAAAACTTTATCCAGGTAGAGGATTGGAACAAACAGAAATCAAAGAGTCTATGTGAGACCAAGAAATATTTGAACAAAATCAAAAGACTGAGAAAACACAAGAAAATGTAAGTTGTCTACTATTAACCTAGAAATAGGTGAAGAAAAAGAAAACTTAAAAATACTTAACCCTTGTCAACAGCCTTCCTCTACCATCCTAAAGACTTATAGGTCTTTCCATTAGCTTCAAAGCTAAAATTTTCTCTCTTTCATCTTTTCCAATTTGATTATGAGCTCTTTAAGAACAGAGGCTGTCTCCCATCTATTTGTATTCCCAATATGAGATCAGATACCACCTGTGATACTATTCACATAGCAAGGTTAAATGGGATCTGTAACATACCAAAAAACTCAAAAGACATAATTTCCAGGTAATTAATCATTTCATTAATTATGGCTAACAAATAATAATTAATATAAAAAATAAAATAAATAAATAAAATGATAAATAATAAAAATAAAAGAATTGGTTGTGTGGCTGTCTCTTGTGAACCAAAGACTCTTCCTGGAGGCCTCAATCCTTATATGCTCTGGAAGAGTGGATATTCTTGACAGATAGTATTCAGCTCTGATTGGTTAAAAATTAATGAGAATGAATATTATAATGAAAGGTAGACCCATTGTAATGAGGGACTAGGGATGTGACTTTTACTCTCACACCACTCCAAGCCTTGGTCAGTCTTGACAAAGGATCTCCCTTCCTTCCACTGAAGCCTGAATAGAACACAATGGACTGGCATACACTTGCACTAAAATCTCTTTACTTTTTGATGAGACCTAAACTTTCCCATTTGGATGATGTCTGAACAAGATTGAGGAAAATAATAAATTCAGTATCAGTATCAGCCCTAATTTTCTGATGCTGATTTGATCTTGTAGAGAATGAGGTAATAGGAGGGGAAAGAGTCTTAGTCCTAATTTAATAATTGGCTGATACTATAACAGCAATAATCATTTCTCTCAACTCTAGGGTCTCACACCCAAAAGCTATCCTGTCACTGGAATTATTCATTGTTATGGACTTTTACTCTCTATATCAATCTGGGCTATGGTTGGATAATGTATTCTCATTCTTGCAATCTTGAGCCACCACTCCCGTTCATTAAATGTTAATTATCTAATGAAATGGAGAAAACTTTCTCAGCAGTAATTATTTATTAATAATTAAAATATTTAAAATTACTGATTAGGTACAATTTATTTAACAGACATAAAGACATATATCACTCCACACCGTACCAGAAATTCACTTCTCTTCATTTGTCTATAGACTCAGTCTTAAGCTGTTCTACTCTCTCTAGACAACAATTCAAGAAAGCATCGATCCTTTCTTTTTAAATTTACTTTTATGGTCAGCATGGAGAAGAATTTCCAAAATATCCTGTATTTGCCAGATCCTCACAGACTTTCAGAAAATTCAATTTGTTAAGCTTCTTTCTAACAGTGTGTCACTTATGACTGTTCTGAAGAGGAAGGAAGTCCACATCACTGATGAGGTCCAATAAATTATGAAGGTGGAGGGTAGTCTGGAATTAATTCATAGCTCAAACCTTCTCCAAGTCAAGGGGCAAAGCTTTATGGTGATGCTTAACGATTGGGCAAAGTTCCTAGTGAACTAGAAATTAATAAGGGGAAAGTAGAACCTTTTATGGGAAAGGACCCAGAGCATAATGTGCTAATTACGCTAATTGTGTACAGCAGTAAATCAGTTGGTAGTAATGGCTGTCCTGTTTATAGAAGATAGCCTTGGGAGTTGACGTCTAGAGCTTAGCCTTCAAATTGTATAAAATAACAGTGGGTATCAGTACAAGATAGCTCTGTTTGTACAAGATAACTCTGCAGGGTCTGTTTGCTTCTCACTGTATCTAGTTTTAGATACTAGGTTACTACCAGGAACAGGGTCTTTTGCCGCACCCCTTCAGCATCTTTTGTCTCTCTGTATACTTCACAGATTCTTCATAGAGATTTGTGGATCATAGATAAAGCACACACACACGTACACTCTCCTCTCCCTCACTCCAAAGGGGAAATTTCTTCATATCAAGCAATTTTTCCACTGATTTTTTTAAACTGCTTTTCCCAACATTCTATTTTTAGCTCTTATCTGGTTTTAAAAGCTCTAGTAGCAGTCTCCGAAATCTCTGAGATAGATGCTAGAAACAGGGCTTACATCAGTGCTTGGCACACTGCACATAGTAAGAGAGTAATAAATGTATTTCTGTTTGTTCCAGCCCACTCTCCTCCTGTTCATCCATAGACATGTATTGATAGGCCAGTTTTATGGGCTGTCCCTCAAGCTGTATAAGGACTGTTTGGACAACAAGTACACTTCATTTATTTTTCTGGGTAGATTCTCTTTTGAGTCAAGTCAATAAGTATTAATTAGTTAGTGTTCTAGGTTCTGTACTATAAATTTGGGTAATTATGGCTCTCACTTAGGAGACTCAAATACGGATGCAATCAAGCAGACGTCATTCACAAAAAGCTGACGTTTATCCAGAACTTTAAGATTTACAAAGCACTCTACATATATCATCTATTTGGACAACTGATGGCTGTTGGTGACCTTTGGACATTTTATCTGCGGAAAAAGGGATTGTGTACATCTCTACATCATAGATTCAGAGCGGGAAGAAATCCTTAGAGGTCATGGAGCTCCCCCTCACCCCCTCATCCTCCCACCCCCCCAATTTTACAGGGGAGGAAACTGAGGCACAGAGATTAAGTGACTTGTTCAGGGTCACAGGTTATCTGTTTGTCCTTCGTTCTCAGAGGACCATGACCTCAAGGAGGTGATGTTATGCCTTGCAGGTGGGGGAGGACAGTTCAAGGTCACCAGGGTCTCCCTTGCGGCCATCTGGGGCCAGTGACAAGATAGCGATCAGGACGCCTGGAGATGGCCCTGGATGCTGTAGGAGACCTTGACCTTTTTAAGCTCAGGCTCACACAGTGTTTGAAGGAGGATTTGAACTTAGATCATCGCAGCTGACTCTCAAGAAGGAGGGGTGAATGCAGGTGGAGAGAAACTGGAGAAAGGAGGCGGGCCGGTAGCTTATCCGACTCCTTCGCCCCGCCCCCTGGGCGGAGTCTAAGGCAATACCCTGCGTCAGCTAGAACGCCTTTCTCACTAAGACCCGCCCCCAAGATCTTTGGCTAATCATCGCACAGGGGCCGGGCACCAGTGGGTGACGTCATCCTGACGCGCTACTCCACGGCGACCATCTTTATTCCTGGTGGCCGCTATTTGAGGCCTGCGACGGTACTTCTACTTGAGTTGCTGGGCGAGCCGCCACCGCAGCACCGACTCTACGTCATCAGGGGAGGCGGCGCTCGCTGCAAAAGGCTAAGGGCGAAAGGGAGAGGGAAGCTGGTGCAGGGGAAGGCCCCGGAAGTGGGAGTTCCGCTTGACTGAGGGGTGGGGCCAAAAAATCTGTTTACGACCGGCTGGTTGTTTTTCGCAGGCTCTGTTTTGATCTGGCGCATGCGTACTTACAGCTTCCCAAGGACCAACTCCGGAGGGGGGCGGGCCGTTGCTATGGTGATGGATGCTCTCGAAATTCCCTGGGGATCCGCGTGCTGATCTCGGATGCTGCTCGTGGGCTGGACATTCAAGGAGGGATGGTAACAGGTAAGACAAATAAACGCGGTAAGGAAAGTCAGGAGAAAATGAGGGAGCTAGCTCCTTCCCACGTGCCGAAACGAGGTCCGTTCCATCTGCAGACGGTCCCTGGGCTTATTTGCATATCGTTTGCATAGCGTTGGAAGTATTCCCAGGCTGTTGCGTGCGGGGGCTGCTGAGGCAGTGAGCTTCTGGGGACCAGCCCCTTCCAGCAACGCCCAGCCTGGCCCTAGGACCGTTCTGCAGACAGTAACTACTGAAGTCGGAGACGGAGCGTTGTATATAATAAACCAGCTTCGAACATAGTCTAAGGGAAAATAATGTATCTGATAAAAGAAGCCTGGAAAGGAGTATTGGAGCCAGGTTGTAAAGATAAATGCCAAGCGAAAGATTTCATATTCGATCCTAGAGACAATAGGCTAATCCCAGAGCTAACAATTTGTTGTTCAGAATCTTTGTGACTTCTTTTGGGGGTTCTTGGTAAAAATACTGCACCGGTTTGTCTTTCCTTCTCTGGCACATTTTACTAGATGAGGAAATTAAGGAAAACAGGATTAAATGAGTTGCGCAGGTTCAAAAGGAGACCCCCCCAAAAAAAAGGGATGGGGTTGCAGACCAGTATTGGGAAGAGTCTCAAAAGAATCTGCAGGCTTGAAGGCTTGAATCCATCTCCAAGTCAAGGGGCAAAGTTTATTGTAATTATAATGCCAATTGAAACGGGCTAAGTTCCAAAAGAACTTAGCAAAGAACCAGGAACGAACAGAGAAATGTATAGGAAAAGAAAGAGGGATCCAGTTCTTCAGGTCATCAGATGCTAATTTTGTGGCTTAGAGTTAGAATTGAGGAGTAGTCTGGAATTCAGCTCATTATTGAATTTTATGGGTTAGAGGTGGGGTTGAGGAGTAATCTGCTAGGCACCTCACCCTTTGTCTCAGAAACTCTGTTTTCACTGACCAACAGATTGTTATCTGGCAGTCAGCAATGTTTGTAGGACTATATTATATTCCTAAAGCCGGGAGACTTGACATTGACAAACAGATTGTTAGAATAATAGCACTCCTAAAGTCCTGGGGCCTCAGGGTTACTGCTACATCTTCCCTGAAGACTAGGAGAAGAAATATATAAACTATATTGTTATATTTGGAAGGCCAGGAGACTTTAGGATCATTGACAGACAGTTTGTTAGAACAGTAGCATTCTGAGATCAAGGCACCTCAGGATTACTGCTACATTTTCCTCAGAAGCTACACCCTATCACAGGGTCACTGGTAGTAAATATCTATAGTCAAATATGAATTTAGGTCTTTCTGCCCAGGTTCTGCACTCTAACCATTGTAGCACCTCACTACTCTTGAATAGGGAACTTCGGGAAGTTATTAAGGAGGGCAATGACATGATCAGATCTGTGCTTTACAAAGATCACTTTGACGACTGTTTTGTAGAATGGATGCAGGGATCCTCAAACTATGGCCCGCGGATCAGATGCAGCAGCTGAGGACGTTTATCCCCCTCACCCAGGGCTATAAAGTTTCTTTATTTAAAACCCACAAAACAAAGTTTTTGTTTTTACTATAGTCCGGCCCTCCAACAGTCTCAGGGACAATGAACTGGCCCCCTATTTTAAAAGTTTGAGGACCCCTGGTAGAGAAAGGAAGAGGGTTGAGGTGTAGAGAATGATTAAGAAATTATTGCAATAATCCCCAGGAGAGAAGGCAAGAGCCTGATATGTGCAGAAAAGGACAGTAAGAGATCCAGTGGAGAATGGTGGTGACTGGAAGAATGGGAGTGAATTTGATAGAAATTGAGCTGTTGGGAGAAGGGGGTTTGAGGGAAAAAAGGTAATAAGTTCTGCTTTGTGCCTTTTAAATTTGAAGCAGCACAGACTCAGACACTCCCTTTTCCCAAACCCTACTAAATTTATTTCTGAGTATGAGATAGATGTCATTAAAAGAGATCTCAAGAGAGACCCTGTGGCTGAATATAGAGCTCTTGGAGGCATCTCTAGAGAGATAATTGAATCCATGGAGCTGATGAGAAAAGGGAAGAAGGCCCAGGCCAGTCTTGAGGGACACCCACTGCTGGGAGATGATGTGAGTAGAAACCATAATTGAGAAGATGATGTCAGAAAGAGCAGCCACCTGTGCCAGAATTAATACTGTGTGGAAGGCACTCAGACCTCAAGCTTTAACATGTCCCAAAAGAGAGAAGAGAAACCACGGTATTCTAATAAAACAAAATCAAACCAAAAAAAAAAGTGACAAATGAGACATCAGCAACTACCCGCTTACTATGTCAACTTCCTATTTCTCTAAAACAAGGGTGGGGAACATCTGTCTGAATGCGAAATCATCTGATCTGGCCCACAAAGTGGACCACAGGTGATAACAATTTCCCACTGCTTGAATTCTTTAAATTGAAAATCTTAAATGGGCCACAAATGATGTTATAAATATCCAAATGGCCCTTGGTAGAAAAGGTTCCCCACCCCGGTTCTAAAACTTTTCTGAGAGTGGACGGTCTATTTGCTTGGAATGTCCTTGCTGCAAACAAGAGAGGGGGAGAAAGAAGAGTTTTTTGCAGATATTTCTACATGGCTTGTGCTATAGAGACAAAAACCCTCCAATTGCAAGCTTCCTGGCTCCCTCTGTAACACCAGAGAAACTGAGGCAGAAGGAGATTGGTTTTTAATGTAGAGAGTTTAATCTAGCTGATCAAATGGGACTCATATCCAAAGCATTTGGCACAGATAAACTGAGGCAGGAAACTTACAAGGTTTTAGCTAACTAGGGTTTACAAACAGAATACATAACCTAAGTTTACAATCTTATAGGGGAAACAAAGTCAGATAAGGGAGGTAAGGATGGGGAGGGAAGGGTCACACAGCCATAATTACAGGAAAGAATCATAACTTAATCCTGACAGAATATGGGTCAAGATAAGAAGGGCAAGAGCAGGAGACAGCAAGGTGAGAGGCAATAATCAAAAGGAGGGGGAATTATCCTAGCAAGCACTGAGATAATGTACCTGGAGTTTATGACACAATGGTATGGAAAGGTGGTCAGAGCTCCAAGGTGTTTCCTGACTCAATTCTCCCAGTCCTAATGGCAAGGAAGGGGGGTGGTGGTGATAATTTTTTTATTCAGAACATAACACCTCCTCCAGTGTAAGTATCCTTCCCCAAATTACTTTGTGTTCATTTTGTACATGGTCTACACTGGTAGAATACAAGTTCCTTGAGGGGAAGGACTGTTTTATCTCTGTATTACCAAGCATGGTGATTGACATATAGTAGACATTTAATAAATGCTTAATGATTACCAGACTGACTGTTGATAATAAACATTTGCATTGTAGCACAACTGTACACTTAAAGGCTCCTCTCCAGCTGGAAGGGTACTTTGCACATGTTAAAATATTAAGATCCAGAAGTTCCATGATAGATGCTGTGAGCAAGCTATACAATTGTAATTCCATATAGGGACAAGGATTTAAAGAAAGGTCACATCAGCTGACGATTCTGTTGTATAACACAAGATAGTGATCCGCTGAACTAAGAAACTGATAAAAATCACTCCCAAACGAGAAGTGGAATAAAGGTAATTACAAGCACTGAGTGCACATGTTTAATGAGTTAATTAATATTAACTTCTTCCCAAGGGAGGAGTTTTCTGCCATTTTTGACCGTGTATGATGAGGAACGGGAAACATGCAATGGGAGGACCAAGAAATCTGCTAATTTCTTCATCCCCAGCCAAGTGTGAGAACAGGGGAGAGACTTTAAGTTTCAGGATAGGAAATAAAAGGAAATTCCCACATCTATAAGTGTAGATCTTCCAAGGACTGCCCCTGATAAACTAACTTACTTTATACACTCCCGAGTCCCTTATATCTTTGCAGCATATTTATAACAATGCTATTGTATTGAGTGATCCTATAAGTACCAGAATGAAGGGGGAGGAAGATAAGGGTCCATACATTCTTGTGAGCAAGTTGGAATTATGTGAGAAAAATCACTGAATGTCTAATAATAATTTTTTTCTACTCTCATCTCCTACCTCCAGGCCTTTGTATTGACCATACCCTGTGCTAAGAGTGCTCTGTTCTCTTGGTGTTGGCAAAAGGAAGGGCCGTGGCTTCATCTGAGACAGGAGTGCAAGAGATGGTGGGGGATGATGCTTGAATGATGTGAGATGAGGGGGAAGGGAGAGAAGAAATGCCTCCATTTTTTCCCCAATGAAATATGAGACAAGGTTCTTGGCCGAAAAATGTCCGGGGAGAGGGTGCCTCCAAGAAGCTTGAGGAAAAATAAGGTTTGGACCAGTCATTGTGGGGAGTGGGAGAGCAAGCTGATTATGGAGGAACAGAATTCATGCCTTGCTACAATGAGGGTGCAGTTGAGATTAGAGAATATAAATTTGCTATTGGTTCCATCTATGTATGTCAGCTTTCTGATCACAAGATAAAAGGCTGAAGAGAGGGAGCAATCTCACATCACGGGATCATGGGACTAAGATACAGACTTGATTGGGATCTTCGAAGCACTTTATTTTTTTCAACTTTTTAAAAAACTGTTTTCCCCAGTTACATGTAAAACAATGTTTTTACATTGGTTTTTAAAACTTTGAGTTCCAGATTCTCTCCCTTCCTCTCCTCCTCCCCTCACTGAGAAGGCACTTGTGAAGTTACATAAAACAGTTCCATAAAAGTTATGTTCGAAAGAAAATGTAGATTTCTCCTTCTTCCCCCCAAAAAATCCTCAAGGAAAAAATAGTGGGAAAAAAGGCATGCAAAGTATTTTATAGATGAGGTCACTGAGATCTAGGAGTTGCTGTCATTTGCTCAAGGTCACAGGGAAACAGAGTCAGTGACAGTCAAATTCAAACCTGGTTCCCTGGATCCAAACCTAAGAGTCTTTCCACTGAGCTTCTTGTTACTTTACTTGCTTCTTGTCTTGCCAGATCAGATTTAAGAGAGGAGAGGAACCCTGGGTATCCCAGAGGAGTTTGGACAATTGTATGGTTCTGAACACTGGTGTGCAGTAAGTTTTTGCTGATTCAGCAGGAGTTGGATTGGCTTGCATCCTATGGAACATATATATATATGTGGAGATGACCCGCGTAGGCTGTCTGATGGAATGAATGCAGAGCTCTTCTGGAAACTTTTGGGGAGCTCCATCCTGAAAGCATTGGCGCTTTGGGGTGAGGCCGTAAACCTGGGACCGCTGCTCCCCCCCAGAGCTGCAGTGGAGGGTGCTCAATCAGCAGCAAGTTTGCATCTCCCAGGGGTGGGGCAGAAGCCTCATGACTGCTAGGCCAGCTGTAATTAGGTTGGGGCTTCCTCCTCTTTATTGTCTCTTTCCTGGGTCGGTGCGTGATCCCCGGATGGTGATTTTCAGCTCGGAAGGTTGCTGGGTGCGGTCCCCCCAGGACTGACCCTGCTCTGTGCTTGGTGGCCAGAGTTAAGACCTCCCCCTAGTGGAGAGCGAGGGATGAGCGCTCCAGTCCCGGGAACTGGCCAGGGTGGGTACAGAAGCTCCTCCACCTCTGGCTCTTGTCTCGGGTTCACTGTGCTTTTCTACAATCTGATTTCTTGCCTTCCGTGGAAGTGGGATATGGGGGAAAGACCCAGCTTGGAGTCAGATCCAGGCTTTGCCCTTTATTAAATAAACCATTTAACTTTCCTGAGCCTCATCTGTCAGATGATAATACCCATAATACCCACTGCACAGGGCTTTTGCAAGGGTAAAATGAGATACCCGGCCTGAAGTGAATGTATGTACTGAGGCAGCATGGTGGAAAGGGTGCTGGTTTAGAATTCTCCTTTTTCCATCTATTAACTGGATAACTCACTTGAGACCTTTCGGGGTCTCATATTCCTAATTCATAAATTGGAGGTGAGGGAGGGGGCGGGGTAGATGCAGCCGTCTCTGCTGCCCCTCCCAGCTCCTAAATATCCATTCCTTTGTTCCCGTGATCTGTCATAATTTTCACATTTTAGCTCTCTGTCCTGCTGCCAGGAAGCCTGTCTGGAAAGCTGGGGAGGTTGAGCCACCCTTCTTTGTCCTCTACTTGAATTTTCCCTAAGAAGCCCATGAGGTATTTGTATTCTAATCCTGGTGCTTTCTTGCATGTTTGGACAGGGACTTTCATCATTTTCTTGGCCATCTTTAAGCCCGGAGAGCAAGAGACAAGCAAGCTGGAACTGGGATAAATTTCCTAATTTGCTCCTTGGAAAGCTCTTTCATTGTCATTCTCTCCCAGAACCTCCTCTCCTCAGTTGCTATACAATATATTCCCACTGATTGCACCCAGGATAAATTGTCTTTATCCATTTCTTGGAGCAGTGAGATCCCAGAGAGATCATTTTGCCAATATTCTTGCACTGCGCTTCCTGGGAATCATTCATGTTAAGGGGTGGCTGTGACTGGGAGGTGGGGGCTGGGAGAAGTGCTAGTGGGGGTGGACTGGGAAGAGAGAGGTATTGATGGAGGGCAGTAGTAGTACCACACGACAAGGGGAGGGGATGTTCTGAATGGGTCCGCTCAGCAGCCTGTGCTGGAGAAGGAAAACCTTTGAATTCTGCTGGGAGAGCAAGGGCTCTTCTAAACAGAGGAGCCCCATCCAGAATACAGATGCTCACAGCTGGGCTCTGTTGATTGTTCCTGCGTGAGAAAGAACCAGCCTCCTGTGGGCCGCCGTTTTAGGCAGACAGGCGGCTCTGCCAGGAGGATCAGACCTGTTTGCCAGTCTACATCAGCCTCTTCTGTTTGTAGCACCGAAGAGGGTTTTCTGTGGTTGACTTAACAGGGAGCACATGGGATCCAACATGGAAACGTGTGTTCATTTCCAAGAGAAATACAGAAGGTCATAGGATGCTGTGTTCTGCATCCAGCATTCCCACCCGACTCGCATTTCTTTAGCACAATCAGACTGTATGGCACATGAGTTCTGTGAGCCTGGTCAAGACACTTCACCCCTGGTTATCTGAGTTTCCTCAATGCCAAAACAGGGGGAATAATAACACTGCATTCCCAGGGTGGTTGTGTGTGTGGCTCAAAGGAGATAGCACAGAAAACCATTTGGAGATTTATTATTATTTTTTTTTACTGAGACAATTGGGGTTAAGTGACTTGCCCAAGGTCCCACAGCTAGGAAGTGTTAAGTGTGTGAGGTCACATTTGAACTCAGGTCCTCCTGACTCCAGGGCTGGTGCTCCATCCACTGAACCTCCTAGCTGCCCCCACCATTTGGAGATTTAAAATCATCATATCAGTGCTTGTGAGGGTGATGTCATATGCTTGACTCTGTAGATGTCTCTAAGGATATGAAGACTGATAATAATAATAGAGGCAGCCCCTGTCCTGGAGAAGCTTATTATGTTCTACTGGCAGCTAGGGAATCTAGAGCACCTGAATTCAGATCTACCCTCAGATACTAAGCTGTGTGTCAAATTACAATATCATATCACCTTCCCCCCGTTGTGTTAAGAATGAAATTAGATATTCATAAAACACTTAGTATAGTGCCTGGCATATAATAGGTGCCAAATAAATGCTCATTCCTTTCTTCTCTCTTCCACTTGTAACATTTTCAGTCTCTGGGATTTTTTTATTGCAATTTCCACTCTATAGCAAGATGGGTCCCCAAAGCCTACCAACATTTTCCCCTTCAAGATTCTAGGGGGACTCTTGAGAGGTTCAGGTTATTTCTTCTAACGTCTTGGTTCAAGCTCCCATTCTGGTGCATCCTTTTCACTCTTGTTGTGATTGATTAGGGCCCAATATAATTTAACCCATGGATATCTTCTTCATATAGATAGCTTATTAACAGTTAACAATTAGTTTCTAATGTATAATGTCCCTGAAATTGGAGGCACCTTTTCTCTTCCTCAGTCCTTGGGAAGGATGATTCCAAATCAAAAAGGTGACTGTAAAACATTTCCACCAAGTCTACTCCCTGATGGATGGATTAAATGAATTACATTTTGCTCACAGGACACAGCATCTCAGAAGTCCAGTCAATGTACTTCTGGGTTGGCTCAAGCAGGTGGCTCCTCAAGACCTTGCTTCTGGTCTTTTCTTGTCTCTTCTAACTTTTCAGAGCTTACAAGTTCACAACCTAGACTGTGGAATACAATAAGAAAAATGAAATGGCCTCTGCTTGGCAAGACCATCAATTTAAAGTTCATTTCTTTTGTGTTCCTGGTTTTGTTACTGTGTAACTATGCAGAGTAGGTTCTGATCATTCGTTTTATTTCTTTTGCTATTGTTATGATTTCACCTGATATTTGCTGTTTGGTTATTTGATTTTCTGCCCTCTTTTTAATCACATTGGCTCAAGGTTGGTCCATTTTATTAGTCTTTTTAAGGAAAAGCTTTTAATTGGATTTATAATTTCCACAGGGGTTTGGGGAGATTTCCAGTTTATTTCATTTCATTTCTTTTCTTTTAAATTAGTCCAGGGTGTTTAATATAAGAGACTGGAGTTATCAAGTACACACTTTTGATTTTTCTTATTACTTTATTCAGACCAACTACCCTCCCCATGGGCTATTTTATTACCTCTATGGATATCTTTTGAATAAGGGAAAGAAGATTAAAATAGGGATAATGCTTGATTGTCACCATGGAAATGGATGTTAGCCAGTTTTCATTAGCAAAATCCAAGTACACAAGCAACAGCAACTTGTTTATGAACTTGAGAGCTTCCTTGGTCAACCTCTGAGTGAGATTTTCATAAGACATTGGCTGCTGGACAAACTCATGATTCCTCATCAAAATGCACTTTAAAGGTTGGAAAAAATGAAGGAATCAGGCTGAATCCAATTATGGTGGCTGCTAATAAAAGACAAGAAAAGAATACCCAGTGAGGACACCCAAACAGGCCAAGGCGTCTGAGTGCCTCTAAGTCACAAAAGACCAACAATTTGCAGGAGAGTGAAAATGAACATGGAAATCCCTGTGGTGAACACAGTGCCTCTTTCAAATTGGTCACTGGCAGTTCATAAAATGGTCAAAACCATAACTTAAAATATGGTGACAGAATTCATCTCTGCTGTTATGGTTTATCCCAAGCAACCACTTTCATATTGGAGTTGAAGCCTTGATTCTCCAAAAGCTTGGCGAAAATGATTTCATTTGTAGGCGGTCTACCTGAAGAAGCCAAAAATAAGCACATTTCAACCTTAGAGCATAAAGCCATCCCTGATCAGACAGGGTAAGGACCTGTCAGGAAAGCAACTCTATTTATTGTACACAATTTGGAGGTGCAGCTAAGTGCTGAGTGAATTTCACTCCCCCTTTGTCTATTTTGCAATATTAGGAGTTCTTAATGTTATATTTGCATAGCATCCAAGATCTCTAATGCCAAAGTCATCTGTCATTGTTAGAAGAAGGTTGGGCATTGAAACTGCATCACTATTGATGCTGTCATAGAATATCATCAGGGGAAAAACATCTTCATTTTCTGGTAAATGGCAGGTCAAGAGCAGAGAACTCTCCTGGTAGAAAAAATCTTCTTGTGGACCCAATTGAGGGAAGCTCCTTGTTAAGAATCTAGAGTTAATGGCTCGGATCCCTTCATGGTTAGCCTTAGCTATGATATTTTAAAAGGTTCAAGAAACATAGATTTGGGGTAATTTAAAAATTTTACCAACAGGGTCAACAGGTTATTAATAAAGGGAAGATTATTGGGCATCTCTCTAAGATTAAAAACAGTTTATTTCTTTTTTCTTTTCTAATTTTTAATATCTTTTCTTTTGTGATTACATTGTTGTTGTTTGGTTGTGTCTGACTCTTCATGACCCCAAGAATCATAGCAAACAGATACTTCTATCTTCTACTATCTCTCAAAGTCTGTTCAAGCTCATATTCATTGCTTTTATGACACTATTTATCCACCTCATTTTCTCCCATTCCCTTTTCATTTTGCCTTCAATCTTTTCCGTCATCTGGGGATTTTCCAATGAGTCCCATCATTTCATTATGTGGTCAAAGTATTTAAGCTTCAGTTTCAATATTTGCAAATAGCCTTAATTAATTTAAGTATTGGCTGATTTGATCTCTTTGCTGTCCAAGGGATTCCCAAAAGTGTTCTCCAGTGATATAATTTGAAAGGGTTGATTCTTTAGTGTTCAGCTTTCCTTACGGTACAACTCTTATAGCCATGCATTGCTACTGGAAAAACCATAGTTTTGATTGTAGGCCTTTGGGGGCAAGATGATCTAGCTGCGTTTTAGCGTACTGTTCAGATTTGCCACATTTGACTTCCAAAGAGCAAAAATCTTTTAATTTCATAGCTGCAGTCACTGTCTGCATTGATCTCTAAGCCCGAGAATACAAACTCTGACATTGCTTCCATTTCTTCTCCCTCCATTTGGTAGGAAGTGATGGGACTAATTACCAAGATCTTCATTTTTTAAATGTTAGTCTTCAAGCCAACTTTTATACTCTCCTCTTTCACCCTCCTCAAGAAGCTTCCTAATTCTTTTTCACCTTCTGCCATCAGAGTGGTATCTACTGCATCTCTGAGATTGTTGATATTTCTTTTGGCAACCTTAATTTCAGCTTTTGATTCATCCAACTTGGCATTTCACATGATGTACTCTCTCATATAAGTTAAATAAATAAGGTGATAAAACACAGCTTTGTCATAACTCTTTTCCCAATCTTAAAACAAACAGTTGTTCCACATTTGGTTCTAACTGTTGCTTTTTGACCCATATAGAAGTTCCTCAGGAGACAAACAAGATGATTCAGCTCTTCCATCTCTTTGAGAACTTGCCATATTTTGATGTGATCCGCACAATCAAAAATTTTAGTGTATTCAATAAAGCAAAAGATGTTTTTTTCTGGAACTCCCTTGCTTTCTCCATAGAGCAGCAAATGTTGGCAATTTGGTCTCTGGTTCTTCTGCCTCTTTGAAAACCAGCTTGCTCTTCTGGTAATTTTGGATTCACATGTTGCTGAAGCCTAAATCGCAGGCTCTTAAACATAACCTTGCTAGTGTGTGAAATAAGGGCAACTCTTTGGTAATTTGAGCATTCCTTATCATTGCCTTTCTTTAGGATTAAGATGAAAATCTTTTTGAATCCAGTGGCCACTTGAATTTTCCAAATTTCCTGCTATATTGAGTGCAGAATTTTAATAGCAGCATCCTTTTTTTGGATTTTAAATCTCTCAGCTAGAATTCTATCATTTTCTCTAGCCCTTTGTTAGCAATACTTCCTAAGGCCCATTTAACTTTATTCTCTAAGATATCTGGCTCACACCAACATGGTCATGTTAACATCTTTCTTGGTTACTGGTGATGATAACATCTTTCTTATATAGTTCTTTTGTGTATTCTTGCCACCTCTTCTTAATCTCTTCTGCTTCCAGAAAGTCCCTACAATTTTTGTCTTTTATCATGTCTATTTTTTCATGAAACGTTCCCTTGATATCTCTAATTTTCTTGAAGAGATCTCTTGTCCCTTCCATCCCATTGTTTTGTTCTATTACTTAGCATTGGTCATTTAATAAAATCTTATTTCTCCTTGCTATTCACTGGAATTCTATGTTCAGTTGGGTAGCTCTTTCCCTTCCTCTTTTACTTATATCTTCTTTTCTTTGGCTGTTTGTAAGCCTCGTCAGACAACCATTTTGCTTTCTTGCTCTTCTTTTTCTTTGGAATAGTTTTGTTTCTGTCTCCTATATCATATTGTGAACCTTTCTCAATATTTTTTCAGGCATTTTAGTTACCACATTTAATCCCTTAAATCTGTCACCTTCACTTCATATTCATATTATTTGGGTCATGCCTTTATGGTGTGATGATTTTTCTTTCTTGAATTTTTCAGCAGGAAGCTTATGATGTGAGCCACAGTCAGCTCTATGTCTTGTTTTAACTGATTGTCCAGAGTTTTTCCATCTTTGATCACAAAATATACAATCAATCTTATTTTTTTATTGACCATCTGGTGATGTCCATGTAATCAAGTCACCTTGTAGATTGTTGAAAGAGTGTTGGTTATGATCAGTGGGTTATCTTGGTGAAAACCTATAGTCTTTGCCCTGCTTCATCTTTTAGATTATATTCCAATTCTGCTTCTCTTGCTCTTTTATTGACTATAAAAGGCTACTCCATTTCTTCGAAGCAATTTTTGCTCACAGTAATATATATAATGGTCACTTGAACTAAATTCAACCATTCCCATCCATTTAAGTTCACTGACACCCAGGATGTAGATGTTCAGTTTAGGTAATCCACATTCAGCTTACCTTGGTTCACAGATCTTATATTCCAACTTTTGATGTAATATCGCTCTTTACAGCATTTGACATTCCATCACATCTCCAGACACATCAGCAGCTGATCTTCCTTTTGGCTTTAGTCCAGTTGTTTCATTCTTTCTGTAGCTACTTGTAATTGTCCTTTGCTCTTCCCCAGTGTCGGGTTGGATGCCTTTCAAGCTGAGGAGCTCATCTTCCGGTGTCATCTCTTTTATCATTTTACTATCGACCATGGGGTTTTCTTGGCAAAGATTCTGGAATAGTTTGACATTTCCTACTCCAGTGAATCACCTTTTGTCAGAACTCTTGCTTGTGACCTCTCTGCCTTGGATTCTTTGCTTTGCAAAGAATATCTCATAGTTTCAGTGAGTTACACAATCCCCTCTCTCATGACAAGGGGGTAATCAAGGGTGCTGTGGGGTGACGGTTGTATGTTATTATGTGTGATTTTTCTCCTTGAGTGTGTCTGTAGCTATGTCTAAGGAATTTGGACATGTTGTTTCATCATTATCTTTTCTTTCATATAATTATTCTTTTTTTGGTTTGTTCTTTAACCCTCTTACAATTTTGAATTTCATTGTTCAGCCTCCATTTGGGTGGATATAGAGCTGGAAAGGTAGACCTTTCCAGCTCTATATCCACCCAAATGGAGGCTGAACAATTAAATCCAATCTTCTGTTTTTACAAATGAGGAAATTGAGAAAGAGAGGTCAAAGGACTTGCCTAGGTGTCAGAGGCAGTATTCAAGTGCATGTCCCCAAAATCCAGAGATGGCATCATCTCCATTCAACCCTGAGGCTCAATTATGGTCAATTTGGTTAAATACAGTTACATATCTGCAATTTTGTGGTGTCCCATCATGTCAGCATCTCTGTTTTAGCGGTGCCGCCTTCGGCCAGTGTCTCACTTTACCACAAGCCCTCTTGGTGTCTGCCTTGACTTTCCAGTTCTAAGCCTCTTCCTCTCCCTTTGGTCCCTTCCCTCATCTCTTGTATCTTCACAGCATCTGAGAGAGTGAAGTTTCCACTTTGGTACACAAGGATCCCAAGTGGGCAGTGAGGGCTGCTAGATGCAGGGACTGTCCTCTGGAATGGGGCTCCCAATGTGGGGGAAGATCATGTGAATGGAAAAGTTTGTCTTCCATCTTGCCTTCTTCCAGGTTCTATGCTGCAGAAGTTAGATAAGCTTTTTACAATCCAGAACGGTCCATTTGTGTTCTCTTTGCTAGGATCCTCAGGTGTCTGGAATCTTTAGCATCTGTAAAACTCAAACATCCAGGAAGGCCACTGTCCCTCTGCAAAGATAGCTGTGCTCTTACTGAAGGATACCTGAGTTCCCTGAAAGTTTGTTGCTTTTTTACTCATTTATTTTACCCCCACTGCATAGGTCCTGCCTCCCTACAGATGTGAGGCTGAGGATCCCTAGCCTAACCAATCCCCCAGAAGGTTTGTAGTGCTAAGAGAATGTAAATGTTCACTTTTCAAAATCAAAGCAGGATCGCTAATATCAAACGTGATCTCAGTGTGAAATGAGCCCGGCAGGAGAACTCAGATGCCTCTTGATCTGACCATTTGATATAACTGTCTCCTCAGACCTCTCTAGCTATGGCCTTTCCCATACTATTCCACCTCACTCTCCCCTACTTAGGTCTATAAGAAACTGGCAGAGAGTGGTGGCAAAGCATGGTAAGGAAGCCACAAGAACCACCCTTCCCTGGCATGTGGGCCAAGCCCCTCCTCACACCATGCTTTTAGCTTCCTCCCAGGAGGCCTGATTTCCCAGCCAAGTGAGATCTTTGTGGCTGGGGATCAGTCTCTTTGCATTCTGTTCTCTTTCTGAAACCCACAGACGGTTACTCTATCATGGGAGGACAGACCTCTTTATAACCTCAAAACATTTTGGAGAATTCTCACCACACACTTCTAATAATCTCACGGTTCTTCAACACATGTTATCTTTCAGAGATTCTTAGTGTTTTTGAATGCGATTTTGATACTCAATTTAAAAGATGCAAGCAATTTCTGTATCACATACTGCTATTGAGTGACATGATAATTTTTATATGAATTATGCATTATGAAAAAAGTTTGGTTTGGTTGGTGGGGAGGAAAGAGTCATAGACGTGAGAAGTCTCTAATTGGCTTATTCTTGTGTGTGCTGGATGAAGCCTTAGCTTCTGTACTGTGTGGGAGTGTAGGCTGAGAGAAAGCATCATCAATTAAGAGTTAGGGACCTCAGAGGCCAGCTGGTTTACACCCCTCATTTTATAGATGAGGGAGATGAGACCCATGGAGCTTTTGCGACTTGCCTGTGATCACACCGGATGCACTGCACATTCACATATGTTCAGTCACACAGTCAAACTCTCACCATGGAGCCTGCTTTTTGATCTGTTGTGAACTAGATACCATCAGGCAAATATCACCATGGTTACAGATTGTTTACTTAAGTATTTGGTATCTGCTCTTCCTTACTTCCAGACTCAGTGTGCCTCCTAAGTGTTCCAGTTATCTGAGTGGTTTTCACTAGATATTTGGTGAGTTCATGGTTAAATTTCAGGGATTACTGCCATGGGGAGGCAAGCAGATGAATTCTAGTTTGATCGTAAAATAAGCGCTCGCGATAAGTCTTGAACCCTCTCATTGATTTGTATTTAGGACATTAAGTAAAGGGATGCATGGTTCTTATCCCATTCCAATTGTGGTTCCCAGGATATGGAGAGGAAAGAATAGCAGAATTGTTGTTTTTGTTTATTGGCAAATAAACCAGACAAAAAATTACCAAAAAAAAAAAAACCTGTTGGTGGTTTCTTTCAAAACCAGTAAAGATGGGATGTGCAAAGAAGGGATGTGTTAGAGCCAACTCCCAGAGAGCTGGTTGTTAAATGTTCAGTGTGATTAATTATTATTATTCTGGAAGTCCACAAATCCTACAAATTGAGGCTTGATTTATTGTTTTATTGTTTGTCTACATTTTAAAAAGTGATGGAGAAAATGTTAATAATGCAGATTCAACTTAAAAGTATGTCTTGTGCTCATTCCCTTCTATCCCTTAGAGAGCCATGTGTTAAATATTTGTCAATAAGTCACTGTTATAAAAGTATGAGATCTGACCAGAGATCCATTTCTTGGATTCACACATAGATCTTTTTTTGTCCCTCAGAAAACCAAGATAATACCAGTTCTGAGAAGGAGGAACACTTCTATCAAGATATATTCACAATGAAAAAGCAGTGCCAAGGCAATAGAATCCAAATCTTCGACAGATAACTTTTCCATGCAGAGGATGGATGTTTCACGGATAAAGCACAAAAGGAAATCTTAAATTGGTATATAAATTATGTGAGCACAATTTAGTTTGCTTAAAAAAAGTTAAAGGTATGATTCCTGTGAAAACAGTGGGTGGTAGACAAAAATTGGAGGCCATATGAAATCAGCACAAATAATATTTATAAGGTTTATACGGTATGAAATTAAAAAAAAAACAAACAAGACTTGTCTGGTTCTCTTAATATCACAGAATTGGAGAATCTAGTCTAATCTCCACATGAAAGGAATCCAGGAATTCCTACTGTTGCATAGCTGACAACCATCTTTGGAGACAGGGCGTTCCACTTTGGAACAGCTCTAATTGTTAGGAGGTTTTTCCTAATGTTGAGCCTAAATTTGCTTCTTTGCAATTTTCTCCTTTGCTGCTGATTGTTTGGCTCTCTGAGGCTAAATGGAATAAGTCTTTAGTCTTCCCTCCACATGACAGCCCTCCAAATACTTGAGGACACCGCTGATGTCTCTGAAGTCCTCCCATTTTCATCAGCTGTTCCTCATTCAGTGAGAACTCCAGGCCCTGCATCATCCTGGCTGTCTTTCTCTAACCATTTTTCAGTTCATCAATCTCCCTCTTCCACTCTGGTGCCCAGAATAGACTAAAGAACTAGAGAGAACGGCAGAGTACAAGCATTTTCTTCTTCCTAGAAGGCTGTGAAGCTCAAAAATCATTCGCCGTTTTTGTATATATTTTGAAAATAAAAAGCTATTATTTTATTTTATTTTTTCCTAAATTAGCTTTTTATTTTTTTAATTAAGGATTTTTATTTTCAAAATATATGCCAGGATAATTTTCAACTTTCACCCTTACCTTGTGTTCTAATTTTCCTTTTCCTTTATTCCCTCCCCTAGATAACAAGTGATCCAATATCTGTTAAACATGTGCAGTTTTTTTATATATATTTCCACAATTATTATGCTGCACATGAAAAATCAGATAAAAAGGGAAAATGAGAAAGAAAACAAAATGCAAGCAAACAACAAAAAGGATGAAAATACTATGTTGTGGTCCACATGCAGTTCTCACTGTCCACTCTGGGTGTAGATGAAAAAGATGTTATTTTTTTTAAAGTATAGGTTTTTATTTTCCAAAGTACATGTGAAGATAATTTTCAACATTCACCCTTGTGTTCCAAATTTTTCTCTCTCTTTCCCCTCCCCCAGCTCCCCTAGACAGCAAGTAATTGAATATAGGTTAAACATGTGCAATTCTTCTAAATATATTTCCATGTTTGTCATGCTGAACAATAAAAATCAGATCAAAAAGGAAAAAATGAGAGAGAAAAAAATAAGCAAGCAAAAAACAACAAAAAAGTGAAAATACTATGTTGTGATCCACATTCAGACCCCATGGTCTTCTCTTTGGATATAGATGGCTCTCTCCATCACAAATCTATTGGAATTGGCCTGAATCACCTCACTGTTGAAAGGAGCCAATTTGTCACAGTTGATCATCACATAATCTTGTTGTTGCCATGTACAATGATCTCCTGGTTCTGCTCGCTTCTCTCAGCATCAGTTCATGTCAGTCTCTCCAAACCTCTCTGAAATCAAACTCCTGATCGTTTCTTTTAGAACAATAATATTCCATAACGTTCATATCCCATCACTTATTCAACCCTTCCCCAATTGATGCGCATCTACTCCGTTTCCAGTTTCTTGCCACTACAAAAAGGGCTGCCTCAAACATTTTTGCACTTGTGGGTCCTGTTCCCTTTTTTATGATCTCTTTGGGATACAGATCCAGTAGAAACACTGCTGGATCAAAGAGTATGCACAATTTGATAACTTTTTGAGCACATTTCCAAATTGCTCTCCAGAATGGTTGGATCAATTCACAATTTCACCAACAATGCATCAGTGTCCCAGTTTTCCCACATCTCTTCCAGCATTTATCATTATCTTTTCCTATCATTTTAGCCAATCTGGGAGGTGTGAAGTAGTACCTCAGAGTTGTCTTAATTTACATTTCTCTAATCACTCATTACCTCTTTTGGCAACTGACTCCTAACAAGCTTCCAGCCCACTAAAACTCCCAGCTTTTTCAGAACAGCTGTTGGCTAATCATCCCTCTCCCATTCTGTGCTTGTGAAATGGTGAAATTGTGTATGGGCACAAGAATAGAACTTGACATGTATCCCTCCTGAACTCTATTTTGTTATGTTTAAACCAATTTTCTTCTTTATGTAAATCTTCTTGGACCCTTAGTTTTAATCGAGCATATTATCCACCCCCTCCCAGGTTGGAGTCCTCTGCTCATTTGGTCAGTGTGCCATCTTTGTTTTTATCCAAGTCATTAACCAAAATGCAAAGTACAGACCCCTGCAGCACTCTACTGGAGATCTCTGACTGCACTGAAGCTGAACTCTTAACATTTATTCTTTGAGTCCAGTCATTCAAGTCCTTCTGAATTCATCTGATTGTCTACTCCAATTCTCTCCTTCTCAATAAAAATAATACAAAACACTTTATCAAAAGCTTTGATAAAATCTAGACAAATTATACCCACAGCATTTCCTAATCTACTAGTTTAGTAGTCTGAAAAGCAAAGAGAGTTAGTCTGGAATGACTTTTAAAAAAAATTTTTATTTGTTTATTTAAAAGTAATTATCTCTTCCATCCCCGCCCCCCCCCACCGCCACACACACACTCAATTGAACAATAAAACCAAACTCACATAGTCCAATAAAGCCAATTCTCAAGTTGGTCATATCCAAAAATGTTTGTCTCATTCTGGATTTCAAGCTGCTCACCTTGGGGTCAGAGATAAGGGTGTGGCTCTCTTCAAGGCTTCTGGACTTGTAGTTTATAAATTCCATTAGAGTTCCAAAGTCTTTCCAAGTTTTCATCACAATTCTGCTCCGGGAGGATTCAAATCAATTAAAATACATTCAGGATTTCGGTTCCCTCTGAAACTGCTTGAGATTTGTTTAGGCAAAAACTTACCAATTTCATATAAATCCACAGTGATGTGACCTATTCAGGAGAAGCCCAGCTGCCTCTTGCTCATCCCTGTTCCTCTTTCCAGGCATTCCTAACTCTGTCCTTAATGACCTTGTCTAGACCTTGTCTTTCCCAGCGTTGAAGTTGGGCTCATTGGCCCATAGTTGGCAGCTTTGGTTCATTTTCCTTTTTTGAAAAGTAGAAGCATTTGCCCTCCTTCAACTTTTGGTGTTGCTCCCATTTTTCACAGTCTTTTGAAGATTTTTGACAATGGCTCAGCTTTCATAGCTACCAGATCTTTCAGGATCCATGAGTGAACTACACTCATTGAGGGTATGGGACTTGAACTCACTAAGGACACTTGGCACTTCCTGAGTATCTCCTTACTGATCTTGGGCATCGATTCCCTGTTAGTCACTTTTGTCTCATCTCTTCCAAGATTAAAGTCATTCTCCTTCACAGAGACAGGGAAACAAGTTAGAACTCAGTTGACCCATCTTTTCTTTGCCATCACTAACATTGACTCATCTATTCCAAGAAAAGCACCTATATCTTCCTCAGTCTTCTTGTTTTCTCTGAATATAGCTCTATTGATGAAGGATGAATTTTAAAAATAAATTTTTGAGTTTTTTGGTCAATTTCTTAGTTATCTTTTATTTTTATTAAAATTGGATTTTTAAAGTATTATCCTATATATAAAAGGGGGAAAAATTCAGTGCCTAAGCAATACATCCAAAAAGTCTTAACATTATATATAGTGTTTTATACCCACAGTTTCCCCCTTGCCCACAAAGAAGCTGAGAAAGGTGCCTTCTTATATCCCATTGTTGGGACCAAGCTTGTCACTATTTTTTGAGAGCATCCAGTTTCAATTATTTTGTGGTTTTTCTTTTCATTGACATTGTTGTGATTATGTCTATTGTATTCCTGGTTCTGCTGTCTTCACTTTGTTATACTTGTTATAACTACTTGTATAACTTTGGGCAGGTCACTCACTGGGCGGAAGTCTCCTTAACTGCAAAATAAGAAAATTGAACTTAATAACCTCTAAAGTAGGACCTCTTATCTTGAGGCCGATGAATTTTTAAAGAAACATTTTAATAGCTCTTTTTCAACATAATTTATTTCCTTGTAATACTTTGTATTGTATTTTTATTTTATTTTACAAATTAAAAAAAAAAACAACATCTTTCTAAGAAGAGGTCTAGAGGCTTAAGTCAGTCGGGTGGTAGGTAGAGTGGAGAGAATGCCGGACTTGGAATCAAGAAGACCTGGATTCAGATCCCACCTTTGATAGACTATTCCTGGTAGGCTGATTGGTAGTACCTTCCTCCCCAGGGTTTGGTGAGGTTCAGAGAAGATGTCACATGTCAAAAGGAAAAAATCAGAGAGATATCATCTCTTTACTCTGAGGTGCTAAAAGGTCATTTGGGCCAATTTCACAGAAAAGATAAGCTTGTTATATCCTGCACACTCCTGATCCTCAATGCTTAGAGATAAGGGAGTGTATGGGGGAATTCACAGCCTCTATTTCCTTTCAAGAACAGCCTCTACTTTCAAGGTGCTCTAAGTTGTTTGGTTCTTTAAAAAACAAAACAAAACAAAACAAAAAACCAAGGTTTTAGCAAAATATTTTATTTTTTATCAATTCTTTCATTTTTTTTTTATTTTTTGTTGAATCTGTTTTATAAGACTTTATCCAGCAATCTAGACAATTATGGATTTTCTTTAAGAGATATTGGGGGGAAAGGCTTTGTTGTATGGAATGACTTCTAGAAAGGGCCATATGGAGGTAGCAGGGGGGAGGTAGAATTTAGGCAAATGAAAAACATAAAAGTATCAGTTTATTTTTTAAAGAGAAACTTTTTGGGGAGTGGGAGTAGGCAATCAGGGTTAAGTGACTTGCCCAGAGTCACACAGCTAGTAAGTGTCTGAGGTCCTCCTGACTCCAGAGCTGATGCTCTATCCACTGTACCATCTAGCCGGCCCCCAAAAGAGACTTTTGCTAACAGCCTACCCAAATCCCTCCTCTAAAGGAAGTCCTTGTATTTACTTCATTGTGCCCATATTGTATCTTGCTAGTAAAACGTAAGCTCTCTGAGGGCAGAGACTGCTTCGTTTTGGGTTCCTAACATATGGTGAATGACAGAAATTTTGCAAATTGAATCGAACTGGTCCCTGTGGTCCGAGACCAGGCCTTGCATGGCCCTCTTCCACCTGTGAAAGGAGGCTCCTCTCCAGCCAAACCTGGCAGAGGCAGTGGAGCCACTGTCGACCAGTCCAGCAACTCTCAGCTGCCCTATGGCTCCTTCCTAGAGAGGGATGTGGCAGGGAGAGTCTTAAGGGGAAAACAGGGAGACAAGGAAGAACAGGTTAGGAAAAACCAGTAGCTTCCCTGCAGAGGGCCAGAACCAGAAACACTGGCACGTTTCCCAAGTGCTTCCCCCTTGTTTCTGCCATTTTAGAGGCTCAAAGAGCAGTATTTGTATCTCCGGGAGCTTTTCCTCGGTTATATTTGTCTTCTGCCTCACAGGCTAAGGTCAGAGCAGTAGCCCCAGGAGCCAGGGGACCAGCCTGAGAGCCACAGTGTCACCTGGGGCCAATGAGACCTCATCCTGGTGAGGAATTGGGGAGAGACGTTTTGGGTCACAGGTCTGACATGGTCATGGAGTCCAGCCCTCGTCAGTGTGTGGATGAGATCCAGAACAAGGCAGTGACTCAGAGTGGTTATTAGCATTTGTCTCAAGGCCCACATGTTTTGAGAGCCGTCCCTGCATGTAGCATGGGTGGGGCTCGGAGAGCACAATAGACACCCCCAGCCTCTTCTGCACTGAAGCTTCTCCAAGGACAACTCCCAATTCCTGCCAGGAGGAGAAGCAAAGGATTGGGGCCAGAAACCCGGCCACTGTTCTCCCAGAGTGGCGGACTAACAGTTTATCCGTCTGCCCCCTTTATATATCATTTGTCCAGGAGGTGCGTTCTTCAGGTGCAAGCTTTGTGGTTACTGTTCGTTATTGGGAAGGGGGGAAGCAGGACCCCAAGCTTTAATCTCCAAATACCATCTCTGTAATGAACAGATGGAGCAATTAGCCAAGAGATCCGTTTATCCAAATAGGATTTGGCAAAATAGAAGTAAAAAAAAAAAAAACATACGTATGAAAGAGCTCCACCACTTGGACCAAGATTATTCAGCTCAACCTAAGGGGTGAGGGGGGGGAAGTGAACTGAAACTCCTGGGCTGGGCAGAATTAGAATTAGCCAAAGCATTTCCAGCCTGGGTGAAAGGAAGGGAGCGAAGGGGAAGGAGAGAAGAAGGGAGGGGAAAGGAGATGGATAGCGACGTGATGGAGCCTGCCTGCTCCTCGCATGTCGGCTTCCTCCCAGATTCTTTTCTTCTAGCAAGCTGAGGTGAGATTGGCACCTTTCACCCTCTGTCTGGAAGCCAGAAGCGCCGGGAGTCTGAGTAGACTCTGCTGCTGGAAGACAATTTGAAGATGAAGCTTCTGCTATTCCTCCCACCCTCACCCAGGGCAAGGAATTTATCTCCACCACTGGAAAGACTCCCGCACCAATGGATTTTGGGACTTGGGTTATGTATTTTATTATTCTGTGAAGCTTTAAGGAGAGTTTTTCAGAGCAGCGTAGTGATATTATGTCTTCTTTCCTTGCTTCCTCCATCCCTTCTTTCTTTCCCTCTCCTCCCTCTCTCCTTCCCTCCCTCCTCTATTTTTCTTCTTTCCTTCTTCCTTTTCCCTTTCATCCCTTTCTTCTCTCCTTTTCCCTATGCTTCCTTCCTACCATCCAGGCTGGAAATGCTTTGGCTAATCCTAATTCTGACCAGCCCAGGAGTTTCAGTTTGCTTTCCCCCACCCCTTAGTCCCTGATAGTTCCCCCCTTCAGGTATCAACACCCAATCAGCTTTAACCCTTCTGCAGCTCAGAACCCCCAGGTTCAGGTGATTCATCCCCCCCACTCAGACTCCACTAAAGCAGGGACTGTTCTATCCTGTCCAATGCCAGGTTGTTGAGCAGCAGATGCCTTCAAATAACGCCTGTGCCTGCCCGAGATGAATCCAGGGAGTTATTTCTGGCCAAATATGGGTAGGACATAACTGTTACCTCACGGAGGTAAGCTCAAAGATCCATTATGGTGCACACAGGACAGGGCATGAGCACAACGTTTCAGCTTCCAGAACAAACTACTTAGATTCCTCTTGAATGACTCAAAAAGAAAAAAAAACTTTCTTTGGAGTTTATCCACATCTGGAAAGTTGAGTGGCTTTTCCATGTTCCTCAGTGATGATTGTATGGGAAACAGTCTGGGCAGAACCCAAGCAGCCCAACGGACATGGGTCAAATGGCATGGGAAGGTTCTGGGATGCTACCTAATACCAGTTTGTTTTAAAGCAGTAGGAGAAGTTTATATGGTAGAACTTGGGGGGGCGGGAGGTAAGGGAAGAGATGTACCAATAAATGTATAATAGCTACCTCTCTTTAAAAATCCATGTAGGGAAGATATAATTTTAAGTTCAATCTGGATTATTAACATTTTCTCCATCACTGTCTTAAGACAAGACAATTAACTAAACAACAAATCAAGCTCGGTTTTTTAGCATTTGTCCATGTTGAAAATTTAAGTATCTGCCCAGTTGGACCTGGCTTCAGTATAGCTCTGAGCACAGACTGAGATAATCCTGGTCTATAGGAGGGATCGATCAGTTGGTCAAGGAGTCGTTATTAAGCCCCTGCTGTGTGCCAGGCACCGAGTTCGGGAGACAAAATGCAATGGATATTGGCCACAAGGTATTGACATTCCAATATGGAGACAAACATAGGAGCGGAGACAGAATATATACTAAGTGAGTACAAAGTAATCTGAAGGCAAGAGATCCTAACAGCTGCAGACAGCAGGGAGGGCCTTATGATTTTTTTTTTAATTTAAAGCTTTTAGGATCATTTTTGACATTCACACCTACACTTACACACCTATACACCTGTGTTCTAATTTTTTTCCATCTCTTCCCTTACCCTTTCTCCCAATGGGCAAGTGATCCAATATATGTCAAACATGTGTAATTCCTCTATATTTCCACAAATTTTGCACAAGAAAAATCAGATCAAAAAGGAAAAAAAACCAAGAAAACAAAATGCAAGTAGACAACAACAAAGAGAGTGAGAATGTTATATTTTGAACCATACTCAGTTCCCACAATCCTCTCTCTGGGTGTAGATGGCTCTCTTCATCACAAGATCATTGGAACTAGTCTGAATCATCTCATTGTTGGAAAGAGCCACTTCCCATCAGACTTGATCATCGTATAATCTTCTTGTTGCCAAGTATAATCATCTTGTGGTTCTGCTCATTTCACTCAGCATCAGTTCCTGTAAGTCTCTCCAGGCCTCTCTGAGATCATCCTGCTGGTCGTTAATATTCCATAATATTCATTGTTCAGTCAGTTTCTTGCCACTACAAAAAGGACTGCCACAAACATTTTTGTATATGTGGGTCCCTTTCCAGGGAGGGCCTCATGGAAGAAGTGGCCCTCAAGGTGAGCTTCCAAGGAGGCAAGGAATTGGGAGAGGGAGAGCAGAGGGCAGGTGGCACTGTGGTTTATGATTGAATGAGGGATTTCCCAAAGCAAGCCTGGCACATGCCCCACTGCCCTTGAGGTAATGCCATATTGCCCACAATGGCACTGGCTCACAGGACCCCCTCCCCTTCTAAATCCCTTGCCTCCCACCAATACCTAATACATGGAATTTGTAAAGTTTCTGAATGAATGAAGAAATAAATATTAGCAGTGATAGATGATGGTCAGGGTCTTGTAAATGGTACATGGTCCCTTTTTGGGGGCCCAAAGCAAAGGCCAGACCCTCCCCTTTTGTATGGGCTCTTCTGACCCTATCAGACTTAACCTTCTTTTAGCCAAAGTTCAGGCCTTCCCAGGGATTCTGGCTTCCTTTCTCTTTTTATCTCTATTGCCTAACATAATATCTGATATCAATCAATCAATCAATCAATCAATTAAGTATCTACTATGTGCCAGGCACTGTGCTAAGTTCTGCAAATACAAAAATAGGCAAAAGACTCTTGCCCTCAAGGACCTTCCAGTCTAATGGACTGTTATCACTAATAATGGCTGAAATATAGTAAAGGTTTAATAAATACTTGATTAACTGAATCTATTCAACAAATATTACATTAAGTGCCTAATATTTGCCAGGAACTTTGCTGGAAATACAATGACAAAATCAAACTTTCCTTGCTCTAAAATGCCTTATGTTTGGAGATGGGGTCAAGAGGGAGGAGGAAGAACAATATATAGAGACTTAGGGAAATTCAAACTAATAGGGGAATACAGGTCAAACATGAAGGACAGAATGAAAGGGTTAAGAAGGGTGGAATAGGGACAAGGGAGCTTTGGAACTTACTGGACAAAGAATCACAGTAGTTTGGAGGGAAGTGACAAGATTATCACAAACTTTACAGTTGCAAAAGTAATGTTGATTTGATTCTGAGTTCCTAAAGAGACAGAAAGTGGGAGAGAAGGAAGGCTCAGCATCTAATCCAACAGCTCGTTTAAAAAATAATTTATTTAGTGTCTTATTTTTCCCCAGCTACATGTAGAACCAATTTTTGAGATTTGTTTAAAAACGTTGAGTTCCAAATTCTTTCCCTCCCCCTCATTGTGAAGACAAACAAAGCGATAGAGGTCATGCAAAACTTTTCCATATTAGTCATGTTGTAAAAGAAAACATAGACAAAACCCCAAAACAACCTCAAGAAAAAGAAGATTTAAAAAAAAAAGTATGTTTCTGTATTTAAACACCATCGATTCTTTCTCTGGGAATAGATGACATTTGTCATCCCAAGTCCTTGAGAGTTATCTCGGATCATTGTATTGCTGAAAATAGCCAAGTCATTCTCAGCTGATTATCTCATAATATTGCTGTTACTTTGTACAAAGTACATTTTATTTTGTGTCAACTCATGGAAGTCTTCCCATGTTTTTCTGAGAGCATCCTGCTCATCATTTCTTATGGCACAAATGTATTCTATCATAATCACGGACCTCAATTTGTTCAGCCATTCCCCAATTGATGCAATCCCTCCTTTCTAAAACTGGCAAACTGAGGCCCAGATTAAATGATTTGGTGTTCGAGCCAGAATGGAAACTCTTCCTCCAAATTTAATGCTCTCCCTAATACGGATATAGCCAGGCCCTATCCCTTCCCACTGCCTGATGCTCAGGTATATTCCAGGCCTGAGTTAGAAGGACCTGGCTATTCTGTAGGCCGGCCAGGTATCCATGGGCTAAGCCAGCTGCCCCCTTGCCTACTGGAATGAGGGCAAGTTCCTCTCCACATTCTTCTCTTCCAAATTCCCCTCCACCAGAGTCAGTTCTTCCCTCTACCATAGAATCACAGAATGTTGCAGTTGGAAGAGACTTCACTGGCCATCAAGTCCAGCTCATACCCACTTCAGCAAGTGGCCATCTGATCTTGGCTCGATGTTTGTTGTTCAATCACTTCCAACTTCTTGCGACCCTGTATGAGACATTCTTGGCAAAGATATTGGAGTGGTTTCCTTCTCCAGCTCATTTACAGAGGAGGAAACTAAGGCAAAGAGGGTTAAGTGATTTGTCCAGGATTACAGGGCTACCCAGTGTCTGAATCCACATTTGAACTCAGATCTTCCTGACTTCAGGCTGCACTGAGCTGCTCTTTGTTTCTTTGTCAGAGACAATTCTTTCAGTGAGGAGGAACTTGAGGAGCTCTGGTTGCTGAGGCACTGGAAATCCTCAGGGAAGCAGCATCCTGGGGACCCTGTCTTATAAGCTCCCTGCCAATGTCCCTTACCCTTCTCCAGCTGGTTGCTGACCCCAATCCACCCCCATTCTCGCAATGGGGTGACCCAAAGCCCCTTCCCCTTTGGTCCTACTGCCCCCTCACAACAGTATGTGGGCCAGGCCCTTGCAGGCCTTTGGGTCAGCATGGTCACTCACACTGCTTAGATGAGCAAGGAGTCATCAATTATGGGCTTTCCAATAAGATGGAGGACCACTGGGCCTCCTTATTCCTGGGGCATTGCCATCCACCCTGCTGCTAAATCCTGTATGTGTGATTTTTCCTTGTTAGAACAGGAGCTTCGTTTAATAAATGCCTTCTTCATTCATTCTTCAAGACCAAATTTACTTTTTTGGGGTTTTTTGGGCTATCTTGAGCTGTTTAGCACTTTCCTTTTATCTCCAGGGGTTTCTCTCAGGCTCAGTGAAAGGTGGGGCAGAGAAAAGACAACCTATCATTCCAAAGGAGAAAGGAAGAGAGCAAGGGCGAGGAAGTTAGGAAGGAGAGGGAAGCAGCAACAGGTTTCCTCACGTGTCCTCCTATAGTTTGTGGAGCATAATCCGCCTCCCTGCTCATTTCTGCTGGTGTCTCATCTGCTACCCAGGGAGATGATGGTCTTGGCAATGGAGATGCTACTGGGCAAATGGGCTTTATCTACTGCTGCTTTCTGGGAGCCACCCTGGAGATAAAAAGCTTTGGACATAGGCATGAGAATGAGTGGGAAAGAGGAAATGGAGGGCTGGGAAAGAGCCCCAAAGGGACCCCGGACCAGGCTTTGGACAAGGAGGAGAACTGAGGCTTCTAAGCCACAGGAAGGGGCCGAACAGTCCAAGGTATTCTGGGAATGGGATTTGCATTTCTCCTTCAGCTTGTGTCCTGCTTCTCCTCCCACCTGGCTGACTTTTCTGTCTCCTTTGCTGGATGGTCATCGCACACTCCAAGTGCGGGTTTCCTCCCCCTTTTGCTCCTCCACTCCCCAGCAAGGACTATCTGCCCTGGACACTCTGGGCTCTCTGCAGCCCCTCCCTGGGCGCCCTCTCTCACAATTGCCCATGGCTGGCTCTTCCTCTCTGTGCCCAAGACTGAATCTGCTCTCTCCTCCATCTCCCACCCCCTCCACTTATTCGGGACATTTCAACCCTATAGGAACTGCGATCATTTGTAGTGGCAAGAGCGCCAGATTGGGGCTTAGAGCCTGGGTTCAGGCCCTGACTGCCACCTCCCTTCTTGTTTTGCTTATAAATCACCACCCTCTCTGGTCCTCCCTCCCAACCCCCCCAACTATCCCCCGCCCCCCCGACTACTTTCTATTCTGCTACCTCTTCGACCTGCCCTGAGTGCAGATCCCATACTCCTTGTCTCAGTCTCCTGGCTTCCTTCAAGGCTCAGCTCAAACCACATCTGTAGGAGGACATTGCTGGTCCCCCCAGCTTCCCTTCCCCAGCCCAGCTCCTGGAACCTGGTGTCTAGTAAGTGACCATTTGTATCCAGGTCTCCCAAGCTAGAATGTAAGCTCCTTAAGGACAGGAATTAGTTTTCTTTTCCTTGGTATATTGTTACTGCTTAGTAAATTGTTATTGATTGATGATGTGAGTCTTGATAGTTAATTTCTCTGTACCTCAGTTTCCCTTTTTTTCTTCCTTTCTCCTTCCCTCCCTCCCTCTCTTCCTTCCTTCCTTCCTCCCTTCTTTTCTTCTTTCCTTCCTTTTTTGCTTTCTTTTTTCTTCCTTCCCTGTTTTCTTCACTTTTTCCCCCATCTTCCCTTCTTTCTTCCTTCTCTTTCATTCCTCCCTTTCTCCCTTCCCTTCTTTCTCTTTCTTCCTTCCTTCCTTTCTGCCTCCCTTCCTTTCTTCCTTCCTGCCTCCCTTCCTTCCTTCTCTCCCTCCCTCTCTCCCTCCTTCTCTCTCTCTCTCTCTGTCTGTCTCTCTCTCTCTCTCTCTCTCTCAGTTACAGTTAAGGGATCACACAGCTAGTAAATGTTAACAAGTATCTGAGGCTGGTTTGAACTCAGGTCTTCCTGATTCCAGGGCTGGCCCTCCATCCACTGCAAAATGTAACTGCCTTTGGACTTCAGTTTTCTCATCTAAAAAGTCCTCTCTAGCTCTGTATCAGATCATAAGACCAGTCCACATAATTTTCCTTCAGCAGAATATAAACTCTTTAACTCATATCAGATTATTTGCTGTGTTGGGGAAGGGGGAAGTAAGAGAGGAAAGGAGAAAAATTTGGAACCCAAGATTTTGCAAAAGTGAATGTTGAAAACTGTCTTGCCATGTGGTTGGGAAAATAATATTAAATTTTTAAAAAAGAATATAAACTCTTTGAGGTCAGGGACTTTCCCCTTGTTTTTCTTTGTAACCCTGTGTTTAACATACAACAGTTTTAATAAATATTCATTGAATTTAATTTTCATTTCCATATGATTCATCTAAACCGGATCAGTCCTTCCCCTCTCTCTAGTCCATCCTGGGCCCAGTTACCAGAATGATTTAAAAAAAAAATTTTTTTTTTTTTAGGCAATTAATGCTAAGTAACTGAGGTCAGATTTGAATTTAGCTTCTCCTGACTCCAGGACCAGTACTCTATCTACTGTGCCATCTAGCTGCCCCAACAGAATGATCTTTCCAAAGCACAACTTTAACTCTAGGACTCTTGGTGCTATGGCTCCCTATTGCTCAGGGCTAAAGTGCAATCTCTTTAATCTGGCTACATCCCATCCTTATAGACTTCTTTGACATCGCCCCTTGTCCTAGTGATGTTCTTTAAACCTGGCCTTCCCCCTCTTTCTTTTTTTCCCCCTCTCTTTCTTTTCCAAGGTTATTCCCTCATTCCTAGAAGACCTTCCTTCCTTATCTGCACCTCTCAGCATCCTTCCATCAAACTAAGCTCATGTGCCACCTCCTAGAACAAACTTTTCCCAATTTCTCCCCTGTTATTAGTACTTCCTCTTCTTCCCCCTCAGATCAGCATACATGTCATATACACATCTGTAACTTTCTCTGCACTTTGGATCTTAGCAAAACTGAGGTTGCTTTTTTCTTTTGTCTTCATACCCCTGGTACTAGCATAGACTCTTGCATGTAGTAGGTGCTTAATCAGTGCTGTTGCTCTGCATAATCTCCCCCAGTGGAGAATAATGCTCGATACACAGGAGTCCTAATAAATGTTTGTTATGTTTAGGGGCCTCTGAAGTTATAGAATGTCTTGGAGGGAAGGAGAAGACTCCCATGGTCATTTGAACCAGTGTCTATTTGAAGCCTGAATTCCCATTCTATTTTCTGGAAAAGTATTCTGCTTAAATACCTCACGAAAACTGCTGTCTGTGGCAGAGTGCCCCGAAAAAGGGCAGTTTTTAGCAAGGTTTATGCCCACTGTGTGCTAGCAGCAGCACACAGTAGGACCTTCATTTATGCATGCTGGTTGATGGCTTGTCGGAGGTCATACATTGGGCTCAGTTCCAAGCCAGGGGTCCGGCTTCTGGTGCAGTCGGGAACCTAGAGACCCAGAGAGTCCAGGGGGAGGGGGAAGGGGAGAGAAGAAATGTGGGGGAGGGAAGAGACCAGCACAAGTCTGTGATTTCTAAGCTTCTCTGGGTCTTTACAGCTTTTCCTAGGCTGAGTCCCTGGCACTGAGACATCACAGGAAAGGAAACCTCCCAGAAGGGACAGAGTTGTTCCCTGCTGTTCCCAGGCTAGGGAAAGGGAAGGGGGGCACTTGGAGCTGCTGCAGAGTGCAGGCCTTGAGCTAAAGGTGTTCAGGGGAACGCGGTGGGGGGGGGAGGATGGGGGAAGGGAGGAGAAGCCGCCTCAGAAGAGCGCTCTCTGGCCAGCCTTCCTCCTGCCTAGAGAAGGGGAGAGGAGGCGGAGGGCCTGGGGGCTCCTGGCTTGGCAGGAGCAGGTCTGGGAACCGGATGTCCTTTTTGCTTGGTGAAAAAGGAAACAGACCAACTGGGGCTCTGGGGAGTTGCGAGCAGACCTCCATGGGGGGTGGGGGTGGGGGCAGGGAATCTGACTGGCCAGAGTGGCTGCAGGGGGGGGGCGGTACTGTTATCCTCCCTCCCCTTCCCTTTGACAAAGCCAAGCTGGGCTTACATTTGGAACTTTTTCCAGAGCTTTGGAATAAATCCATCTGTCTTTCTACTGGGCAGAGACCTGAATCACTGATAATCTGGCTGACCCCTGGAGAGGATAAACAAGATCCCTCCTTTCTGAGGACCTCAAAGAGAGAGGGGGGGGAGGGGAGGCAGCTTCCTTCCTCCTGGCGTGAGGGGATGGAGAGACAGAGACCTTTCTGACCCAAGGAAGCAGGAGTCCGCCCCTCCCGGCCCCCAGCTGCTTCTTTAACAATTGATTTGGAGAGAGAAGGGAGTCTGAATCTAGGGCAGCTGCCTTCCAGGGGGGAAGCTCTGGACTGGCCAGAGATCTTGTGTATACAAAGAGCACAGAATTGGGGATGAGAGGACTTGGGTTCAAATCCCACCCCATGGGGACTTACCAGGTAACCCTGGGCAAGTCCTTAATATCTCTGGGCCTCAGTTTCCACATATGTAAAATCAGAGTTAGAATAAATGGCCTCAAAGGGCCCTCCCTCTTCTGAATCTGAGCTCCTATGAATAGGAGGCAAGAAGAGACAAGTTTGGATGAAGTCTTGAGTCTGCCACCAGCTTGTCGTTTGACTCGGAAGAGGCCATTTTCCTTGGCTGTTTGTGCAATTAAACAAGCATTTATTAAGCTACAATTATGGTCAAGGCACGGGGCCAGGCACTGGGGAGACAAAAGATAAACCCCTCCCTGCCTTTGGGGAGGAGGCAAGATTTAAACAAATAAATATAGTGGATGTTTCTCTTCCAACATGATTCATAAAACAATGCGTATTAAAAATTAAAAAAATAAATACGATGTAAAAACAAAGAGATGAGATGTATGTTTGAGGAAGAAACCAGAAGCCCATTAGCAGGATGTATACAAGATATATACATTATGTGCCTGTATGTGATTCTGATGGATCAACTCTAAAGGTTGTCTGTATAACTGCATTTGAGGGAACTGGACCTCCCAAATGCCCTTTCAGCTTGGAATCCCTGAGCCTACTGAATTTGCTAAGGGAGATGATAAACCACAGGACTTGGAGGCAAGAAGACCTCGGTTTAAATCGGACTTCAGACACTGGGCAAGTCATTTCATCGCTGTCTGCCTCAGTTTTCTTATCTGTAAAATGGGAATAAAAGCACTTACTTCCCAAGGTTGTCGTGAGGATCAAATGAGATAAACATTAAAATGCTACCTAAAAGTTAGCAATTATTGTTATCTTCTCCTTCCCCTCCTTCATCATCAAAGAACCCGAACTACTCAGAGGTATTCGGAAAGGCTTCGTGTAGGAGGAGACAGCTGAGCATTGAAGAAAATGATAGGATAGGACCTCGGACAAGACTTTGAGATCGCTTTCTTCCCCACCCCTCCCCTCACTCTGGCAAGATCCTTGGGGTCTCTTCCGGCCCAGCGTTCATGTAACTCAAGCCAAAGGTCTCCCACGCAGGGCGGAATTCGCAGGGCTCTTTCCGTGGCCCCCTGGGGCCTGTCCCTCGTTTTCGGACAGAATGGAAGGAGCCTGTTTCTCCCTCGAGGGATGAATACCATGAAGCGGTGAACAGCTTCTTGTTGGAGTCTGAGACCCCAGGAGATCTCCAGGGGGCAGAGAGCCCACTCCTAGCCCCGGGAGAGCCAGACCCGGAGCCCGCGGAGCTCCTCGCGCACCCACGTCGGAAATCTGGGGATCCGGGAAAGGGGACTTACTGAGCACCCTAAGCCAGGCCAGTTTGGGAAGCTGACCTCGGAAGGCTCCCCTCCACATTCACTCAAGAAGCGCAAGGAGGATGGCCCGGTGCACCAGCGCAGGGTGCCGGGGAAGAGGGGTGGGAGAGGGGCGGTGGCCCCAGCCCCTGGCCAGACCCCTCGGGGCGCAGCTTCTCGCAGGCTCCTCCTAGGACCCTCCACTAACTCCGCCCCGCCGGTCCCTCCCGCCCAGCCCAGGGCGGGGCCGGTCCCCGGTGCATTGGTCCGCCGCCTTGTCAGTTTCCCGCGGGGGGCGGCTCTGCCGGCCGGGAGGGGGCGGGACCCCCGAGGGACCGGACCCCGGAGTCCGGCGGGGCGAGGCCGGGCCGGGACTGCGAGCGGCGCTTGCGGCTGCCAAAGTTTGGCCGGAGCGGGGCAGGGTGCTCCCCATCCCCTAGGGCGGCGCCGGGGCCGGAGCTGCGCGGCATGCCGTGCGGGGGGCACTGAGAGCCGGCCCGGCTGGGCCGGAGGCGGGGGCCCGGGGGACCATGGGCTCGGGCGGCTGCTCGCGGCGCCACAAAGGGCTGGTGCAGACGGGCTTCCTGCTGACCGCGGCGCTCGGCCTGCTCGGCGGGCTGCTGCTCTACGGCCACCTGGAGCAGAAGGCGCGGGCGGCCCAGGCGCTGGCCGCCACCTACCGCGGCCAGCAGGAGGCACTGTCGGCGCAGCTGCAGGGTGAGCTGGGGGCGGAGGTGGAGGGAACTGGAAGGGGGCTGGAGGACCCCGGGACTGGAAGGGGAGCGGGGGGACCTGAAGGCTGGGAGGATGCTGAGGGACCTGGGGCCTGGAAGAGGGTTGGGGACCCGGGGACTGGGAGGGGGCTGAGGGACCCGGGGACTGGGAGGGCGCTGGGACCGGGGACTGGGAGGGGGCTGGGGACCCGGGGACTGAGAGCGGACTAGGGGCTGCTGCGGGACCCGGGGACTGGAAGGGGGCTGGGGACCCGGGGACTGAGAGCGGACTAGGGGCTGCTGAGGAACCCGGGGACTGGAAGGGGGCTGGGGACCCGGGGACTGAGAGCGGACTAGGGGCTGCTGCGGGACCCGGAGTCTGGAAGGGGGGCTGAGGGACCCGGGGACTGGAAGGGGAGCAGGGGGACCTGAAGGCTGGGAGGATGCTGAGGGACCTGGGGCCTGGAAGAGGGTTGGGGACCCGGGGACTGGGAGGGGGCTGAGGGACCCGGGGACTGGGAGGGCGCTGGGACCGGGGACTGGGAGGGCGCTGGGACCGGAGACTGGGAGGGTCCTGAGGGACCCGGGGACTGAGAGCGGACTAGGGGCTGCTGCGGGACCTGGGGACTGGAAGTGGGGCTGAGGGACCTGAAGACTGGGAGAGGGCTGGAGGTACCTGGGGACTGAGAGGGAACTACGAGGCTCAGGGATGGGACGAGGCTGTGCGCTGTTGGGGTACCTGGGGACTGTGGCGGTGGAATTAGGGCTAAGATTAAGATGACTGTGAGGTTCTGGGAAAGACAGGGACTTGGACACTGCAGAGGGAAGAAGCTAGGAGACCGGAAGGGAGATCGAGGAAGCAAAGGGCTTAAGGGATGGGGGCTACAAAGTTAAAGCCTCAGAGTTGCTGAGGGCAGCTAGAGAACCAGAGCAAGAGCTGGAGGGGGGACCACTGGGGTTGTAGGACGCCGTGCAGAAGATTGGGGGCTGCGAAAAGGCAGGTGACAAATGGAGGTCCAGGAAGATGGGGTTATAGGGAGAAATCGAGGGACTTCGGGGTTACAGCTGTGCGTGCACGGAAACCAAGGCGGAGTTGTTTGGGTGAATGGTGAGGGGAGGAGTCTGCCTTCCCGTGCCCCTTTCACCAGCTATGTTCGCTGAGCGGGGTCGGGCTGCCCAGCATTTTGTCAGGCAGGAACTAGAAAGAGGTCTAGCCTTAGGTCCCGTGGCTGAATTCGGAGAGGGACAAAACCCCGAATGGTTGCCCCAAGAACTTTTCCTGTCTGGCTCAATGGGCTGAGGGAGGGATTTGCTAATCTCTGACTCAGCGTGGCAACCACATTGCCAACACTCCCCTCTACTCCCCCCATGGCTCTTCTTCCTGTCTCCTCCAGGGCCTTAGGCAGGCTTGTCTAAGAGTTTGGGGGGGGGAGGGAGGGAATGCTGGGAGGAGCTAGTTCTTAGCATCCCTATCTCTTCCTTCTTTGGTCCTTGAGTTTGTGACTGATTCTATAGAAACAGAAATGCTGAGGTTGTTTGAAAGAGTTTAGACCAGAGGGACTGGACAAGCAGAGCCACGGAGAGGGAGGGCCCTGATGTCTGGGGTCCCTGCCAACTCCATTGGTGTCTGTATTTGGGCCCAGGGAGATCCCGTCATCCCTGGGGATGGAGAGAACCAGGAAGGGTTGAAGAGGGGAAGGGCCATGGGAGAGGCTCCCTGCCAACTAGACTGGCATTATTGTTCCCCACCCCTCTGGGCCTGTTGGGATTTATAAACACTTTCCCCACTCATTTTCACTTTGAAAGATTCATCACACAGAAGTCTTCTGGGTGAAGAACCACAAGGAATTTGCTCAAGAAGGGATTTGGTTAGGGAAACTGAGGCTGGAAGGAAAGGAGATCCTTGTGCACTTCCACCTCCCCCAACCAATTCTTTTTATTTTATTTTTGATGAGGCCACTGGAGTTAAATGACTTGCTCAGGATCACACAAATAATAAGTTTTAAATAAGTGTCTGAGGCCAGATTTGAACTCTGGCCCTCCTGCATTCAGGGCTAAGCACTCTATCCATTGCCCCTTTCCTAGCCAATTCTACATGGACCAATTTATTAGTTTTAGCCTAGAGTCTCTCTACTGATCCTATCCCCAGAACAGTTTACCTGATGGAGACTCCAGCAGTCCTACTCTGGCCCCAAAGAGACCCCAGAACAGAGAGCCAGGCGCAGAAGAAGTAAGGACACTCCTGCTTCTGCACAGCCTTCAGCTCTTTCTGGAATTGTTGCTTTAGGATCTCCCACCTCCATATCAGTCAACCCTGTGTGCCTGGGTCTGTGCTGGGCATTGAATGAACAAACCCAAGACATATTCCCTGCTCCTTGATGGGGCTTCTCGTCTCCCTAATGGGAGATCTGCACACGCAATGAGAAGAGGGGCGACTCTTGATTCTTGGACAAAGCAGCAAAGCTCAGGTGTCCAATGAGTGCTGCCCTTCAAATAGAACCCGATGCGTCTGTACCGTTATTCCCGCCAGGCTGCCCTGACTCAAGCTTCCTCTGTGAAGAGCCAGCCTTGGACTGGCAGCTGGCACAGAGCACACTTAGAAGCAAGGTGAACTGGAATGTTTTCCACCATAGCGGCCTTGTTGCAATAAGTGGGGACTACTTTGAAGGGCAGCAGCCATCTGAGATGGGGTTTATTTGGTAAGCAATCGATCTCTATGGTAGGTGATCTGTAGACTAGTAGTCAGAAGCAGGATGAGTAGAGGGCGGTAAGGTCATCCCACCGCCACCCCTGAGGAAACTGGGCTTTCAGCTGGGCCCAGAATGCCCCAATATCCCTGTCGCTGCCATAGGCACTTGAGATAGGAGGATCTTGGCCAATCCTCTCTTCTCAGAGCCTCAGTTTCCTTACCTGTTAGAAAGATGGTAGATAGCATGTCAAAATGAAGAAACCTAGAGTAGGAATCAGAGCATATGGTTTGGATGGAGCCCTGCTCTGCCTCCTCAGCTGGGTGACCTTGGACCTGGACCCTCTCTGAGCTTCATGTGTTTGATTTGCAAATGAGAGATTTGGGCCAGATTATCTTCCCAATCCCATCATCTATCGTATGGGAGCCCCCTTCTCTTCTCATTCTGCTCTACCTCTAAAATCAGTCCAAGTCCTGAATATCTGGGTGCGTAGGATGACGAAGGGAAGAAGTCCTTGATCTTCTACCACCGTCAGTTCTTTGATCACTGGACACAAAGTTTGAGGGTTTCTTTTATTATCTGAAGCAATTTTTCTTAAAGTGACTTGCTGGAAGTTACATAGCTAGTCAGTGTCGAGATTTAAATTCAGATTCTTCTGACTCCAGGGTCAGTGCTCTATCCACTGGGCCACCTCAATTCCCCCAAGCTGAGATTTTCTAAAGGACTTCTCTTAGATCTCAGAGAGGGAGGTAAAAGTCTGACCTCCATAAAGTCTCTCTCATGTATTAGCAGAGCCCCCTTCCCCACCCCCACTCAGGACTTCCAGCGGAGTTGTTTGGGGTTGCTGAGTCCCAGTCTGGTCCTGTCCATGTTTTCCTCAGAACTTTCCTGCTTCTTTTCTTGGCTTAGTGATCTAGGAGGACAGGAAGGGTGAAGGGCGCTGCCTCCAGGTTGTCTGAGAAAGAAAGGGGGTTACATGTGCTTGTGTTCCTTCACGAGCGTGAAAGTCACTGACATTTTCATGACGCGTAAGGTTTCCAAAGTGCTTTAAAGAGCTTATCTTATTTGATCCTTACAGCAAGCATGGGGGCACACAGCAGTTGGATAATACATCCCCATTTTACAGATAAGGAAATTGAGGTTCCAAGGGATAGGAACCTGTCCAGCTCACACAGCTAGAAAGGCAAGATTCTTGATGTGGGGATCAAGAACTGAGTTACCTCAGAAACTCACTAATCATGTGACCCTCAGCAAACTATTCTGGACCTTACTCTCCTCCTCCACAAAATGGGAATAATTATAGCACTTTAGCTCCCCATTTAGATGTATGGATCAAGTGAAATGATATTTGGCAAATGTGTTGCAAAACTAAAAGCAAGCTCGAAATACAAGTTATATTCCTTTTATTATTATCATTGTCATGATTCCTCATTCCCAAATTCAGTCCTGTATCTACAGAGTATCATGTGTGTGCTTTATATGAACATATATATGTTTTCACACATATTGCCACACATAATATCTATCTTTCTATCTATCTGCATGTTTTAGTAGAACACAGGATGGAGTGGCAGAGAAATAGGCTGGTTGCCTGATAGACTTGCTTCTTTCTAGAGCTCTGTGCAATGAACATAGGGAGGATGGAGCCTGGGACAGGAGCCTCTCCTCAAATACTCTCTTCTTCTCCCTCTTCCCTTCTCTCTTTCTTCCTCCCTCTTTCCTTCCCTCCTTTTCTGTCTCTTTGTATCTCCATTTCTCCCCCTCTCTCCCTTTCCCTTTCTTTCTTTTCTGTCATCTGTCCTGTCTCTCCCTTTCTTTCTCCCTCCTTCCTTCCTTCCTTCTCTCTCCCCCTCTTTCAATCTTTCTCCCTCCCTTTTTCCTTCTCTCTCTTTGTTTCTCTCTCTCTCTTTCTCACACACACACACACACACACACACTTCTCTCTGTCTCTTTGTGTGTGAGTGGGAAAAAAACATCAGATTTAAAGCTGGAAGGTACTTTGGGGATCATAGAGAGTCCAACAGCCTCATTTTATAAAAGAGTAAGCTGGGGCCCTGAGATGTAAGGAATTCCTCCAGGGTCCCGTGGCCATCAGTAACATAGCCGGAACTTGGATCCAAATTGCCTCATTGCAAAGCCTGTGTTCCTTTCTCCTCCCCAGGCCTTGCAAATGAGAATGTTTTTCTGTTCATGCCCTTGGGAGTCTGGGAAAGAACAGGTGACCAGAGCAGGCTGCCCAAGCCATCTGGGGTTCTTGGCTGGGGCCCACAGCCCTTGTGAAGAGAGGCCTGGGCTCCCACAGACAGCTCTGTGTGAGGGGGTACATCCTCCTTGTCCTAGATTCTCTGAAGCCACTTATTTATGACGGATGCTGTGTCCTCCTTCTGAAAAGGAGGCTGTTTGGGAGGCCAGCTGCCCCATCTGTCCTTTCTGGATGGCCCCTAGCCTTACATCCACTCCTTCCCAGCACCAGCTGTGGGAACTTCCCTTAGGAAGGGGGTTTAACTATCTCTGGGGAAGCCTTCCCTGTTGTTTCCTCCCAGGTTAGGGACGAGACCTCACTCTCGGAACCTCCGGAGAAGGGAGGGAGCCCACGGCCAGAGTTCCAGCCAGAACTGAGAGCTGGAAGGAGCCACAGAGCTTTATCTAGTCCAGCCCCCTCATTTTCCAGATGAAGAAACTGAGTGATTTCGCCAAAACAACCCATGCAGGAAGGAATTCAAACCAGCGTCCTCTGCCTCCACACACAGAGCTCTTTCTTCCAGCTTGCTGAGGCTGCCTCGGTGGCCAGAGTTGTCTGTCTGGTCTGTTTTGGGAAGAAAATCCATTTCAGCCAGCCCGCTTCATCTCCCGACTCCCCTGAGGTTGCAGAATTTTCCCCAGAGTCCCAGCCCTTGCGTCCTCCCCCTTTTTAAAAGCTCAGAGTCATAACCCAGGGCTCCCCACCGGGGTCCAGGACTGGATCCTAGCCCCCGAAGGCAGGCGGTGGCGGCAGAGCAGGGGGCCAGGGCCATGGCCATCCTACATCCAGCCTTTCTCCTTCAGCTGAAGGTCAGGAAGCTCTGGCCGGGGGCCACTCAGTGAGGCTGGAGTGGGCTGGGGCCCGGGGGTTTTTTCCAGTGGAAGTTTAGGGAGTATTCTGTGTCTGCCTCCTCTCTGGGCCCTAGGGATTCCCTTGGCTGGGGACGGGGTAGGTAGAGGGCCAGCCATGAGGAGAAACAAGCCGCGCTCTGTCTCTGTTGGAAGTCAGGGTCTGGAGAGAGGAGGGAGAAGCTGACCAATGGGCCTAGGAGGCAGTGCCGGCCTCGTGGGGAGGAGTCGGGGGGGGAGGACTGTAATTTTCCAGATTCAGAGGTTTCCAAGAGAGAACAGAAGCTTTTCAGGAGTTGGCAATGTCTGATTTCAGAGTGTGTTTGTGGTCTGTGACTTGGCATGGGGAGGAAAACCAAGGAGGGTCGGGGGAAGGGTAAGGGAGGGAAGGGGTGAAGAGGAGGAAGTGGCCTGCGAATCTCTGGGATGTGCATGTTCTCCCCCAGAATGCTTAGCTCGCTCTCCCGCCCGCCATATCCCAAACTAACCCCCCTGGAAAATGTGAGCTATGAAAGAGTATATAGCAGGGAGCCGGAGCAAGCTCTCATCTCAAAAATGAGCACTTTTCTTTCTTTTCTCTTGTTCATCTTCACCTGGGTCCTTGACCCTAGCCCTTCCCTGGGAGTTGTAACAGCCCCCCTCCCCGACCTTTCCCCACAGTGGTATATGAGCATCGGTCCCGCCTCGAGCGGTCCCTGCAGAAAGAACGGGGGGAGCACAAGAAGACCAAGGAAGGTAAGGAGCTTGCAGGGATCCCGGGACTTCGCCCAGGGACTCTGAACGTTCAGATTAGGGAGAGCCGCCCTCCGTCCCCCAAGGAGCCGAGGCTGGCCTTGCCCCCAGCCTCCTAATGTGATCATTGAACGGGATGGAAGGGGAGGGGATGGGTCTGTTGTCCATTTCCTTCCTGGATGATTTCTGGGCTTCTGACTATTCCCAGGCTAGAAGCCGTGAGTTTCGATCTCCCTCTGGGGAGGGATCATGGTGACTCTGTCTGGGGTGATTCCTGGAACTAGAGGGGGGGAAGGAAGGGGAGAGACTGTCTTGGCAGTGGGGGGGTGCATGCCAAGGCCCTCTCCTCTCCAGATTTCCTAGTGTACAAACTGGAGGCGCAGGAAGCTCTCAACAAGGAAAAGGTCAGTGGGGCTGAGTGGGGCTGAGTGGGGGGCCTCCTGTGCTCTGAGAGAGACCCCACCCCTGCTGGGCTGTAGCTGGGGAGCAGGGAATCTCTGGGGCCAGGATAAGGGGGCGTGTCCGCCAGCAGAACAGAGCATGGGGAAATACGAAGTGTGTGTGATGGGCTTCCCAGCCAGGGATTGATGGTATTGGAAAGCAGGGATTCGTGAACCAGAATATTGGAAAATAAAACTAGTTCTCTTCTTTTCCATATGGTGAGTTGGGAGGAGGGGCAATACTGGGCAGTATCCAGACTGGGAATTGGGATCCCTGGCTTCTGCTCCTGATTTTGCCACCAGCTTTCTGTGTGACCTTGGAGAAATCACTTCTACCTCATTCCTAAGCAGGGATCTCTCCCATAGAATTAGGGGGGGAGGGAATCTGGACTCGATGATCTTTCAGATCCTTAAAACGCTAATATTCTGTGTTCTGAGGCCTCAGAATGTAGCCACCTCCCAGGCCTTCGAAGACCTTCCTTAAAGAACAGATACGAACGATTTGTAATTAGCACAATTTATATGTGAGTGGGGGCTTCCACCAGGCCGGAGAAGAAACAGAGAGGTGGTGGATGACCTCAGGTTAAGTCCCAAGGACCATCGGGGCTGGGCATGCTGGGAGTTCCTGTGACTGGTCAGCAGTCTGTGGACTTTTAGTGAGTGAGTTAATGCCCCATCCAGACGTCCATAGGTAGACTCTACAAGCACTATCGACCATGTTTATGTGTCCTGAACCCCCAAACTCCCTCATGAAGGCTAGGGGCCTTCATCAATTATGGGTAGGTAGATAGATATAGATACATAGGGCCCCCCAAAATATATATGTATTTTTTCCTATCCAAGTTCTTTCCGATCTCTTGGGTATCCATGGACCCCCAGGTTTAAAGCCCCCGGTGTAGACAGATTTGTTCCCACCTACTTTACCACTGTGTGTAATGAAATGTCTTGTTTCTCTTCATGAACTCGGGACCTGGGCTGCAGCAAGACTCGATGAATCGCTATGGTGCCCTAAGCTCTCAGCACAGGATCCTCAAGGCAAGGAAACCAGGAAGGAAGGGAAGGGCCAGAGGAGGGGCAGCTCCTTTCCCAGGGTCAGGATCATCTCTTTCCCCACTGCCCTCTGGGACCTCGGCCTTCCCCTGTGCCCAAAGGCTTGGGGGTGGGCAGTGGCTGGTGCTGGGATCGCTGGTTCTGAGATGGCCCCTCATCCAGGCCAGCAGGGATGCACTAGGGGAAGGATGGGTCCTCTGGCAACCCAGGTGGCACCTGGCTGGACTGGTAGCTTTCTGTAAAAGGATGGCAGAGCTGAGGAGATGCGGTAGGGCCGGGGCCTTGGCTCAGCCCCAGGGGACGGAGCAGGGCCTACGTTGCTGTTTTGTGCTCTGTTCTCCTTCTGAATTTCTCTGCTGTTTGAGGAGCCTGAAGTTGGGCCTGGGGGAGAAGAAAGCCCAGGATGGGGTGAGTGGAGCTGGTTCTGAGCCTGATGCTGAGAGGCCCCTTCCTTTCTCAGAACCAACATGAGGATGTGAAGAAGCAGCTGCTGGACCTGCAGCTGCAGCACAGTGGGCTGAGGCTGGAGCATCGGAAAGCCCTGGAGAGCCACGGGCAGCGCTATGCCCAGCTGCAGCGAGAGAAGGACAGCGAGGTGGCCAATCTGCAGGGTGAGACCAGGGAGCTGGGAAGTCGGAGCCCCTGGTCCTGGAGAGCCCCGGGCTGAGGGGGAGGCAGGGCTTTCCCCCTTAGGGAACACTCAGAATCAGGAGGAGGAAGTAGGCTGGCCCAGCTTACACAGAACATTTGGTCTGAAGGGAAGACCTGCTCTGTGCTCGGTGGGAAATTGCTGCTGTTCAGAGGGCAGAGGCTGCCCTGTTTGCTGATGTTATGTCCTAGCCAGGAGCAGGGTTAAAGGCAGGACACATCCCCAGGAAGCGTACCGTTATCTCAAACCAGACATTATCAGGTACTAACTCCTGGAGCATCCAGCAGCCAGGCCGGACCATAGCCTCTGGAGAGCCCCGAGCCTGGGCCTCATGGTCTTCGGGTTCCACAGCTTCTCAGGAATCAGCAGAGGGATGCAGGGGAGGCTCCCTTCTCCAGCCCACCCAGATCTTGACTTTCCTCCCACACAGACACAGTCTATAAACTTCGAGAGGAGAGCAAGCTCCTGAGGAAGGCTCATCAGGACATTCACACTCAGCTTCGGAACGCCCAGGTGAGAGGGGGCCAGGTGTGTCCACCATCCCACGTGCCAGAGATGGTCAGGGCCCAGCGGGAAGAGGGCTGGGTTTGGAGGCCAAACCCCTGCACTAAGATTATACCTCTTTCTGTTACCTTCTACCTGTGTGACTCTGGGCAAGACACAACTTCTATTTCCTCGTTTCCTCAGCTGTAAAGGAGGCACCTACCTCCTAAGGTTCTTGTGAAGATCAAATGAGATACTATTTGTAAAGCGCTTAGCACAGTCCCTGGCCCATAGCTTGTTCTGTTTCCCCCCTCTCTCTTCCAAAGTCCCTAAATCTCTGGTCTTTGACCCCTCGATGAGATCAGAGAAGGGCTGGTTCTTTGAGTGGTGAAGACATAGGCGGGTTAATCCTTTCAGTCCTACTCTGCTCTCTGTTCTAGTCCCAGATGGAGGAGTTTCGACAGCTCAAGGAAGCCTTGCAGAAGATGCCCAGCTTCCAGGAGCCTGCAGCCAACCTGCAGCAGCAGCAGCAGCAGGAGGTCCTCCAGGCCCCAAGGCAGCAGGCTCAGCTCAGGAAGCCTCAGGTAGGTCTCTCTGAACTCCTGAAGGTGGGGGTAGCATAATATGAGGGGAAAAGCACAGTCTAGAACTGAGCACTTTAGTACTAAAGATTCTTTGGACCTCGATTTATTCAGCCATAAAAGGGGTCTTCTCAGGGGCCCTCAGGGACCATAACATTTTGTTGGTTTACTGGGATCCTAATCCTGAGTCTGGTATCCCCCAAGGCAACCTCCTTTCTCCCTCCACTTAGGGACAGCTCTAATTGTTAGGACTTTTTCCAGCCATTAAGCCAAAATTTGCCTTTTTGCAACTTCCACCCATTAGTCCTGGACTGTCCTCTGAGGCTATGCAGAAGGTGACCACTCCTTCTTCCACATACAACTTTTCAAGGATCTATCTGTCCTGACATGAGTCTTCTCTTCTCCACTAGAAATTAACCCAATTCCTTCTTCCAAAACTCCTTCTTTTTGACAAACTCCAAGACCTACTTATTAAAAACACTAGGGAATATAGGAATATTAGTTTTAATATAGTAAATGTCATCTATCTAAAACCAAAAATAATCATTATATACGATGAAGAAAAGTTAGACATCTTTCCAGTGAGATCAGGTATAAAGCAAAGGTGACCATTATTGCCACTACCGTGTATCTATTTATAACAATTATCTATACCAATTAACTATAGCAATAAGAAAAGAAAGATAATTTGAGGAAATAATGGTAGGCAAAGAAAAAATAAAATAATCACTTTTGCTTATGATATGATAATTTAATCAGAAAACCTTAAAGAATCAAACAAAAATTTAATCAGAACAATACATTAAACAGGTTGCAGTACATAAAATCTGTGTAAATCGTCAGCATTCTTGCATATTATCAACCAGTTCCTTCTGCAGATCCTCATAAAGTATGCACTCAAGGTATCCTGTGTGACCTTAGACTTCATGTACATCAGTTATCCTGAATGAAGCTCAGTTTTCTCATTTGTAAAATAAAGGGGTTAGGTGGACTTGGGAACTTATAAGGTTTCTTCTAGCTCTAGATATATGGTCTTGTATTCATCCTGGTCCCCCCTATCTGGGACACTCGCTCTCCAACTGTCAGTGGCTTTTCTTTCTTTTTTTTTTCTTTTTTTTTTTAAGTAACTTTTTATTGACAGAATCCATGCCAGGGTAATTTTTTACAGTATTATCCCTTGCATTCACTTCTGTTCCGATTTTTCCCCTCCCTCCCTCTACCCCTTCCCCCAGATGGCAAGCCATCCTTTACATGTTGAATAGGTTACAGTATATCCTAGATACAATATATGTGTGCAGAACCGAACAGTTCTCTTGTTGCACAGGGAGAATTGGATTCAGAAGGTATAAATAACCCAGGAAGAAAAACAAAAACGCAAGCAGTTTATATTCATTTCCCAGTGTTCTTTCTTTGGGTGTAGCTGCTTCTGTCCATCCTTGATCAATTGAAACTGAATTAGCTCTCTTTATCGAAGAGATCCACTTCCATCAGAATACATCCTCATACAATATCGTTGTTGAAGTGTATAATGATCTCCTGGTTCTGCTCATTTCACTTAGCATCAGTCCATGGAAGTCTCGCCAGTCTTTTCTGTATTCATCCTGCTGGTCATTCCTTACAGAACAATAATATTCCATAACGTTCATATACCACAATTTACTCAACCATTCTCCAATTGATGGACATCCTTTCATTTTCCAGCTTCTAGCCACCACAAACAGGGCTGCCACAAACATTTTGGCACATACAGGTCCCTTTCCTTTCTTTAGTATCTCTTTGGGGTATAAGCCCAGTAGAAACACTGTCAGTGGCTTTTCTTAAGTATGAAACCCCAAACTAAACACAGTAGTCCAAATGTGTTTGGATCCAAACTATAGTGAATATTGCCCACTTATTCCTTTTGGGGAGTCCTTTGCCTAGAAGTGGTACTTGAAGTCGGGGACTATACCAAGAAGAGAGAGCCCAAAGGAGACCTTTATTAAACAGCCACATGAAGGGGTCCTGAAAAGAAGGAGGAACTTCCAAAGAAGAGAGAGAAAGCCCTGATACTTCATCATACCTTATTTAACTGCAGTTTCTCTGAGGGCAGGGATTAGTTTGCTTTTTTCTACCTTTGTATATCCAGCTGCTAATTCAGTGCCTGATGCGTAGTAGAAGCCAGGGAAATAAATTGCTTGTTGATGGTTGGAGTGATATTGAAGAGGATTTCTGACAGGGAGGAGGTGGTTAACAGTGTCAAACCTTACAGAAAATTTAGGAAGGATGAGAACTGAAGAGCCATTGGATGGAGAGCAATATGGGGTGAAAGTGAAGAGAACAATTGCAAGGGGCTGAGAAGAATAAAGGCAATAGAGATACAGGACTGAGGAATCATTTTATGAGTAAAGTCAGGGAGAGAGAAGAGTTGGTAGTTGGTGAGTTAGCAAGGTCAACAGAAGAGATTTTTTTAGGAAAATGGGTGAGGGAAAGAAGGTGTATGAGAGAGAGAGAGAGAGACTGAGAAAGGAATGAAGGAGAGACAGAGGCAGATATTCTGAGAAATACATAGAGAGGGAAGGAGGGAAGGCAAAGGAATGATTAAGTACCTACTATGTGCCAGGCTAATGAGACAAATGAGATATTTATTAAGTGATTAGCAGGATGCCTGGAACATAGTTGGTGCTTAATAAATGCTTGTTCCCATCTGCTTTCCTTTCCTCTTACTCATTGGGGGCTACAAAGAAATTCTAGGCACAGATTCTGCTCTCAGACCCTTGATGATCCTCTCTACCCTCTCACCCCTTGGGAGATTTGTATATATTTTGCGTGTGATCTGCTTTGCGTTCCCGTGGTTCTTTCTTGGGAGGATGTGAACATCCCAAGGGGAGGGACTCTTGGGTTTGGCCTTGTATTCCCCAGTCAAGTGCCTAGCACTGTTCCAGGCACATTATGGGCACTTACTGGATGAATGGCTGGAATAAAAGACTAAATCATCCATATTTGGGAGATGTTAACATGAGAGAAGAGGTTTGTTCCTTTGGGGGAAGTGATAAGGAGCTTTTCAGAGTAGAAATCTCTCTTAGCCAGGAAGGCCCAGCTGAGAACATGGACCAGGATTTTGTAGTGGGCAAAACCAGTTCAATTTTTCAACTTCCTACTGTAACATGCAGCTGCTGCAGGAAATAGAGTGGAGAAAGTAGAGCCGACGCCATAGTCCTGAATCCTGAGAGCCAGTGGAGGAGTATCTCAGCTGAGCCCCTGCCTGTTCCCCTGCCTCTCTCCTGCAGGTGTTCATTGCCACAGGCTCCAGAGTAGCCCTAAACCCCCAAGAGCCAGAGCCGGCTCCCCGCTGGAACCCTCAGACTGCCCATGCCCCAGGGACACGGGCCTTGCCCCCAGCGGGGCCACCTTTCCCAGACCTGACGTTGCCTTCTTCTGGGCCTCCCGCCTGGGCTCAGAAACCCATCGACAGCCATGTTCTCCGTTTCACCAGAACTGTTAACGGCCTTCCAGCGAAGCCCCCAGTACGCCTCTCCCCACCCCCTGCATGTTCTGGGTGGTTCCCCTACTTGTGGATGTGACTGCCAGGGGCGGAAGTCATTTAGACAATCACTTCTCACCAGCTGTTTCCTCTTCTTCCTCCCCAAGGCTGGAGGTGTTTTGTCCCATGGAGGGAAGGGGAGGCCCCAGTGGGTGGAGTTAAAGGAGCTAGAACTCTATAGAATGACCCCTGCTTTCTTGGAACTTCTGGATCATTTTGAAATGAGTAGTTTCTTGCTGGGTCCCTGGCCCTAAGTCAGTCTAGCTTTGCCTCCTAAATCCCAGGAATCAGCTACCCAGAGTTCCAGGCTAGCCATAAATTATACTGCTAGAAATTCATTAACTTCACCCCTTCCCGGCCTTAGCCCTAACTCCTCACCCAAGGTTTGCCCTGTGCCCTCCCTCACCAGCTGATAACATCCACTGTACCCTGGGGACCAAAATGGAAGCTGCTCAGTGAATACAGAAGAGACTTTGGGGGAACGGAGGGGTGGGGAATCTTTGGCCAGAGATGCTGAGCTGCCTCCCCCTGCCCACAGGTTCAGCAGGTAGTGGTGGTGGCAGCCCCTGTCTCCGCCGCCCCTGAGAGACCCGGCCCATGGGGTCGTTCCCCTCAGCAACGGCCTCCCACAGGCCTGGACAGAGAGCCCCAGGCCCTCCCAGCCCCTGGTAGCCCACAGGTACAGATGCAGAGGTGGGTGTCTGGGCCGGGGCCAGAGGTGGGGGGAAAGAAGAGGGAAATGGGGCCGAAGGGATGAGCATCTTCCCCCCAGCTGCTTTTGGTGTTCCTGACCCCTGGCAATTGGGAAGTCCTTCCTGTGCCAAGCTCAGGATCTCTGCCATCTTTTACAGAGGAGTTAGGTGTTAGCTATAGTGTCTGAACAGCCTGGTCCTACAGTGTTGGAATGACTTCCAAAAGATCCATATAAGGCAGGACTGGGGGTTCTTTCCAGGAGAAAATGTTGAAACTTATTTTTTCCTATTATATAGTAAATATACTTAGGTCCAATATGTTTATCACACATGGCAATTTTTAAATATGTGTTGGCTTAAATTTGTTCTTGTTTTGTTCTCCAATTCCAAGGCCTACATTTGAAACCAGAAAACCTAGATTTGAATCTGGGGGCCTTTATTCATCTTGAAAATGAAGGTGATGACTCAAACCATGCTCCATGACCCTAAGATTTTTTTCCCCCATTGCCCAGCTGGGCTTCATTTCAGAGCTCTCATATCAGTATTTTTAGTATTTTTTCCCCCTAAGGCAATTGGAGTTAAGTGACTTACCCAGGGTCACAACAGCTAGAATGTGGTGTTTGAGGCTAGATTTGAACTCAGGTCCTTCTGATTTCAGAGCTGGTGCTCTATCTACTGCACCACCTAGCTGCCCCTAGAAGTTTTAATCATTATATATCAAGGGTGTCACATACCCAGCAAATACTTGGAAAATGTTGCTGTTGAGACTTGAGCAAGATGGATGGAAAGGGAGTCAGAGAAAACTGAGGTCAAGTGCCATTTAGGAACTCCACAATCATGAGGAAATCACTCATTCTCTCTGAGTTTCAGTAAGAGAGAGAATAATACAGTTCAGTTCCCACCTCACTGGATTTCTGTAGGAAGCCAATGAGATCGTGCCCGTGGACTGCTTTCTGAACTTCCCAGTACTAGAATAGGTCCATTATTAGTAGCTCTCTAACTGTGACAACCTCCCTGAGACCTAGCCCGATCCCCATTTCCATCCCTCAGCTGGCAAGATATCGTCAACAAAGTGAATGCCCGAGAGAAGAATCAACAGCTTCCTTCAAGCAGCCAGCCCCAGGGGCAGGACCAGTCTCTTTCACCTGCCAACCCGGGAGAAGGGGGAGAGCGCCCGGCACCCAACAAAGAAGAGCCCCGAAGAGCAAGAGCCGATGAGGAGGAGCTGGAGATGGGTAAGTGTGCCAGACCCAGACCTCATCTGGCAGAGGGTACAGGAAGGGCTGGGAACCTGGGTTCTAATTCTGGCCTTCTCTCTTACTTAAGTCTGGGAGATTTTGCATAAATCACCCTCCTCTTCTGCCCCTGGTAGGCTTTGCTTTCCTTATCTACAAAATGAGAGTTTTTGACCAGATGGATCTCCAAGGGCCCTTCCAGCTCCATTCAATGAATCAGTGACCCTGATGTTCAGGTTCTCTGGGGCCAGATGGCCTTGTTTCCTCCCCTTGGTGAAATGGAACGAGTGCTGACAGTTCCGTTCTGAGCCCTTTGCCGATGGGGACACATTGTCACTGGTCGGGGGACATACCCTGTTATGTATTGGGATACATCATTACACATTATTAGGCAAGACACATAGTTACATGCCAGGAAATGTTTCAAAATATAAATAATGTTTTATTTTTTTCCAGTTACACGTAAAGATAGTTTTCAATATTCATCTTTGTAAGATTTAGAGTTCCAAATTTTTCTCCTTCCTCCCTTTTCTCCCTCCCCAAGGCAGCAATCTGATATAAGTTATACATATATAATCAGGCTAAACATGTTGTGTTACTGCGTACAGTGGCCAAGAGATATATTGTTATAAGTTGGGACACAGTGTGACAAACCAGGGGATACATCGTCACAAGCCATTGGATACGCTGTCACGGGTCAGGGGATGCATTGTTACAAGCCAGTGGGAAAAGCAGAAGGCTCTTCAGGGTTGTTCTTCCCACAATTCTCTTTCTTGAAGCTGCCATAGACGATCACAGGAAGCAGCACTGAGGTTACTTTTATTGGAATTCCCTGAGTAGACTAACTTTCACTTCAGGTCATCAAGCACTTATTAAGCCCCTGCTGTGTGCTAGACAGTAGGGATACAAAGACAAATGTCCCAACCTCTAAGAACTTTCTGCTAGAGGGAAGAAGGGGTACCTAGAAAAGCAGCAGCAAAGTAGCAGGGGTCATCAAATTACGGCCTGTGGGCCAGATGCAGCAGCTGAGGACGTTTATCCCCCTCACCTAGGCTATGAAGTTTCTTTATTTAAACAAAGTTTTTGTTTTTACTATACTCAGGCCCTCCAACAATCTGAGGGACAGTGAACTGGCCCCCTATTTAAAAAGTTTGAGGACCCCTGTAGAGGGAAATATGGGTATCTAGATAAGCAGCAACAAAATATAGAAAGAATAATTTGGAGGGAATAGAGACCACCAACGGGGGAGCTCAGGTAAGGCTCTGCTTCTGGGATCTGAAGGAAGTGAAGGGAAGGGAAGGAGAGAGGGCATTCTACATTCTAGGAATGGGGAATAGGTTAAAGTCAAAGGTGCAAAAGTGGAAGATTGAAATTCATGTACAAGAGATACCAAGTGGGCCATTGTATTGACTTTAGCAGAGAGTGCAAGGAGTTTGGAGTGGAAAGGTCCCATGGGACCTTTTAAAAATACCAGCTGGTATGGCTGGGTGTGGGTCAGGCAGCTAGATGTGGCAAGGGATAGAAAACAAGGCTTGGAGCCAGGAAGATCTGAATTCAAATCCTACCTCAGATTTCTTTTCCTTTTATTAGTTTTTGACATTTAAAAAAATAACTTTTTATTTTTCCAAATACATGCAAAGATAGTTTTCAACATTTATCATGACAAAATCTTGCGTTCCCAATTTCTCTCTCTCTCTCTCTCTCTCTCTCTCTCTCTCTCTCTTTCTCTCTCTCTCTCTCTCTCTCTCTCTCTCTTTCTCTCTCTCTCTCTCCCTTTCCCCTCCTCTAGACAGCAAGCCATCCAATAGAAGTAATAAGTGCAATTCTTCTAAACATATCTCTATATCTGTCATGCTGTGTAAGAAAAATCAGATCAAAAGAGGGAAAAAAACAGGAAAAAGAAAAAAAACAAGTAAACAAACAAGATTAAAGTGAAAATACTATGCTTTGATCCACATTCAGTCTCTGGTTCTGTCAATGGATGCAGATGGCACTTTCTATTACAAGTCCATTGGAATTGCCTTGAATCATGCCATTGTTGAAAAGGGCCAAGTCCATCAGAATTGATCACATAATCTTTTTGCTATGTACGGTTCTGCTCTTGGTTCTGCTCATTTTACTCAGCATCAATTCATGCAAGTCATGTAAATCAGCCTGCTCATCATTTCTTATAAGCAATATTCTGTAACATTTCCTCCACCATAACTTATTCAACCATTCTCCAATTGATGGGCATTCACTCAGTTTCCAGTTTCCGCCACAAACATTTTTGCACATATGGGTCCCTTTCCCTCCTTTAAGATCTCTCTGGATACAGACCCAGTAGAAACACTGCTGGGTACACAGAGTTTGATTGCCCTTTGGGCACAGTTCCAAATTGCTCTTTAGAATGGTTGGATCACAACTCTACCAATAATGTATGTGTCCCACTTTTCCTATATCCCCTCTAATATATTCATCATCTTTTCCTGTCATTTTAGCTAATCTGATAGGTGTGAGATGGTACCTCAGAATTGTCTTACTTTGCATTTCTCTAGTCAATAGTGATTTAGAGCATTTTTTCCATATGACTAGAACTGACTTTAATTTCTTCATCTGAAAATTGTTTATTTGAAATTTATGAGATTTTGATTTCCATTTTTTTCTTTCTCTTTTCACCCCTCCCCAAAATGTTTATATATGTTGAACCTATCTTAAATTGATTACCATGTTGGGGAGGGGTGAAAAGAGAGAGAAAAAGTGAAAATCCAAGTCATTCAAATGATAATCAATTTGAAGTAGGTTATACATGCTCAAATTAGATACTTCTTAACTGTGTGACCCTGGGCAAGTCACTTAGCCTGCCCAATTTACATGTATAAACATATGTTTATACATTTTATAGTTCCTTTGCAGTGATATATATAACTGCTTGCTAATTATATCAAGGGCTTTGCTAAGTACCAGCTAGTAAAGATAAAGAGTTTCTGCCCTCAGAGAGCTTACATTTTCTCAGAGGAAGTTATATACAGAATAAAGGGGAGCAGCTAGGTGGTGCAGTGGGTAGAGTACCCGCCCTAAAGTCAGGATGACCTGAGTTTAAATCTGGTCTCAGACACTTACTACTTTCTAGCTGTGTGATCCTAAGCAAGTCACTTAACCCCAATTGCCTCAGCAAAAATAAACAAATGCAGATGACTCAAGTGCCTGCAGTCCAAATTATAAAGGGCTTTTGTGGTGTTCTTGTTCTTCTTTAAAATCTAATAAATAGATGGTTCTCTCTGGGTGAGAGCAGGTTTCTCAGGGGAGGTTTTCTGGAGGCAGCCTTAGTATCAGTTCAGATCAGTAATTATCCCAAATGCAGCCAGCTGGTAAAAATGCAAATGTTTATTTCTCCTTCCAAGTCTTGTCTCTTTCCTTGGGCCCGGATAGCTAGATTCTTAGAGGCCTATCTTTCTGCTCGGTTCTGAGAGCTCCTGCAGCTTTGTCCATTGCTTCTGCTCCCTTCAGCCACCAACCAGCACAAAAATGAATCTGTCTCTCTTGCCTTCTGAAGTAATTCTCTCCTGGCTCTAGCTCAACTCCGACTCGTAGCTTCTTCTGACTTAACGCTCCCCTCTCCATGTAATTCAGCTGAATTCCTCTAACTGGGCCTCTGCTTTCTTCTTATATATCAGAGAGAGGGATTATGGGTTTTCTCCCATAGTGCTCTCTGGCCCTAAGAGCTTCAAGGGAGGTGTGAATTTGGATATCTCATACTAAACCCTGAAATCTCCCAAATGTGTGAACTCCAATGAGTAAAGGTGTGAACACAAGCATTGTATCAATTAGTTCTACTTAGTACCTTGTTTCATCTGGCCTATAACATCTCCTTATAGGATGAGATCAATCATACCGAACCATGCTAAATTAAATAATTATTGTCTCTATCAACTCTAATGACTTAACAGTTTGTAAAGATTCCAACAGGCTTTAAATGCCAAGTTAAGGAGTTGTATTTTATCCCAGATATTCTAGGGGGTGACTGATGCTTCAGAGCAGAGGGGTTGAGCCGTGAACTAGAAAAACAAATCTGTGTAGAAAGATGGATTGGAAAGCTGAAATAGAGAGAAGTTGGATAGGTCAGAGGCTCTTCCTCAGCCTTCCATCCTGTGATTCCATTCCAGGCCCATTTAAAAATTCACATTTGTTAAAAGCTTGGAGTCCTGAACTGATGATATTCTTCCTGGCTGGGCCATAATGAGTGACTGGCGAGAGTGACATTATCATCGCCCATCCTCTGACTCCCTTTCTGGGCAGTGAATGGGGCAGACGGGAGCCTTTGGCTAGATGCCATCTAGTTAAGGTAGTCCGGCTGATCCCTCTGTTCTCCCTCCCCCTAGATGCTGGGATGATCGAACGGGAGGAGAACATACGGCCCAGGAAAGAGCCTGGAGCCCAGGCCCCAGTGGTGAGTGTGGGGTCCCAGGGGCCTGAGGACCTGGGGGGTCCGGAGGTGCCATCTGCAGGCTTTAGCCCCCTCCTTGCTTCTCTCTCCAGGGGCCCGATGCCCTTGCAGACCCTGCGCAGGACCCGAACAACCAGGGTGAGGATGAGTTTGAAGAGGCAGAGGTGGAACGGCCAAGATTGGAAGCAGAAGCCCCAAGGCTCCGGCAAGCTCAGGAGCCCCAGGAACAAGGGCCGGAGGAACAGGGCCAGGTGATGAATGAGGTGAAGCTGGGGGTAAGGGTGGGTGGGCACCGGCTGCTCTGACCCAGAGTCTGAACCTCTTAGAAACCCCACCTGGTGACATTTGCCCCTTGGTTTTGGACCACAGGCAGGAGCAGGACCCCACAGGCCTGGCACAGAGCTACTGAATGACTATCAGGATGACCAGGAACTGGTAAGGCCTGGGGGAATGAGGGCATTGAGGGGTCATTTAGGGTGTTGGTCTGGGGGCTCCCAGTTATGGCGGTAGGCTGGAGATGCTCCCCCCTCCTCGGTCTTTTTCCACAGCCAGAGGTCTGAAGGTTACCACCAGTGCCTAGGAGAAAGCCACAAGTCTTTCTTTTCAGCTTCATAAAGAATGCAAACCAGAACTTCTTTCTCACTGTGTGTTAAGTCCCATGTTCTGTTGGGCTACAAACATAAGCTTAAGATCCTAATTCTAGAGCTGGAAGGGACCTTAGGGTTCCTGTAGTCTGACCCTGTCCCATTACAGAGAAGTCCAGTAGCCCACCTGGCTAGTAGGGAGCTCATCTGTAACGTGGGATTGGACAAGATGGCCTCTGAGCACTAAGTCGCCCTAGATCTTGGAGTCCAAGCAGCAGAGCCAGGATTTGAACCCAAGAGCTCTCCCTACATTCCTTGCTCTTTTTGCCTGCCCCACTAATGGCTATTGTCTGTGTATCTCTTCTCTCCCCTAGAATGAGAACCCTGACCTGGAGCTGCGACCTGAAACCAAGAATAACCCAGAGGCCCCGGGCCAAAAAGACAATTACTACTGACCCTGCCCCTCGTTCTCCCAAAGCCCTCTGCTTCATGTCCTCCCGAAGAAAGTCAGGCTTCTGCCCCAGCACAGCCACAGGGGATTATTCTGTATTTCTTACTTAGTTCTCCAAGGACAGTTGGGCTGTGTGGGTCAAATGGCCCTTAAGGAGAGCCGCTCGACTAGGAAAGAGATCCTCGTGGATCTGGGAATCACTCTCAACTCTCCTGCCCTCAGACATCAGGTCTCTGCCCCACTCACTCGCCACATCCTACAAGTTCCTAATGTTGGGATTGCTCAGGACCTCAAAGTTAACAGAAGTCAGATAGGGCCGTGGTGCCCTGACTCTGGCTCCTTTTGAAGATGAGGGAGGCTGAAAACCAGGCGCTGTTAAGGGGAGGATGATGACTTTAATTTCCAGTTGATCAGTCTTGTCTCGGGAGACAGAGGAAACATGAGGGAAGAGACTTCTTCCCTCTGCCAGCCAAGCTCTTTAAAGCCCCAGCTGGGATGGACAGTGCCCTACAGGGCCAAGTCTGAGTTCTGGGACTCCGACAAATCCAGAACTCCAGTGGGTGCTGGAGTGAGAGTCTGGGAACCAAGCCCTGGCTCAGTGCCAGGGAATAAAGGGGGGAACCAAGATGGCTCCTGAATGTTTCCCCATTTCCCTTCCCTGGGGTCTTCCTCTTCAGTCACTTTCTGGGGATTGGTGCCTAAAGGATGGGACTGTCATTCTATCCTACCCCAGAGGCCCAGCAGGACCCCTCCCCGGGGGGAGTGGTAATCGGCCCTTAGCTATGGCCAATGGCCAGAAGGGAAGGGGATCAGGCTCTGGATGGAGCCTCAGCCCTGGCATTCTGAGGAGATGTGGTCCAGAGTTTTCTGTGCGTAATGTACAGGCAGCCTTAATAACCATTTTGTACACACAGAAAATAAAGTTTTGAGTTAAAGTCATTGTCTTTAGGTGATGATTTGGGAGAAGAGGATATGGGACCCTGAGCTGTGGGCACAAATGCCATACTTAGTCTCTCTCATCACTAAGAGGTGCAGAGTTTTTTCTGGGAAAAGAAAAAAGATGAGAATTGTCTTAGTTACCCATAGTGGAGGGGAGTGGGGATGGGAAGGTGGGATTTCCATATAAACAAACTCTCTGCTTTTTTCATTCCTTCCCGTCGGAGAGTGGGGCAAAAATTCAAGGTTAGACAGACAGCAGTTGAGTGGGATGGTGTGTCCCTTTAGTTGCAGTGATACCCCTTGCCTGCCAGAGCAGGCAAGTGGGGTGGGACCCAAGAACTAGTGTGGAATCAAGAAGTCCCCAGTTGAGATTTTATCTCTAGTGTTTACATGACCTTGGGCAAATAAATTCCCCCGAGCCTCAGTTTCCCTATCATGATGGGTAGACTAGAGATTTTCTAAGGGTCCTTTTAACTTGAGATCTCTAACCCAATGATCATCCCCAAGGTCCTTCTCTGATGTGAAGTGTGGAAGTGACTGCATTTCCCTGTGAGCTCCCAATAAGAACAATGATATTTATATAGGGAAAGCCCTTTGCCCCCTTCCATAATCCCCAAGTAAACTGAGGTCATTTCATCCTTTGGGCACTTTACTGGAGGAGAAAGCCAGGAGGCTCTAAAACTAAGATGTCTGACCTCCTGGGATTGATTGACCAGATTGACCCTCGAACTCGATTTTCCTGTCAAGGTCCTCTTCTCCAAGCTGTACAAATCTGATAAACTAACCTGCTCTTGCCCGAGAAGACTCCCTAAAGAGTCCAAGGGCACAGAGGGAGACAGAGGGCATGTGGGCCAATAAGAGGAGCTCACATTCCACCTCCCCATCTCCACTTCTGCAAGTCTTATGCTTTGGGAAACAAGTGCATCAGCAGCTCTTGACGGCTTTCTTCTCAGGGACTTTTAGGGGCCCACCCCAAAGCTCTACAGAATCCACATGGGGCAGTGCTGCAGATGGGAGGGGGCTCAACCATCATGGATGAGGCCCAAGTCTGAGAGATTCATGGTGGAGCTGTCTCTAGAGCTATGGAAGAACTTTTCAGGTGCTTCTCAGCAGTGGCTAGCTAGTTCATTCATTCATCTAGTGTTCCCTTAAGTAGCAACTTCAGACCCAGTACCTAACTTTAGGTCCTGTGGAGGACACTGATAATCCTCTTGTGGTATTCTTCTGCTCAACAAATTATAGTCCATAAGCATTTATTAAGTGCCCACTGAATGTGAGAAACGGTGCTATGGGCTGGGGATACAAAAGAAGAAACCCTGCCCTCAGAGAGCTTACATTCTACAACAGAGATCAAACATTCATCCAGATGAGAGAGATGAATGCTCTGGGACGATTCTGGGGGGAAAGAGCTCCAAGAACCGAGGGCATTCCTAAAGCCATGAGGGGAGGATGATCACAGCTTAATAAAGGGGAACCACAAGAATCAGGCTCCAGAGTTAACAAAGGAAAGACATGATGATGAAGCTAGTTCTAAGAGAGAGTCTGGAAAAGATTTCTAAACTTGGGGTCAAAAGGGCTGAATCTGGCTCTGTTTCTTACCATGTGACCTCGGACAGGTTACCTTGAGTGGTCCCTCAGTTTTGACTATCTGTAAAATTAAATTGCACTGCCTCTAGTTCTGATATCCTGGGATCTCATGACTATGGGTTCAGATGGGAATCATATCACAGAGAGGGTAGATCAGTCAAGGAAGATTTCTCCGAGGAGGAGAAAAGACCTGAAAGAACCCATTTGGGCCATCCAAGCTGGCTAGCTGGTCCCTCCCCAGCACAGAGTGGATTGATTCCTGTTTGGGGGGACAGCTACTGGCTCACTCATCCCATCTTCCCTTATATCCTCAATCTTTGGGAAATTTTTATTGCTAAAGAAAATGCAGCAGCTCCACCAACAAGTCCAGGTGCTGGCAATGCAAAGCTAACAAGACAATCCCTGCCCTCAAAGGGTTTTCCCTTCTCCGGGATGAGATATTGTTTTATATCCGTATTTTAAGAAAATGCAAAAGAATTTGAAGACAGAAAGAGAACTGACATCTGAGGAGATGAGAATGGCCTTCATGGAGGAAGTGGCACTTGACCTGGGGCTCCAAGCAAAGCAGAGGAGGGGATGAGTGCTAAATGTTAGAAATAGCAAGTGGAAATGCCTGGGGAAGGGGGACCTTGAGCCGGCAGGACAAGCTTGGGCATCCAATTGGGCCCAAAATGTCCTTTTTGGAGGGGAATCGTGTGAGGCAGGGTGGTATAGTGGATAGAGAGCTCCAGTTCAGGAAGCCTGTGATTAGCTGGAGATCACACAGCCAGTATGGATCAGTGTCACTCATGTCTTCCTTAGCCTGAGGACTGCTGGAGGCCAGTTTTGTCATATTACTCTACTTCTACCTCTCTGGGGAATAATAATCCAACCACAAAATCTTAATATTAGTCATAAAAGAGTGGAACTGGAAGAGATCTTGGGAGCTTGATCTGTCTCAAAGGATCCCCTCCTTTTACCGATGAGGTTCTGAAAAGGTCATACGCAGGGTCACTTAGGCCATGTCTGTGCTCATGGACTCAGAGTCAGGAAAACAGGTTCAAATACTGTCTCAGATATTTCCCAGGAGTGTGATCTTGGACAAATCAATTCATCTCTCTGTGCCTCAGTTTCCTCATCTGTCAAATGGGGATGAAGCAACTTGCCCTGACTCACAACAAAATAGTGTGTATAAACCTGTTTAATTGGCTTTAAAGCCCAGCCCCCGTGACCAGGTCATTTTCTTTCTCCAAAGTCTGCCTTAGCGCAGGTGATCTTCAGATCTGAGATGTACTTCCCCCTCATTTCCAACTCTTAGAAGTCCTAGTTTCCCTCAAGATTCAATTCAACATAGCTCTGGACAAGAGGCTTCTCTCCCCCTCCACGGCAGCTAGGCTTCACTTCCCTTCCTCCTTTATGTTCTGTATCCATTTAAGTTTGTACATGTTATTTCTCCTTATAAAGCTCCCAGAGGGCAAGATTCCATTAAAGCTCTTTAGACAGTTCTCTGCTTCAACAAGTATTAAGCCCCTATGTGCCAGGCACTATGCTAAGCTTAGGAGATATAAAGAAAGGTAAGGAGGAGAAAAAAGTCTTTGCTCTTAAGGATTTAACAAGCTGATAGGGCGGAGGGAAGGGGATATGCAAATAATTATGGAGAGACAAGCCAAAGACAAGATAAATTGGAGATAATCTCTCGGGGGAGTCATTAGCAGCAAGAGAGATGGAGATATTTAACATATATAGGACTGCTTGCCATCTAGGGGAGGGGGTGGAGGGAGGGAGGGGAAAAATCGGAACAGAAGTGAGTGCAAGGGATAATGTTGTAAAAAAATTACCCTGGCATGGGTTCTGTCAATAAAAAGTTATTATAAAAATAAATAAAATAAAATAAAATTCAGATTAAAAAAAAGAGAGAGATGGAGAAAGGGAGAGAGAATTTCTTCACCTTTTATAAACAAAAAAGCACAAGTCCAGTCAAAAAACTGGCCTCAGGACTCAGTACCTGATAGGCCCTTAATAAATATTTTCAGATTTATATAGTTAATTATTCTCCATCATTTTACCAAAGGAAAGAACACTTAAAACATCAGGACCCTCCCTACAATTGGACCTTTCCAAGGAGGGAGGGGAGAGACAGACAGAATGAGAGACACACAGAGAGAATGAGAGAGACAGAGAAACAGAGACAGAGACAAACAGAAACAGAGAGACAGACACACAGAGAATGAGAGAGACGGAAATAGACACACACGAGAGAGAAACAGACAGATTGAGAGTGTTCTTAGGCAGGGGAGACCTGCAGCACTCTCCGGAGCTGTCCCTGTCCAAGTCTTTCTCTTCTCCCTCTCCTACAGGGGCAGGGCTACGATGAGGCTAGGGTTAATGTAGGCTCCGCCCCCACCGCGGCGGCGCGGCTCGGGATCCCGCACTGGGCGCTGGCGGGGGCGGGGAAGGCCGGCGACGGGAAAGGAGAGAAGAAAAGGGGAGACTAAGGAAGGGAGAGGAAACTAGCGGAAGGGGGAGAAGAAGAGAGGGGAGGGGAGAAGGGGAGGGGAAGGAAGTAGGGAGGAGGGAAGGGTGGGGAGGGGGCGTTCGACGGGCTCAGCGGTCTGCCCGCCCGCCTAGCCAACGCGCCTGCCTCCCAGGCTCTGGCGGTGGCGACGGGGGGGCGGAGACGCGGGGAGGAGGGAGCCGGCTGGCCGCCGCAGCCGCAGCGAGCCGAGCGGAGCGCGGGGAGAGCGAGAGCACCACTCCGCTGCGGATGCAGGACCGCGGGAGCCGGGGCGCAGACTGAGCCGAGCCCCCCACCCCATCCCCGTCCTCCCGCCTGGGAGATGCCCGGGGGGCGCGGAAGCTGCTGCTGCTGCTGCGGACTTCGGCCCGGGGACCGGCGTTGCAGCGGCTGCCCAAGCCCCAGCGCCGGCCGTCGTTCTCACTACTGCCGCCACCGCCACCCTCGTGACCTTGGGCCAGGGCGCGAGGCGCCGCCGCCCCGGGGGTCCCCCGCCCCGCGCTGAGCTCCCAGCCGCGATGAGCGCGCCCCGCCAGCCGGTGCCTTGGCCCTGGCTGCGGCGGCGGCGGCGACTGCTGCCGCTGCTGCTGCTGCTGCTGCTGCTGGCTCCCCGCCCCCGCGTCCACGGCGACCCCGTGCCCCCGGTGCCCCCGCCGCCCAGCCCGGAGCCCGAGGCGGAACCCGGGCCGGACCCCCCGTGGTGCCCCTACAAGGTGCTGAGCGAGGGCCAGGAGGCCGGCACCGGCCGCCTGTGCTTCCGCAGCCCGGAGCCCGATTTCCGCTGCCAGCAGCGCCTGTGCAAGGCGTACCGCTCGGCGGGGCGCACGCTGGTGGCCAACGTGCTCCGCAACAGCAGCGTTCTGCTGCAGTGGCGCCCGCCGCCCGCCGCGCCGGCCCGCGAGCTGCGCGGCTTCGCGCTCAACTGCTCCTGGGACGGCAGCTACACCCGCTTCCAGTGCGACCGCGTGCAGCTCGGCGCCTCTTGTCGCGACTACCTGGTCCCCGACGTGCACGACAGCGTGCGCTACCGCCTGTGCCTGCAGCCGCTGCTGCGCCGGCCGCGGCGGGAGCCCTCCCCCCCGGGCGCCCCGCCGGCCCCGACGCCGCCGCCGCCACCGCCCGCCGAATGCGTGGAGTTCGCGGCCGAGCCGGCCGGCATGCGGGATATTGTCATCGCCATGACGGCCGTCGGGGGCTCCATCTGCGTCATGCTGGTGATCATCTGCCTACTGGTGGCCTACATCACGGAGAACCTCATGCACCCCGCCTTCGGGCGCCCCAGGGGCCGGAGACAGCCCTGAAGGTCTGGCCGCGGGGTCCGGCCGCTGGGGACGGCGAGCCCCGGCCCAGACAGCCTGCTGGGCAGGTGGGCAGAGACTGTGATTGTCCTTGGCCCCCGAAGTGGGCGGGGAAGGGGATATCGGAACCCTCTGCTCTTCCTCGGACTTAGCGCTGAGGGGCCCTCCTCTGGACTGGACTGGGTGATGTGGGAAGGGGATTCTCGGAGCTGGGCAGGGAAAGCCTGAGGTCCAGAAAGCATTCTGGTTTCGGGGAGGGGAGATGCATTTGTTTAAACCCAAATCAGACCCCTCTTCCTTCCCTCTGATCCCACTAGTCACCCCCACCTGTCTACCCTATCTCTGACCCTGCATCCTCCACTCCAGTTCCCAGAACTGGGCCAGTGCTTTGGCAAGTGGAAGGTAGACTGCCCTGGGACCTGGAAGAGGCAAGACCCGCCCTTCCTCCCCGCCCCCAGCCCCGGGTGACACCTGACTGAGGGATCTGGGGCTGAACTGGGGTTCAGGGAACTTTGGAAAAAAAACAATCCTTTCCCTGCTGGTCCTTCCTTTCCTATCAGTGTTCAGTGATTTTGCCTAAATTTCAAGCCTGAACTGCAGCTTCCAGGGCTGTATTTGGGATCGAAGGGAATCTGGCCCACAGATGGAGGGGGGCCCTCAAGGCCTCCCTGGTTTTTTGCCAAGTTAGAGGCCAAATAAGGAGATTTCGGTTCCGTTCTATGTGTGAGTAGGGGGCTCGGGTTCTTAGGCTAGTCAGCACCAGCACACAGCCCTTCAGTCAGTCCTTGAGACTAGACGCGTGTGTTTATTCCCTCTGAGGCCATCTCCTCCTCTCCCCTCTCCCTTCACAACTCACAAACACATTAGAAATATCCACTTACGAACTGCTGCAAATCCCTGCCCATTTCCATTTCCCCCTTCTCAAATAGTGACTTGTCCAAAGTCTCTTTGCATCACCTCATCCACACCCTCGAACACGCCGGGCTGGGCAGTACCTCAGGAGGCCCCTTGGTTAGCCTTTGAGAATCACCGCCCCAAATTCATTCAAATTTTTAAAATTAAAGTTGTGCCATTTGTGGGGGAAGAGAAAAAAACCCATTGCCTAAAGGGTGGGCTCAGGTAGCCCAATTACATTTCATAAGGAAAGGATTCCCCTCCTGCCTTCTGTGCTAAATCGATTGTGGATCAATTTTGCCTAGAGATTTGGAAGGCCTGTTGAGGGACCCTCCCCAAAGTTCACCATCTTTGAGCCAGGACTGGCTCCCTGCACCTAAAATTGCTTCCCAGGGATAATAAGGAGTAGCTGAGAGGTTGGTCTAGAGTGTGTTCCGGGACTGAGGGCAGATGCTTTCTCCCCTCCGGTGAACCTTGGGGAGAAGGGTTTTGAGCAGAAAGCTGCCCTGAAACCCACTCAACTGGTTATTGCTTATGCCCATTCTAAAAGATGAGCCCAAGAGCCAGGGAGCAGGAAGGAGAGGCTCACACCAAGTGCCTGTGTGAACCAACTTCTTGTTTGCTGGGGAGAAAGCAGGCCTGAGGAGTGGGAGGATGGACCGAAGGGCTTCTTTGGAGGGGAAGAGATGGGGGACCAGAAGAGGCTTTTTCTATTTCCTCATCTGAACCACCATCTCCATTGCAGCCTCCTGGATGAGTCTAGTGACTAAGTCCCCAGCCTAGCCCCTGGGGTACTTCAGGAGGTGATTCGCCCAGCCTTCACCCAGTCCTCCCTCATCCACACCCAGCCTGTAGCGAGCTTGGGCTCTTAGCTGCATCACTCCAATACCTACTATCTCGTGCCTTAGGGTGGAAAGTTTACCCCGTGGAGACCCGCCCATTCGTCCATGTTAGGAGCTGTGTCCATCCATGCTAGGAGCTGTGTTCACCTGTGTTAAGGAGCCAGTTAACCCTGATGGCCTTTGCTTTGGAGCTGTAGAGTCTGGTTCGAATCCCTTGCCTGCTACTTGCCGTGTGACTGGGCCAGTCACTTCATGTTTGGAGGATTCTGTTCCTTCTCTATACATTGAGAAGAATTGGGGGAGACGTCTCCACCTCTGAGGCTATAGATCTATGATCTAGCTGGCTTTGGCTTCCTGGGACTGGCAGGTTATTCTGTGTGTGTGTGTGTGTGTGTGTGTGTGTGTGTGTGTGTGTCTGGTTGCTGCACGTTCCTCCTTTCTCACCTTCTCCCTTTTCCCCAAACAGATCTTACCTGGTAGGATTCCCAGTATTCCCTTGTCCTATTTCCTCAAACACATATTAACTACACTGTGGTCATCCCTGTTCCGGCTTCTCCCCTCCCCCACCATTCCAAAATATGGTGGTCAGCCTTCTGGGCTAAAGTTCCTCCTGGATACATTTTCCCCAGAGGTTTGAGGGCCTGTGGAGAGAGACAGATGGCTTCATCCTGTGTAGCTTTGTGTTTTTCCCTTGCTGTGAGGATCTTGTTACTGGTATTTCTCAGCGAAGGATTGGGGCTGGTTGCTAGGGAGGGAGCCCACAGCTCTCCTGGGGCAAGGCCAACTGATCATCTGGGCAGTACGGGGTACTTGAGATCCAGAGAACAGAGAGGAGGAAAAGCTCTGGGGACTCAGGGGAAGAGCCAGTTCCCTCATCACTACAGCTTAGGAGAAGCTTTAAATGACTCTACAGCGGTGGCCAGCCGCCACTGGCTGGATTTAAAGGCTCCATTCTGAGGTTCAGTTAGCAGGCTGCAAGTGGACGTTGAGACCTCAAACGCTGGGGATCAGTCCAAGAAGCTACCTGGGCTCTCGAGGGTCAGGAACGTGGGTTAACCAGGGGTGTCCACTTTCCCAACAGTTGCTTCTAGGCCCAAGAGGGACCCAGGAGGCTATGGGTTTTAGAGAAATGGAAGGAAAACATCTGAGAAAGTAATTCTTTTGTCTTTAGGGAGGCAGTACATGTGGCAGGGGAGCTATAGGGATTCTGACTTCTTCCCCATAATCCCTCTGCATCGTTGATAACCCTTGGCCCTGGACTCAACTTTGGGGGGAAGTTTTTCACTACTCTCTGCTTCCAAGTGTCTCATACAACTGCTTGGTATAAGCATCAAGGTTCAAGAGGGATTGGCCACCAGGTCATAAGTCATTGTTGACTGGCCTGTCTAATCTCATTCCCTCTTTCCTCCATGGAGACAGAAGGGAGGAAGGCTGAAGACTTCAGCATCCTCTCCACCTAGATATTCACTCCCTATCTCTTCCTTGCTGACTTGCTCTGCCACCCCAGAAGTGGCTACATCATATATCTGTGTAATGTTTGTTACTGGAAATGAACTTTGTTTTCCTGTCTGGATCGATCGAAGGAAATACTGTTGTGTAAATATTGGGGATGGGGTACTTATTTATTAGGGGATGGCATATTTGGGTTGGTTTGGGAAGACAATTCAGCCCAAGAGAGTTTCACCCCCTTTTCCATAGCTCCTTCTTAGATGTTCTGTGCCTCAGCTTCCCCATCTGTGAAATGGAACTGCCTGCCCTGCTGGGCTGTTGTTATTGGGGAGTGTGAACAAGGACAGCTCCTTTTCTCCCCAACCTTGCTCCCACAAGAAGCTATGCCTGCCCATCAGTCACCTTGGTATTGGGGTTTACCCCCACTTTTGCTTTGCACTGTGTCCATGTGTCCACTGTCTAGTGTCCATGTGTAACTGCAGCCCTCTGACGGAGGAGTGGTTGGGGGGGGAGAAAATATGACTTCTTGGGTGTGGTCTCCCTTCTCTGTGGACAGTGAGGTCTCTGGAGGTTTGCTGGGAGGGGGAGAGGAGGTTAGAGGCCCACCGCTCCCGTCCATATTGAGCCAGCCTGCAAATAAACTCGTGTTCTCAGCTCTGAGTGTCGGTTCCAGGTGCATGTTATGTTCTGCGCTCTCCCCGTCCTTCCTCGCCTACCAGCCCAGTAGGTCCATTCAGGGAAGGGATGGAGGCCCCTGGGGATCCAGGCTGAAAGCTGGATTGGGTGCAGGGCCGAGCAGTTCTGCTTGGTGGCAGTGAGGGGGGCTGGGGGAGGACAGACAGCTCAGCGCCTGCTGCAGCTAGAAATAAACCAAACGTCTCTCTAATGACCCATATGAGCATGCTGCAGAAGGAAAGGCGGCAATTAAAGGCTCCCAGAATGGAAGGGGGAGGTGGGTCCCCGGCACCCCACCTGGCCTTCCCACAAAGCTGCAAAGCCAAGCCTGGGGCAGGTCAGGGACAGCCCAGAAATGTGCCGGGCAGGCTTGAGCCCTGTCCTTGGTGCTGAAATCGTTCAGAGTGCGCTAAGGCTTTCAGCCATGCTTTGTCCTTAACAACCTCAGCCCCTGAGTAGGTGAGGTCAGTTCTTTTTCTTCTCATATAGCAAATGGGAACAGGTGGGGTCCAGGCCAGAACCATAATAGCAATTTTGGCACTTGGGACAAAAGCACCGAATATGGGCTCAAATTAAGTTTTAATTCCAATGCAGCTGAAGGGACCAAAGGAGACCCTGGGACACTGTCCCATGAAGGAACACCTTAAGAAATGAGTAATGAAAGCTGGAATTGCTTGTATTGCTGCTGGAATGGGAAAGAAGTCCAACATCTGGTCGCTTCACTTTTTAGCCATGTTCTTGTCAATGAGCTAATTCACTAGAGAAAGAATATTACAGGTGCTCTTAGTTTCTTGTTCCAAGCTCTGAACATTCTAACATTTGTCAGTGCTCCAAGCCCCTAGAGAAGATGGGCCGACCTCAGGAGTTGAAATTTGTCCCCCAATTGAATAGGGGAATTGGGAAGGGGATATGATCAATGCCGGTTGGGATTAACATGGATCATCCTTGACTAATAAACATGCCATTAGTCATGAGGACTTGGGGTTCAAATCCCATATCTATCCTTTACTACTCATTGACCTAGCCTGTCATAACCCTTTTTTTGACCCTAGATTTCTTTTCACAAAGTAAAGGTGATCTCTATTCCCCTTTCCTCCCTCTTTAAAATATTTACTTCTTTCAGGTCTTGTCCTGCTCTGTCAGACTTCCTCTCACCTTTAATTAGGACAGCCCTGTGGAAGGAGAAAAAAAAGCATAGTACAGACAGGAGAAAGCAAGAATTTTAATTACCTATGGTCTGAGCTCCTATATTTACTAGCTGTGTGATCAAGGATAAGTTCTTAACTTTACTAAGTGTAGGTTGAACTAAATTATAAGGTCCCTTCAAGCCCTAAATGTCATTTTCTACAGTCCTGTGATAAGAGGGCAGAGACGTAAGAAAGCTGTAAATATGAATAAGAGGGAGAGCGTTTTAACGAAGCAGACTTCAGGGATAAGAAAAAAAAGGCAGAGAAATGAACAGCTTCTTTGTTCCAAAAACTCATAGGATTAAAGCTTCAGAGCTAGAAAGGACCCAAGAGGTCATTAAATCCAATCCCCTACCCCATTTGAGAGAATCAGTAGCAGCCACTAAGACTTGTAGAAAGATGAATCCATCCCAGGACCCAAACACAGGTGCCATGATGGGGTCAAGCTGGGTTCTACAGTTACACTGTGGCTCTCTCTTCTCCTTTTTTCCCAATCCTTCAGCTTAAGGGCCCAGCCCGGCAGGGGAATTACTCATCCCTGGCAAGTGGCACATAAATTACAAGGGTTGGAGGGAGGAAGGAGAGCAGAAGAAAGACTGACATTTTCAGGGCAGTCTGGCTTTCTGCCCAGATGATTAGGGAATGGTCCAAAATCAGCAGATGTGGCTGGGGATGGGGGTGGGGGATGGGCTGAGGTGGGCCTGGCTTAGTTTCAATATCACCTAGTCCTAGGGTAAAGAAAGGAGGAGGAGAGAGTAGAAAAACACAGGGTAGGCATTAAATAAATGTTTAAATAAATTAAGCACCAGATTGGTTTGTGCTGCACCTATCTACAAATATTCATTAGGTGCCTACTATGTACCAGGAATGGTGCTAGACACCAAAAGTGGGCAGGCAAATAAAAAACTATGAAGCGCTGGGGATACAAAAGAAAGCAAAAACAGTCTCTGAAGAAAGGTACCGTAATGTCAGTTTCTGTCCTCAAAAAATTTACATCCTATCAGGGGTGACAAACATAGAATAATAGGAGCTAATATTTATGGAGCACTAAAGTGCTTACAAGTGCTTAAAGTGTTTACAAGACACCTTAGGTTTATTCTCATTTTATCTTTAAAACAGCCCTGTGGGATAGTGGTGTTATTGTCCCCACTTTATAGATGAAGAAACTGAGGCTAAGAGTTATTGTGACTTGATCATGATCAGATAGCTAGGAAGTGTCTAAGGTAGGGTTTGAACCCACATATTCCTGACTTCAAATTTGGAAATTCTTTCCAGTATGCAACATTGCTTCAATGGATATGTAGATATACAGATACATTACTTTCTTGGTCATTTTTCACTCATGTCCGACTCTTCATTTGGGGTTTTCTTGGTAAAGATATTAGAGTGATTTGCCATGTCCTTCTCCAGATTATTTTACAGGTAAGGAAACTGAGGCAAACAAGGCTAAGTTATTTGCCTAGACCTGACTCCAGGCACAGCAGTCTATGTACTAGAGTGCCAAGTGTATTGCAGTGATGTGCTGATAAATGTTTAACAGCTGGGGAGTGGGAGTGGATGGGTAGGCAAAATGTTTGCAGGACACACTTTTGAATTTAATCTTCCTCTTAATTTTTTTTCTTAATCACTTTCTTTAGGCTACACAATCAACAAAACAATAAATCAAGCTGAGATTTGTAGTAAGCTGATTTCTGAAGCATTGACAGTTTAACAATGGGCTCTCAAAATGCATAGGAGCAGGCTCCAGCCCAACCTAGATAGAGGAGAGATATAAGGCAGAAAGTGACACTTGGAAGAAAACTAAGGATTCTCCAACCATTCCTTCTTAAACTCCATTTTCCTTGAGCATATTTACCCTGGACTGAAATTGGTAGAAGGTAAGGGCATTCCTCCCACTATCTCTACTGACTTATGGGACAAATTGCACACTTTTTTTGTCCCCTTCCTTCCCTTCTCTCTCTCTCTCTCTCTCTCTCTCTCTCTCTCTCTCTCTCTCTCTCTCTCTCTCTCTGTCTCTCTCTCTCTCTCTCTCTCTCTCTTTCTCTCTCTCTCTTTCTCTCTCTCTCTCTCTCTCTCTCTCTCTTTCTCTCTCTCTCTTTCTCTCACTCTCTCTCTCTCTCTCTCTCTCTCTCTCTGTCTCTCTCTCTCTCTCTCTCTTTCTCTCTCTCTCTTTCTCTCTCTCTCTCTCTCTCACTCTCTCTCTCTCTTTCTCTCTCTCTCTTTCTCTCACTCTCTCTTTCTCTCTCTCTCTCGCCCCCCTCTCTCCCTCTCTATATGTACACATATATTATATAAAAATATATACATACTATACATATACACACATACACTATATAATGTATAGCTATCCTTTTTAACTTTTAAAATGTTACAAAATACTATTATTATTATGAGCTATTGTTCCTCTTTCCCCCTTAATACATATTTTATTTTTTCCCAATTATGTGTTAAAATTTTTTATTTGTTTTTTTTTAATTTTTAAGAATTCCCAATTCTTTCCCTCCCTTCTTCCCTTTCCCTTTCGTGAGTTGGTAAGCAATCAGATATAGATTATACATGAGCAATCATGTAAAACATTTCCCTATTAGTCATTTTGTACAATAAGATTTGAATAAAAGAAAAAGAAAGTGAAAATAGCATGCTTCAATGTCAGTTCTCTCTCAGAACACAGGTAGTATACCCCATCTTTAGTCTTTTGGGATTGTCTTAGATCATCGTATTGCTAAAAACAGCTAAATCATTCACAGTTGATCAATGTTGCTGTTACTGTGCACAACGTTCTCCTGGTTCTGCTCACTTTACTTTGCATCAGTTTATGTGAGTCTTTCTAGCTTTTTCTGAAATCACCTTACTTGACATTTCTTACAATACAATAATATTCCATCACAATCATATACTACTGCTTATTTAGCCAATTCCCAATTGATGGACATCCTTTGATTTCCAGTTCTTGATCACAACAAAAAGTACTTATCCTCTTTTGATCTGAGTTAAACAAAACAATATTTCTTACATCCAATTACTTCTCACCATTCACATAAACACTACTTAGTTCAGGCTAGTAAAACTAATCAATACATTGAAAAACCTGATGATCTGTTACAATAGCCTTTTAATTGGTCTCCCTGCTTTGTCTCTTTCCCCCTCTGATCTGTTATCCACATAGCTGCCAAAATAACTTTCTTTAAGGTTTGCCTAGCTCATTTCCCTATTTAGTATATTACAATGGCCCTCTATCACCTCCAAGCATAAAACATAAAATGTTCTTGTTTTGACTTTTCAAATCCCTCCCTACTTGGTTCTTATGGAGAGAGACCATGTTTTTACCTCTTTTTTTTTTTTTCCTTTTGTATCCCAAGTGCTTATCAGGGGCATAGGATCTGTTCAAGGAAGGCTGGTACCTCTGGAATGAGGGCTGCTGAACTCTTTTCAGGATTTCTTTCCACCTTCAATGTTCATATGATCCACCTAATTCTCACCTCTGGGTTCAAGAAGCTGTAGTTCAAGAAGCCACTCCCAGCAGAGGGTTGAGGGTAACCAAGGGGTCTCGAACCCTATGGTCTCTAAACCAAGCATGTGAAGACTTCCCCTAGAGGAATGGGCAGAGGAGAACAATTTGTTCCAACGGTCAAGTAGGCAGGCGTAACATGCGTTGTGGAGTGTTTAGAGTTTGATTAGACATTAAAGATGCATCTTGAACCAGCACCAGTCCTCTTGGCTCTGTCCAGCTACTGGACAGCGATGACTTTGAAAAAAAAAATGAAATGCACTGCTTTGTTTAACTCTCCCTTACTTAAATCCAAATAGCAAACAAATCAGAAGGTATCCCCGGTACCATTTTACCACTTCTACTTCTCAAAGCTCTGTGACTTCAGGCAAATGATGGAGCAGCAGGTGAGCATGCAATGAGAGATGTAATCACAGCCCTGCACACAGGCAGCCCAGGCTATTATCTTAGTGGAAGCAGCAGTGGGATTCAGCAGCCCCGGGGGCCTAAGCAGCCTTTTAAGGATGGCATTGCTCATCTCCTCGTGGGAAGAAGGGGCTAGAAAAGATGTCCTAAAAATTGTCTGCTTAACTAATCCTGGCCTGATTACTGCAGCATGCAGAGAATCCCACCCTGTGGTAGAGAGACCAAAAAATGTGCAAAAACTTTTGCAAGGCTGATTCCACTCAACACTGAGTACACGCAATGAGTATATACTTATAGACAACACAAAATCCAGGAGGCCTGAAAGATGAACAGCTTCTGTTGCTCTGAGAGCTCAGCAGGTTACATGTAAATAGTAGCCCTGAGTAAAACAAGACTGGCAAATAAAGGCCAGCTTACCAAAGTAGGAGGTGGATACATGTTTTTTTTCTGGAGAAGCTGCAGGGAAGGAGAGCACTATAAAGCTAGATTTTTTTGAAAGTTTTTTTGAGTTTTTGCAGTCAAAACTAGTCTAGTTAACAAGTTTGTATGTCTACCAAAAGGGGTGAGTAACAAGCTCATAACGATGAGATTGTCACTTCAGGAAAATGCCATGCAATCATTGTCAGTGTCTATGCTCCCACCATGACAAACCCTGATGAGGTCAAAGAAAAATGTTATGAAGACCTGGACATCTTTATCATCGATGTGCTGAAAGAGTACAAGCTTATACCTCTAGGTGACTTTAATGGTAGAGTGGGTTTGGATGATCAGACATGGCAGGGAGTTGTTGGCAAGAATGGAGTTGGAAACAATCATAGCAATGGTCATCTTGTGCATCTTATGAACTTTTCATCACCAATGCTGTCTTTTCTTTACCTAAATGCAATAAAATTTCATGGATGTACCTTTGTAGAAAACATTGGCATTTAATAGATAATGAATTATATATAAGGAGAAGATATATACAATAATAATATAATATAATACAACACAACATAACGTAACATAATATAATACAAATAAGGAGAAGAAATGGACAGGATGTGAGAATGATGAAGGCAACGTGTGGCGCAAAGTACTGGATTGAGGGGAGATTTATTCTCTCCAAGCTCAGTATTCACATTAAAGAAAACCAGAGGCTCCGGCCTACCAGAAGATTTTAATGTCAATAGATTAGAACACTTCTCTGAGTAAGAACACTTTGTTGCTAACTTGGAGGAAAAGTTGAGCCAATACAAAGTTGATAACAGTGGAGTAGAAAGGGAGCGGGCCACTTTCAGAAATTCGGTATACAGCACTGCATTTGCTCATCTAGGTCAGAACACTCACAAATATTGACTGGCTTGACAAAGATGATGAAGAAATTCAGAAGCTGTTAAATAGAAAAACAAGAACTTTGACGGGTATATCAGCAAAAGAGTTCATTTCTAAGAAAACAGCATTTAATTCCGTCAAAGCTTAGAGAGATGCAAGGATCTTGGTTCAGTAAGAGGGCAGATGAAATGCAGTTTTATGCTGATAGTAACGATCCAAAGAGTGTTTATGATTCCCTGAAGGCTGTTTATGGGCCAAAGATCTATGGTGCATTTTAACTACTCAGTGCTGATGGAGCCACATTGATTACTGATAAGGACATGATCCTAAAGACATGGGCTGAACATTTCCATAGTGTTTTTAATAGCCCATCATCCATCAGTGCTGAAGCCACTGACATTACCTCAGATTGAAATCAATCCCTCTCTAGCTGAAGTTCCAACTGAAGAGGTTTTGAATGCCATCAGGCTCCTTTCATGTGGCAGACTTCCTAGGGCTGATTCTATTCCAGCTGAGATTTACCTGGTTGGGGGTGGGTGGGTGATCCATTGCTCATTTGAAAAGTGACTGAAATTTTCTATCCAGGAGTTCAAGGATGCCTTCATTGTTCATCTCTATAAAGATAAAGGGAATAGAGCAATGGTTCTCAAAGTATGGTCTAGAGAATCCTGGGGATCTCTGAAACCCTTTTAGAGGGTCTACAAATTCAAAAATAGTTTTTATTTCCAATATGGTAAATGTCTATAAATATAATCCAGATAAACAAAAATGCTTTGGAGAGATCCTCAATCATTTTTAATAGGATAAAGATACTGAAAACAAAAGTTTGAGAACCACTGGCAATAGAGGGTCCCGTGGGATGTGTCTCTCTCTTTTAGGCATTGTTAGCAAGAGTCTTGCTAAAAGACTCCTTAACAGGCTGATTACTCCTTAACAGGCTGATTCTTCACCTGGAAGATGCTCATGTATCTACCTGAGAGCCAGTATGGTTTCAGAAAGGGCCAAGAAACAGTGAATGTTGCTTTTCAACAACCCCAGAAGAAATACCCGGAGCAGAATGCAAGTCTGTACAGTTTGTTGATTTCACCAAAGTCTTTGATACTGTCATTTGAGAGGGCTTATGGAAAATTTTTATCAAAGTTTGGTTGTCCAGAAAAGTACATCAAAATAATATGCCTTTTTATTTTTCTCATTTTTTTTCCTTTTTGATTTGATTTTTTTTGTGCATTTGTGCAATATGTATAGGAGAATTGCACATATTTAATATTTCTTGGATTACTTGCTGTCTGAAGGTGAAGGGAAGGAGAAAAAATTTGGAACACAAGGTTTTGCTAGGGTGAGTGTTAAAAATTATCCAGGCACATATATTTTTAAATAGCTTTTTATTTACAAGTTATATGTATGGGTAATTTTACAGCATTGACAATTGCCAAACCTTTTGTTCCAATTTTTCCCCTCCTTCCCCCCACTCCCTCCCCTAGATGGCAGGATGACCAGTAGATATTAAATATATTAAAGTATAAATTAGATACACAATAAGTATACATGACCAAAGCATTATTTTGCTATACAAAAAGAATCGGACTCTGAAATATTGTACAATTAGCCTGTGAAGAAAATCCAAAATGCAGGCAGGCAAAAATATAGGGATTGGGAAGTCAGTGTAATAGTTCTTATTCATCTCCCAGAGTTCTTTTGTTGGGTGTAGCTGATTCAGTTCATTACTGCTCCATTGGAACTGATTTGATTCATCTCATTGCTGAGGATGGCCAGGTCCATCAGAATTGATCATCATATAGTATTGTTGTTGAAGTATCCATGCATATATTTTGAAAAAAAAAGGCTCTAAATATTTATTATCAAAGGATTATAGATTTATAGTTGGAAGGGATCTCAGGTCATCTAGTCTAACCTCTTCATTTGACATATATAGAAAATAAAATCCAGAGATTTTAAATGGCTTGTGTTTCCTGTTAATATTAATAATGACAACAATAATTGCATTTGTAATTGTAACAATAATAATTATATTTATATAGTTCTTTAGGTTTCCAAGATGCTTAATGTTATTTCATTTGATCCAAACAACTCTGAGAGGTAGATGATAGTATAATCTTATCTTAAACATGAGGAAACCAAGGCAGGCAAGAGGTAAAGTGAGTTGCCTGGAGTACCATAGTTACTAGGAGTCCAAGGCTGCTTTTGAAATGAGCTCTTTCTGACTCGGGATCAAGTGCTCTAGATTTGCATAATGGGGACTCTGACTCCCAGGTCTTCAAACTCAAATCCAGAGCTCTTTCCATTACATCACACTGTCAACTTATAATGCATATGTCATTGAAGTTTTGAATTTTCTAACAAAAAAAAAAGCTTTAAGAAAAAATAGCATACCAATTTCATGATGCTTGCCCAAGTTCTGGATAATGGACAGTGCTTTCGAGCTTTCCGGGTCACCAGTGGAGTGAAATAAGATTGTTGTTCCCATGCTTTTTAGCATGAATTATTTTTTTTTAGCAATATTGTCAAATGCTTTCAGTGAGGATAAACACAGCATCAAGCTCAGCTACTAACTGATAGTAGATTCTTCAACTTGAAAAGGTACAAGCCAAGACTAAAATGGTGGTGGTGGTGGGGGGGGGATTTGCAGATTTTTTTTGTTTGCAGATTGTGCAACCCCTGAAGCAAAGATGCAACAGTGTCGATCAATTCTCTGCTGCTTGTGCTATTTTTGGCCTAATAATTAACACTTAGAAAACACAGGTCCCTCATCAGCCAGCACCACACCATCTGTATGGGGAGCCACCAGTTACAGAAAGGGGGAAATTTGGAATGCTGTGGATAAGTTCGCTTACCTTGGCAATGTACTTTCCAAGGATGTACACATTGATAATGATGTTGCTACATACTTTCCAGGGATGTACCCATTGATAATGATGTTGCTACATGCTTTGCCAGAGCTGGTTCAGTGTTGGGAGGTTCTGAAGGAAAAGTGTGGGAGAGAAGAGGATTAAGCTATCTACCAAACTGAAGGTCAATGGAGCTACTGTGTCGATCTCATTGCCCCCCGCCGGTCTACCTGCCAAGCCTGGAAATGGAATCGCTTCCATTGGAACTGTGTTGGGAAGATCCCCTGGCAAATTAAGGTACCAGACACTGAGGGCCTTTCTCGAGCTGAACTGCCAAGCATTTAAATTTTACTGCAGAGAGAGAAACTCCGATGGACTACATTTGAATGTTAAATTACGCTCGACAAAAAGACTGTTTTATGGAGAACTCACATAAGACTACCCCTCTCACGGTGATCAAAATAAAACAATCAAGAACACTCTCAAGGTCTCTCTTAACAATTTTTTTTATTGCATGATATGGCCATAGGACTGCTCAGCATGGCGTGCCCTCCTCAGAGAAGGTGCCGTGCTCTATGAGCAAAGCAGAATTGAATTAGCCCAGAAGAAATGGGAGATGTGCAAAGTTAGACAATCCACTCCAAATGTTCATATAGACTATTCATGCCCAACCAGCAGCAGCGTCTGATCAGCTACAGTCAGAAACACCGTGACTTGACTGTTAACATGGTGATATCATTTTGGTCCTCTTGGAGAATGAAGGACAACACTCAATCAGTCAGTGCTTAGAACAAAGCCTGGCATATAGTAGGAATTTATAAATACTTATTGGCTGGCTGACTGATTTTTATGCACACAGTTCAAACAGCCTTATAACAAGTCCTGTTATGAGGTTGTGAGGTGACACAACAGATAAAGCATGGAAGTTGGAGGCAGGGAGATCTAAGTTCATATTCTGCCTAGATACTTAACTATATGTCCCTGTCTGATTTCTCTTAGTCTCAATCTACTTATCTGCAAAAGGAGAATAAGGATAGCCTTTACCTTCCATGACTGTTCTGACAATCAAATGAAGTAATAGATGGAAAGTGCTTTGTAAACCTCAAAGCTCTACATAACTGACTGCTATTATTATTAGCTCGTAAAATGCTTATATGGCTTATATATTTTTCCTCCTCCTTGTCAAAGACATATGTTTCATGGATGTATGTATAAATCCTTGAACGGTCTTTCTCCATCTTTGCTCCAGTCTTAATTATGTACCTAACTATTCACAATATCACCACTAGTTGCAGCTCCCCCAACTTTCATCTTTAAATATTGAGCATCCATTCATTCATTTCAAAGCCCGCCCAGATCACAAAATTTCTCCAGAGTCACAAAACTGTGTGTTCCAACTCCTCTTTTTGTCTCAGTTTCCTTCTCTGTAAAATGTGGGTATGGTAATGGACTCAGCCTCTGAAGTCCTTTCCAGCTCTGCTTCTATGATCTTGATTATTTTTTGAACAGTGGTCTGCAAGTCAGTCTTGAGGAAACTTGTAATATCTGGTTTTCTGGGTCATTATGGCTGACTCCAGTGCAATTTTAAGTCATTAAAGCTTATTAACTTAAATAATGCTACTTAATATGTTTTGCATGGCTACACATGTATGACATATATCAAATTGCTTGCCTTCTCAATAAGGAGGGTGGTAGGAGGGAGAGAATTTGGAACTTGATTTTATTTATTTATTTATTTATATGTTTTTTTCAATTATTTTTTATTTTTATTTTTAAACTTTTTATTGACAGAACCCATGCCAGGGTAATTTTTTACAGCATTATCCCTTGCATTCACTTCTGTTCCAATTTTTCCCCTCCCTTTATTCCCTCCCCCAGATGGCAGGCAGTCCTTTATATGTTAAGTGGGTTACAGTATATCCTAGATACAATATATGTGTGCAGAACCGAACAGTTCTCTTGTTGCACAGGGAGAATTGGATTCAGAAGGTATAAATAACTCGAGAAGAAAAACAGAAATGCAAGCAAGTTTATATTCATTTCCCAGTGTTCTTTCTTTGAGTGTAGCTGCTTCTGTCCGTCCTTGATCAACTGAAACTGAATTAGCTCTCTTTATCGAAGAGCTTCACTTCCATCAGAATACATCCTCAAACAGTATCGTTGTTGAGGTATATAATGATCTCCTAGTTCTGCTCATTTCACTTAGCATCAGTTCATGTAAGTCTCGCCAGTCCTCTCCGTATTCATCCTGCTGGTCATTTCTTACAGAACAATAATATTCCATAACGTTCATATACCACAATTTATCCAACCATTCTCCAATTGATGGGCATCCTTTCATTTTCCAGCTTCTAGCCACTACAAACAGGGCTGCCACAAACATTTTGGCACATACAGGTCCCTTTCCCTTCTTTAGTATCTCTCTGGGGTATAAGCCCAGTAGAAACACTGCTGGGTCAAAGGGTATTCACAGTTTGATAGCTTTTTGAGCATAGTTCCAAATTGTTCTCCAGAATGGCTGGATGTGTTCACAATTTCACCAACAATGTATCAGTGTCCCTGTTTTCCCACATCCCCTCCAACATTCCCCATTATCTTTCCCTGTCACTCTAGCCAATCTGACAAGTGTGTAGTGGTATCTCAGAGTTGTCTTAATTTGCATTTCTCTGATTAATAATGATTTAGAGCACATTTTCATATGGCTAGAAATAGTTTTAATTTCTTCATCTGAGAATTGTCTGGAACTTGATTTTAAAAATGAATGTGGAAAATTGTTTGTATGTGCAATTGAAGAAAAATAAAATACTAACTAAAAAAAGAAAAATAGTGCTATTTAAGCTGTTAAAGCTTAAAACTGCATCGAGGTTTTTAGGAAACCTTGTATAAATAATAATAACCAATATTTATATAGGAGGCAATAAGGTAGATAGAGTGCTGGTCTTTGAGTCAGGAACCATAGCTCCCTAGAAGCTCTGATTGGCCTTTTCAAATACTCATCTTTGATGTAATCCAGTGCCATGTTTGTGAAATTCCCATGACTTGAGAAGGTTAATCTAATAGCTCCTGTTGATGACTCCTGGGCAAGAAATCAGAGACCAGGAATGTTTGGTTGGTATTAGCCATTGGCCAGAATGAATTATAGAAAATCACAAGTCCAATGGCATCATAGGATATGAGGCAAGTCCTTGAATAGAGAAAACCCATTTAGTTTATTCACCCAAAACACAGCTCTTTTATGGTTCTTGTGGTGCATGTGAATTTTAAAAGTTTTGGTCCACTCTATCAGTAAACACTGGGACAAAGGTAGCTCTGCTTGGGGCATTTGTGTCTCTGGAACCCTCCTGGAGACTCTGAAATGGGGAGCTGGGAAATTGATGGGGAGCCTAGGAATGAGTTACAACTGAGTTCTCTAGCAATTTCAGGTGGGGAAACTGAAATGAAGAACAGATATGAATTTTCTGTTCTGATACAAGTGTCCTTCAAAAGGAGAGACAGAGACTGAGACATAGAGACAGAGAGAAAGAGAGAAAAGAGACAGACAGAGTCAGAGAGAAAACACAAAGAGACAGGGACTCAGAGAGACAGAAACAGAGAGACAGAGACAGAGACAAAGACAGTGACAGAGACACAGAGACACAGACACAGAGACAGAGACAGAGACTGACAGAGACAGATAGAAACAGAGAGATTCCTAGAGAGAGATTAAGATGAGAAGGAAACTCCTGACCTCTGAAAGGATGGACTAGGCAGCATCAATTCCCAATGCTCCCATTATCAACAACAATTCAGAATTAAAAGGGACTATCTAGTTCAATTCTCTCATTTTCTAAATGAGGAAATTGAAGTCCAGAGAGGTTACATGAATGCCCAAGGACACATGGATGGGAGGAATTAGAGATGAGATTTGAACCTAGGCTTCCTGACTCCAAAACCCACTGTTCTTTCCCTTAAATCAGTGGTTCTGAAAGTTTTTTGTTCTGGAAGTTCCTTTCAACAAAAACAACAATGTGTTATGAGCTTCCAGGGTAATTTAATATTCTATCCAAAATGGCCTTTTAGATTTATTCATTAAGTACTTTCCATGACTTCATAACTTTCCACAACTTTTGCCCACAAAATCCATTAAAATGTATGTTATATAATTGTGATTAAAAAATATAAAATTTTATTCTACCTCAATTATGAAAATTCTAAATACAAAATCATAAAACTCTAGTCATAAAATAATTATCAATATTTTATGTGGAACATTCTGTAAGAATTAAAAGTAATCCAGCAAGACCTCATATGTGTATTATTAGCTTCAAGACTTCATATTAAATTTCCTTATTTTAAAATTTTTGTTAAATATACATAGCAGTTTTAATGAAATGAGTTACAACTTGGAAGATGTTCAACACATTATAATAATCACACATAAACTAAATTTCCATGTTGGACTTTTTTATTTGAACAAAGGTTTGCAATATTTGGCTCAGCACCAGAACACAGCTCTTAAATCTGGTTCTGCTTTGAGTTTATTTATGTATTTTGATTTGACACAAGAATAATATGAAAATGCTTGTTCTCATGACTATGTTGTAGGAGATGGTGGGAGAATTTTATAAGCCCTCACGATGAGAGATGAAAATTAAATTCTTTTTTATTTTTAGCTACCTAACCAATTGAGGAAAATGAATAGTTCTTTATAACATAAAATATTTACTTTTCTACAGACTGATAAGCAACTTATCAAATTACAAATGTACCCAAAATCCAGTTTCATAGATAGGTTCATTTTAAAACAATGTTTATATATAAACTAAACTCTGGAAAGGAAGAATCTCTTCACAAATGACTTTCTTCTTTTCTACCTTGGGACACTAATTATATTCTCACAGAAATTCTACTGAATAACTGGCCAGAGTTGTGAACTCTTTCATTTGAAAATTCACCAACTAGAAGAATAACAACATAAGCAGAAGATAAGTTTTAAATAGGAAAACAGCATCCAGACAACAAGGAGGGGCAACAGAAAGTTTGTTTCAGCAAAATGAGTGTGATGGTCCATGATGGTTTCAAGATGGTTTGTAATGTGCAAAGCTAGAAACCACGATTTTCACACAGCCTGACATATGTGCTGAATGAAAGCAAATGTTCATAACATGTTGATCAAATGGTTACACAGCTGATGAGATAGGATCAGAGGGTAACGGGCAGGACTGAGGGAGCTACTCGGATACAATGTGTAGAATATAAATAAAGGTATGTAAGTGAGTGGGACCATCTGTTAGCAATCAGGAATGTTGATCCCTTGTGGAGATAGGAAAGCAATTTGATGAAAGATTGAGAAACTGCAAGGACATGTTTCTTTCAGTTAAAAATGATCAGAGTTTGATGTAATCTCTGCAAGAACATCCAAATCATCATGCTCATGATCTCTGCAGAAGAAAACTTATATTGCTTCAAATGTGCACATGCTTGTTCTCACAGAGAAAAACTATATTTGTAACATAATTGGGCAATTATTGCTGCTTAAGGGACCACTAAAGAATTTTTAGTGTGGACCATCTTGGTGAACCCAGTGGGAGTCATTGCGCTACATAATGCTGCCTCATAGAATAATTGATATTTAGTGCCTTCGCTTTTACAATTTGTGTGATATTTACATATATATTTCATTTGATTATCTCGTTTGAGGCGAAGTGCTAAAGTAATATCCTTATTTTAGAGATGAGGAAAATGAGACAGACAGAAAACAAATGACTTGCCAGGGTCACACAAGATTAATGGCAAGATTCGAGTCTAGATCTCTTCTACTTCCAAATTGCGGGCCCTTTACATTCTGGGATACTGTTCCATGTGTCTCTATACCAAACTGCTTCTTCTAAGCTTTTCAAAAAGCCCTTCAGAAGTGGATATCTTCGACAAAGAGAAGATCTAATTCAGTTCCGATTGAACTGATTCACCTTTATCCCCCTCACTGGGCCCTTTTCCTTTTTGTACTTCCATCTTTTTCACTGAATGGGCCATGTGCTCTCCTGAACCTCTTCAATTAGCACACTGTTCTATTCACTGAGTCACCATTGCCCTGGTAGAACATTCCCTCACAAAGCCTTCATCCCCTTAATGATGGACAGAATCTGCTACACCCAGAGAAGGAACACTTGGAAGTGAGTGTAAACTGTTTGCATTTTTGTTTTTCTTCTCAGGTTATTTTTACCTTCTGAATCCTACTCTTCTTGTGCAACGAGAGAACTGTTCGGTTCTGCACACATATATTGTATCTAGGATATACTATAACATATTTAACATGTATAGGACTGTTTGCCATCTAGGGAGGGGATGGAGGGAGGAAAGTTGGAATAGAAGTGAGTGCAAGGGATAATGTTGTAAAAAATTACCCAGGCATGAGTTCTATCGATAAAAAGTTATAATAATAATTTTTAAAAGCCCATCAGAATCACCCAGTGTATGAGATCCTGGCTCTAATCTTTGGGCTCCTTCTCTGGGACTTGAGGAACTGTTTCCCCTACTGCCCACCAGTAGGGCATGTTCCATGCAGATGTAGGGAGTTAAAGATATATGATGGAGTTGCCTATACCACAGCATGGCAGAGCTCTTCCAAAACGATTCACACAATAGCAGAAGTTTAGCGTTAGTTGTCAAGAGGTTGTCTCCTTCTGGAAGGGATCCCAGAACAACCCCGGATACTGTTTTTATTTATAAAGTAGCTCCCATGGCTATCTGGAGGATTCTTAATTCATCACCAGAGCCTTCTTCCCCCTAAACTTCTCCTTAAGCTCCCAGCTTCTCCCTGCACACCTTATGCTGACTTGCTAAATGCATTCATTCTCCACTCACTTTGCATAATATTCCAGTCTTTGAACCTTTTACTAAATGCCTTCTCCCATTCCCTGAGTCTCTCTCTCCCTCTTTCAGAGAGGAATCATTTTATCCTGTTCACTGAACCTTTATCCCTCCCTTACTCAGAACACTTTCCTCATTGAATCCTATCCACCTTCTATCCACCTCATTGAACATCCTGTCCCCTTCATTGAACCCTCCTCCCTCCCTCCCTTAGCACACTATCTCCTTCACTGAACCTTTATCCCCCTCACTGGGCCCTTTTCCTCTTTGTACTTGCATCTTTTTCACTGAATGGTCCATGTGCTCTCCTGAACCTCTTCAATTAGCACACTGTTCCATTCACTGAGTCACCATTGCCCTCGTAGAACATTCCCTCACAAAGCCTTCATCCCCTCAGTGAGCATCTGGCTTTCTCGGAGCTGTCCAATCCCAGGTCCACCATAACAGCTTTCCCCTTTCTTATTTTCAGAGACTCCTGCCAGTGCCAGAAATGACTGGCTGCCTTTGTCCTTACTGTCCTAGCCGGGGAAGGATGCGAGGTCCTGGCAGAGAGCCCTCATTATGACAAAGAAGAATGGACCATAACGTCTTTAGTCTCCTTCTGAATGTCAGAATCTAGACCTCAAATAAGCCCTGCCAAGGAAGCATGGGAGCTGCCAGAGCCCTTACAGACCATTTCTGGGTCCCTCTTCTTATATTTAAGAATCTGGTCTTAGAGCAGCAAGGTGGTGTAATGGATAGAGCACCAGCCCTGAAGTCAGGAGGACCTGAGTTCAAATCTGGATTCAGACACTTAACCCTTCCTAGCTGTGTGATCCTGGGCAAATCACTTAACCCCAAAATGCCTTAGCCACAAAAAAAAAAAAAAAAAAAAAAAAAAAAAAAAGAATCTGGTCTTTTAGTTACCTGCATAAAGGTCACTGTTTGCTCCCTTTCTGCTTCCTTCCCCCAATATCCTAACCAATGCAACCAATTAACAATAATTAACTATTCAACACAACTAGTTATAGCAACAGAAGAAGACAGATTGGTGATTTCATTGCTCGAGGCAATTCTTCGATAGAGAATATTTTTTCTTCCAATGCAAATCAGCCTCTTCTTTGTAATTTAGAAAGTTGCCATGAAGGATTGTGGGGAAATTGAGCTACTAATGCATTGTTGGTGAAGTCATGAACTGGTACAATCATTCCAGAGAGCAATTTGGAATTATGCCCAAAAGGTCATAAGAGTGTGTATACCCTTTGATCCAGAAGTGTCACTATTTGATCCGTATTCCAAAAAGATCATAAAAAAAGGGAAAAGGACTCATATGTGCAAAAAATGTTTGTAGCAGCTCTTTTTATGGTGGCAAGGAATTGGAAACTGAGTGGACGCTCATGAATTAGGGAATGGCTGAATAAGTTATGGTATATGATTGTAATGGGATATTATTATGTTATAAAAATGACAACCAATTGTAGTGGCAAGGAACTGAAAATTGAGTGGATGTCCATCAATTAGGGAAGAGCTGAATCATTTGTGGCGTATGAATGTAATATAAGAAATGCTGAGCAGGCTGATTTCAGAAAAGCTTGGAAAGATTTACATGAACCGATACTGAGTGAAGTAAACAGAAACCAGGAGAACCTTGTAACAGTAATAGCAAGATTGTGTGATGATCGAATTGATGGACTTGGTTCTTCTCAACAATACAGTGACATAAGACAATTCCGATAGACTTGGGATAGAAAATGGCATCCACATCCAGAAAGAGAACTGTGGAGACTGAATGTGTATCAAAATATACTATTTTCAACTTTTGGGGGTTTATTTGTTTGCTTTCTCTTTCTTGTGGTTTTCCCTTTTTGTTCTGATTTTTCTTTCACAACATAACTAATACGGAAATACGTTTGAAATGACTGTATATGCATAACCTGTGTCAGATGCTCGGAGGAAGGGAGGAGATAAGGGAAGGAGAGAGAAAAAAGGAAAAAAAGATAACACAAAATTTTACAAAAATGAATTTACAAAACTATTACTATATAATACTATTGAGAAAAAAATGCTATTAAGGAGGGAAAAAAAGGAAAGAAAGTTGTTCAGATCATTAGAAAGTTCCCAGACTTGCTCAGGGTCACACAGATAGTTAATGAAAGGAGAAAAACTTGATCCCTGGTCTTCTGGGCTTCAAGGCTGACTCAGTATCCCCTATTTCACATGACCTCTGCTAGCCACTTTTCTAATCCCATCCCTGATACTTTTTTCTAGCACCTACATAACACTTGAAAGTTTGCAAAGTACTTTAGAAATATTTCCTTTGATCTTCACAACAACCCTAAGATGTAGGTACTATTATTACCCTCATTTTATAGGTGAGGATCCTGAGTCAGGTAGAGATGAAGTGACTTGCTCAATTAGTAAGTGGCTGAAGTAGCATTTGAATTCAGGTCTGCTTGATTCCAGGTCCAGGGCTCTGTGCATCATGGTGTCACTTAGCGGCTACTTACTGCCTGTATGACTTTGGGCAAGTCATGTTAACATTCTGGACTTCAGTTTCCTTATCTATGAAGGGTTTGGAGAAGATCTCCAGTGTTCCAGCTCCAAAGTCCAATTAGATTCAACAAATAATAATAGCTAATATTTATATAGATCTTAAATGAATGTGCTTTACAATATAATGTCTCATTTGCTCCTCACAACAACCCTATGAGGCAGATGTAGTCATTATCTTCATTTTATAAATAATGAAAGTAAAGTTCAAAGAAATTAAATGACTTGCCCAAGTTCCCACAGCTAGTAAGGGTCTGAAGCAAGAGTTGTACTTAGATCTTTCTGATGCCAAATTCAATATTTATCATTGTCTCAACATTTATTAGATGCTAGATTTGTTTTTATTTATGATAGGTTCTTTGTTAGTTTTAGAGAGATAGCATGACCCCTGGCCATTCTAGTTTTTTTTCCCCTGAGGCAATTCTTGCCCAGGGTCACACAGCTAGAAATATTAAGTGTCTGAGGTAGGATTTGAACTCAGGTCCTCCTGACTTCAGGACCAGTTCTCTGTCTACTGAGCCATCTAGCTCCCCCCATTCTGCTTTTAAAGGTAAGAAGGTCTGGGTTCAAATTCTTCCCTTGACACAATAGTAAGCATGTTATAAGGTACAGGTCATAGACTCTCATCACACTGCAAGCAGTTGCCTTAAAAAAATAAAGTTACAGGGTGGCCATACCATATAGGCCTTTGAATAGCAAGCTGGGGAGTTTACAGTATATCCTAGAGGGAAGAGGGAGCCACTGAAATTTTTTAGTGAAGGCAGGATGTGGTCAGATCTGCGTTTTTGGAATATTAATATACATACATTCATATGTGTGCGTATTACTGTTGTGTGAAGGATTGACTGGAGAGGGGGGAGAGTAGAAATTAAGAGATCAAATAATGAGGAAGTTATTACAATCAGGAATGAAAGGGCTTGATTGAAAGTAGGAGCAGAAAGAGAAGGAAGAGCAAAAATAAAAAAAAAAAAGTTTAAAAAAAAGGAAGAGCAAATGATGGTTCTGAGACTAAAAACCTGGGTCACTAGGAAGATGTGCTGGCAGCACTTCTTCCCAGCTTGTGACAGTTGATTGTTAAGTGTAAGCATTTACATCTTGGAAATCAAGACTTATTACAAATAATTGCAGCTTAAATGATTGATTGCAGCTTAATCTAGACTTAAGAAGATGAAGGAGAAAAGTTTTAGTAATACTTAATAAACTAAATAATCAGTCCCGACTATACTTACAGCCCATCCCTAGCTTATGCTGTTCACCTTCACAGACCTGCCTCAACCTTCCTGGGTCTCTGAGTGTACTGAATCACACACACACACACACACACACACACATTATTAGGCATTGAAATCCACACAGATTTAAAAGGCAATCAAAAGCCTTTACTATTAAAGATGAAAGATAGCTACTGTCCAGCCAAAAGCATGAAAGGGACAGCAGCGGCTTTCCTAACAGGGTGGGTTTGTTCTCCTCAAGTACAGTCCTTGGACCCCTGGGCCCTTTGAGGACAACTTTCCCCAGAATCACATCCCTTATTACCTACAGACAAGAATAGAAAGGGAAGAGGAGAAAGAGAATGAACCTTTCATTTTTTGATTTTTTAAAATCTCAAATATGTCTAAGATCCATTTATCCTAAGCTTTACATGGAAAAACAAAAAGGCAGCAAGTTTCTAATTTAATTTAGTATCTGACATAATGAGGGTCACCCCTAAGCTGGTTGTTTAATACTTACTAGGATACCTCTTGGAGGGATGCTCTCAACACAATTAGGGAGGAGTGATAAGGGAAAGATTGGAGAAGGGGAGTTTTATTTTGGACACATTGAGTCTGAGATGTATACAAGAGAGAACAGCCTGTCTAGGAAGTCCCTATAACAATGAAATTGCATTTAAGGCTTTAAAAAATATTCTAGAGTCAGATTAGACCAAAAAATGCCAAAGCCAAAATGGTCCCAACCATTTCTTGGGGGAATGTTGTATGAGTTATGTAAAGATAAACAAATGAATTTAAACCAAACTCTGTATGTGTGTGAGAGAGAGGGAGACACACACACACACACACACACACACACACACACACACACACAAACACAAACACATACACAGAGACACAGAGAGAGACAGAGTAGAGACACAGAGAGACAGAGACAGGAAATAGAAACAGAGACAGAAAGACACAAAGAGACACGGAGAGAGACAGAGAGTAGAGACACAAAGAGACAGGAAGACAGAGACAGGAAGTAGAAACAGAGACAGAAAGACACACAGAGAAACAGAGACAGAGACAGCAAGTAGACACAGACTAGAGAATCTGAAACCAAGAGACTCAATCCAGACACTCATTAGGAACTCTATATTTGCTCGGCCCTATGCTTGGAGCTGCAGGTATAAAGAACAAAACAATCCCTGACCTTCAGGTGCTTGACTTCTCCCGGGATTAAAGTCCATGCACACATATAAGTGAAGAAAAATACTTACAAAGTAAATACCAGGTAATTTCAACTTGCTCAAGTGACACAGCCTGCCCTTTCATGGAGCTCACAGACCATGGAGGAGACCAGACAGGACAATTATATATTAACTAGGTTAACAGAGATTATTCCACAGCTGATTGATGGCTTGGCTGGCGGTCTGAAGGTACCAGCAACAGAAATGAGCAGATTAAGGTGAGGGGCAGCTTTGGGGGTGGGGAGGGCAGAGAACATCAGAAGTTCATCTCTGGAAATGTCGAGGACTTTGGGTGAGGGTGGATCCATTCCATCCTCTCCAAAGTGCTGTGTCTATCACCCTGCCCTCCCCCGGTCCCATCCCTGGGAGCAAAGATGAAAGCACCGATGCATCAGTCCAGATAGCTAGAGCCCAGCTCGGACATTCTCCAAACCTGGTTAACCTGCGATCTGAAGCCAGGGCCCGTGTGCACACAGCCTCCCCTGACCTGACTGTTTGCAAACCCACCATGGGGTGAGTAGAATATTCCTGAGGAAGGAAGGAAAGGCCTTGAATGATGACTTTGGGGAGTTATAGACCACAAATGATTTGTCATTATAATGATGTCTTTGAAGTTAAGGAACCCTGGAAACACAAAGGGATAAAGTCCTTTGACTGTGTGTGTGTGTGTGTGTGTGTGTGTGTGTGTGTGTGTAAGAGAGAGAGACAGGCAGACAACATACAAACACATACACAGAGACACAGAGAGAGACAGAGAATAGAGACACAAAGAGACAGAGAGACAGAGACAGGAAGTAGAAACAGAGACAGAAAGACACACAGAGACACAGAGAGAGACAGAGAGTAGAGACAGAGAGATACAGAGAGACAGAAAGGAAGTAGAAACAGAGACAAAAAGACAGAGAGAGACAGAGGCAGAGAGACAGAGAGAGGAGACGGAAAGAAGAAAAACAAAGACATTCAGAGGCCTGAATTGGCCCAGCTGTTGACAGCTGGCAGATGAGGAAATCAGGATACTCCTGGAATCATTCTCAGCAACAGCCTCTGGCTCGGCTCGTTGGATGGTTAGGACACTGCTGCCCTCTGGTGGACAATATGAATCCTAGTGGGCCCCTTCAGAAGGAAAATTAACTTAACCACCCAGAGATGGAAAAACAGACTTTGAACATGTTGAGGGGCTTCTTGGGCAACTCCCATTGGCATATACCATTGTATGGCAGAATTTACATATGAAGTTTTCAACAGGTTGAAATAATGTGTAGAAGTTAAAGAAGATAGAACTTTTTTGGTCTAAATAAAAAGTCCCAATTTGGGTACAAAAATAAAACAGTTTAAAAACACAGGGTTTTGCAGAGGTAAATGTTGACATTTTTAATTTTTAAATCAAAATTTTAATTTATTTTAATTAATTTATTTTTAATTTATTATAATATTTTTAAATATATTTGGAAAAATAAAAAGGTATTTTAAAAAGAAGTTTACCCAACCGCCCGGCGGGGAAGACGACCAGAACAGAGTACAAGTGAGAAAGATTTAGGGGTTCTTTTGACCTCAAATGAAATATGAGCTATAGAAGAATGCTTCTGGACTCTGCCCTTATCAGTCAGCTGGAAAATTTTACTGGTTCAGAGTCATAGAATTGTTGGCTCCTCTTTGATCTGGGATTCCTGCTTTGGTTGTTCCTCTACAGGCTGGGCTAGAACTAAGATTCTTCTTCTGACCTGAGCCTCACCACTGCTGCTGTCAGCTGCTGAAATACTTTTCCGCTATACTGCCCAGATGCTCCTTAATTGGGAATTCTGGCTCTGTCATGGGCTCCCTTCTCAGTCTGCCCTGCATCCGTGACATGGAACTGGCTGGTGTCGCAAGGCTGCATAAAAAAAGTGACTGTTATCTCGGACTGTAAAAATAAAAGTCCAGGGTCCACAAAGGTCATAATCTGTATGGAGCAGAATGGTAACTAGTTATTTTAGTACCAGAGGAGTGGCTGCCTGAAAGCAAGCAGCACCAATGAGGAGAGACCTCTTTTGGTTCAGCTTTGTAAACCATGACATGAAAATAATCCTTTCAGTACAATGTAGTTCAGTGGAAAGAGGGCTGAATTTGGATTTGGAGGACATGGGTCTGATTGACCATTTTTTGACGTTGGAGATATCCCTTCCTCTCTCAGGGTTATAGTTTCCTCATCTGTCAAATGAAAGGGAGTCTCAGTTATCCCTCACTCTCAGTCATATGAGTTTTCCCTGATACATCCTTTCCCCTGATACATTTCTTTGATCACATCCTTACCTTCCTTTCCTTTCATGATGAGTCCTTGTTTGTAATGTCTTGCAACCTGTTCCCAATCACTGTGAGTCTAGCCATTACCCTCTGGTTAAGTTTCATTTCAATTCTTTAAGAATTATAACACTCCAGGTTATTTTTACCTTCTTTCTAAAGCTGATTTTTCTTGTGTAGCAAAACAACTGTATAAATATGTACACATATATTGTACTTAACATATACTTTAACATACTTACTATGTATGGGACTACCTGCCACCTAAGAGAGGAGGTGGAGGGAAGGAGGGGAAAGTTGGAGCACAAGGTTTTGCAAGGGTCAATGTTGAAAAATTACCCATGCATATGCTTTGTCAATAAAAAGCTATAATTTAAAAAAATTATAAGGCTCCATGACTCAAGGTTGCTATTTGATCCCAGTGGAAGAATGTTGGTGTTAAAAGCTGGACCTTGAGGAAGCAGTACAGTTGAACTCTTGATGGGAATATCTTGATAATCTTTATAGGGAAATCAAGAAAAAAAATCACAGTCATTTGTGCAACCCAGCACAACATAGGGATACAGACTAAGGTAAGTGGGATGGGAGGTGGGTTTGGAGGCAGAAGCATTCCACAAAGAGCACTCTAGTGCCCAGGGAAAGGTTTTATACTAAAGCAAGAAAAGTCCTAGGGGCACCATGTGCAGAGTCCAGGAACAGGTGCCAATTGGCACCTTTGATGCCCACTACTCAGTCAGGTGCAGGAGAGATTGAGAAGAGAACTTATGACAGAAGTAGTTCCAATTAAAGAGCATCTGAGCAGTGTACTAGAAAAGTATTTCAGAAGCTGACAGCAGTGGTGTGAATCAGACCCAGAAGCAGAGACTTAGTTCTAACCCAACTTGCAGAGGAAAAACCAAAGCAGAAATCCCAGACCAAAGAGGAGCCAATAATTCTGTAATCTGAAGCATCAGAGCTTTCTAGATGACTGATAAGGGCAGAGTCCAGTAGCATTCTTCTATACCTCAGACCCATACCTAGGGCAGGAACTTGCAGAGCTCAGACAGGGCAGTCACAGTCAGATTTTTCCCTTGATCAGACAATTTTGGGAGCACTGAAAGCTTGTTCATCTCTACCATATCCCTACTAACCTGCAATAACCCAATATTCCAAGAGAGCAGTAACAGGACCTTCTAGAAATGTAGCAGAGCCTATCCCTAACATCAAAGCTAAAATCAGGAAATAGATTGGAAGAATGAGGGAAAAAAAATCCCACCATAATAAGCTATTATTATAGTGTTTGGAAAACTTGACACAAATGTAGTAGGGAACGATAAACACAGCTTTGGTCTGAACCAAATGCTTAGAAGATGTTTCAATGGTGTTAAAAATGTTTTTTAATAAATGAATGACAACACTTTTAAAAATAGGGGGAAAAAAGAGAGTTATAGAAGAAAAATTAAAAAGGGAATTGGCTGTTTGGTGCAAGAGGTATTAAATCTGCCTAAGCAACACATTGCTTGAAAATCAGAATGGAACAAATAGAAGCCAATGAGTCCATTGGACAACAAGAAATGTTCAAATGAAAACCTTTACTTATTATTTTGTGGAGGTGGGAGATTCATAGGTGTTATGAATTGCAGATTTTTGAGTTGTTTCAATATAAGGACAAGTGGTGTTTTTATTCTCTTGAAAAAATACTATTTGTCATATAGGATAGCTCTCTGCCAGGGGGAGAAGAAGAAATAATTATGGTGATGCAAAAAAAGTAACCACAAAATTTATTCAAAATATTAAATTAAAAATATTCAAAATTTTAAAATTCAAAATATTAAAGTCAAGTGATTGAAAATATAAAAGAAAATACAAGTCAGCAAAAACAAATGACTTGGCAAACAGATTGGGAATGATTCTATAACCTGTGATCGGCTGGAACCAAACAAAGCGGTCTGGAGACAAGAGAATCAGGAATCAAACAAATTTAATTTCAAAGTGAGGGTAACAACTTGCAAACAAGTACCCCGGGGCCACACCCCAGTGGGGGGACCTGAAGTAGTGTGGTGAGATCTCAGTACTTGTACTGATGGTGGATGAGCTGTGGCCATGATAATGAGGAGGAATTGCAACAATGAAACCAGTTTGATTTATATAGCAGGACTTAATGACCAGAACATGTATACTACAGGTGCTTACTGACACTGGTGTAAAATAATTCTGGTTGAGATCACTCAGAGAGTGAATGCAAACAATTGTTGTTAAGCCAAGCTCAGGGCATAGTCTGCTTGCTGGGCCTTAGTGCTAGAGAACAAGGTATCTCCTAATACCTTCATAAAATCATTTTACTTCTTGAAAGCTATGAACTAAATAGAGCTCAAACTGTTTTAAGAAATCTTGAAAGAAAACTGCCCAGATCTAATCAATTGGAAAAATATCAAGTGCTCATGTTTAAGCCGAGCTAATATAATAAAAATGACAATACTAAATTAACCTACTTATTCAGTGCCATGCCAATCAAACTCCCAAGAAATTATATTACAGAGCACGAAAAAATAATAACAAAGTTCATCTGGAAGAACAAAAGGTCAAGAATTTCAAGGGAATTAATGAAAAATGCAAATTAAGGTAGTCTAGCTGTACCAGGCCTAAAACTGTATTATAAAGCAGCCGTCATCAAAACCATTTGGTACTGATTAAAAAATAGACTAGTTGATCAGTGGAACAGGTTAGGTTCACAAGACACGATAGTCAATGACTATAGTAATCTAGTGTTTGACAAACTCAAAGACCCTAGCTTTTGGGATAAGAACTCACTATTTAACAAAAATTGATGGGAAAATTTGAAATTAGTTTGGCAGAAATTAGGCAATGACCCATCCCTAACATTGTATACCAAGAAAAGATTGAAATGGATTCATGATTTAGACATAAAAAGTGATATTATAAGCAAATTAGAAGAACAAAGGATAATTTACCTCTCAGATCTGTGGAGAAGGAAGGAATTTGTGGCTAAAGAAGAAATGCAAAATGGATAATTTTTATTATATTAAGTTAAAAAGTTTTTATACAAACAAAACCAATGTAGACAAGATTAGAAGGGAAGCAGTAAACTGGGGGAAAATTTTACATTCAAAGGTTACATTCAAGGGCCTAAGGCCTTGTTTCTAAAACATATAGAGAACTGAGTCAAATTTATAAGAATTCAAACCAATCTCCAGTTGGCTCAAGCTGGCTTTGTTTCCAAGGAAAGCTCCTAAGGTGACTCAGCTCAACCTAATCTACACCATCTTAAGGATGAGAATAAACAATATTAAAGAATTCTGATATTGCTAGGATGATTAGGAAATAGTGGCAATTAATATTACCTTTGGTATTAACAATTTTCTGTCATTCTCCACTTTGATTCTGAGAGAGCAGGGTCTTTTCAATGAATCATTAGCTGGCAGGACATTCAATAATATGAGAAAGGGGAGATAAATTGATCCATGCATTGACTTGTTGGGAGCAATCCGTAGCAAGTAAGCAGATCTTACACAGAACAGAAGCAAATGGGGAAGAAGAAAAAACAGAAAGGTAGTTTACACTCACTGTCCATTTAGTAAGACCATCCTATCTTCAGGTTTAGAGACCTATAAAGTTGTCTGGTTTCTGAGAATATCTCCTAATGCTGTTACTGGTTCTCTGGAAATCTCTCTTTTTAGGCATTCTGGAATGGATGTAGTTTCACAACAGCTTCTGGCAGATTTGCTCTGGTTCACATCCCTTTTTCTGTTAAGATTTCTTAAAAAATAGATCTTACTACAATTCAATTTTGAAGGAAGAATTTAAAAAAAGAATCTGTGAGTATCTGATCTGTAAGATGAGCCCTTTTAGCTATGATTTTTGGTATCTGCCAATATAGTTATATAGGTTAAGGCTAAAAGTCTTCTTTTAAATTGTCATATAGTCTACTATCACTTAACTTCTGGTTCATCTATTCATTCTTCACCTTAGATTCAGGGGATTTAAGGCAGGGAAGGAAATTCAATTTTTCATCTGTATTTGCCTTGGTACGTAGGTTAGGAAACTGTAGATTTCAAATACAAACTGAAAAATCAGAAAATTCTGAACCCAATTTTTATTGACACATATCTGATCTTGTATGTTTATTTCTGGAAAAAATTTTTACCAAATCAAAATTTTATTTACTCTAATTATTTTCTTTTAGTTGCTAATTTTTCTTTCGGGAGAATGAGATTATGCTACGGAATTAATAAAAACATTTTTTCATAAGAAGATGATTTCTAATATACAACTGAATTCTCTTAAAAGTTGCCAAATCAATTTCAATTGTAACAAAGATTCTGGGATGGGACTTTTAAATACATTGAGTATTCAGGTTTTTGTAGTGACAAGGAAAGTGAGTGAATGCCTATTAGTTGGTAAATGGTTGAATAAGTTATGGTATATGAATATAATGGAATATTACTATTCTATGAGAAATGATCCGGCAGGCTGATTTCAGACAGGCCGCGAGAGACTTACATTCACTGATGCTAAGAGAACTGAGCAGAATCAAGAGAACATTGTACACAGCAACAACAAGATTATATGATCAACCCTGATGGATGTAGCTTTTTTCAACAATGTGGTGATTTAGGCCAGTTCCAAGAGACTTATGATGGAGATAGCCATCTGCATCCAGAGAGAGGACTATGGGGGGCTGAGTAGGGATCATAACAATATATTTTCACCTTTTTTGTTGTTGCTTACTTGCTTTTTTCTTTTCTTTTTGATCTGATTTTTCTTGTTTAGCATGATAATTGTGGAAATATGCTTAGAAGAATTGTACATGTTTAACTTAGGTTACTTGCTATCTAGGGAAGGGGGTTGGGAGAAAGGGAGGGAGAAAAATTTGGAATGCAAAATTTTGCAAGGTTGAATGTTGAAAACTACCTTTGCATGTATTTTGAAAATAAAAAGCTATTATTTAAAAAACTGCATATCCAATAAATTGGTAATAATAATAAAAAATAGTAAAACAATAATATAGTGAAATAAAATAATTATAATTTACAATAATAATAAATAATAAAACATGTTGGTACTTCAAGACATGCCTGATACCCAGGTAGTAATTATAAATTAAATAATAAACCCAAATAAAACTGCTTTTTTTTTTTCATTTAAGTAGTATCAGTTAGTCCATAAATTATTCTCCTCTAAGGAAATTGCACCCAAATTATTTTCTTCAAAACAAAACTGCAGATGTTTCCATTTAAGCTTAATAATGAATAGAATTAATTAATTGGTCCCATAAACTTTTGTATCAATATCCATTTGAAATTTGAAACACATAAGGCCATTATTTATACACATACATATTTATACAAATATATCTATATACATAGATATATTTATACAAATTTACACACAACACACACACACACACACACACAAACTAGTAACAGGCAAATGACAAGGCCAAATACTCATCTACTTAGTTGTCTAGAATATAGAAAGGACTAAAATTATAAATATTTCAACTCTTAAACCTGTGACTTACTATAGTAGTTCAGATGTGCTCCAAATGAAGATTCAATAATATGTTTATACTGATCACCTGTCATAATTGTAGAAATTTGCCATAAAAGAAGGATAAAGGACATAACTTTGTAAGGAAAAAATGCTTCCTTAATTTCATGTCAGTTCAAGGCAAGAGTCATATAGGTAGCATAGCTAGGCTTAAAGTATCCAAAGAGGAAATTTCATACTGGGAAATTGAGTCAGGAACATCCTACCTCAGGCCATGCTAAGAGTCATTCTCCCAGTCTTCCCCATAAGAACTCAATCTGCATTTTATGGATGTCAAACCCATAGGATTTCTGACATCATGGATCATTGGTACCATACCATTTCTTGATGATCATCTTGGAATCTATGGGAATTCATAATCCCATGAATCTTAAACTGCAAGTTCTAATAATTAAAGCTTTGAATGGTTTCGGTTATTAAGGGTCACATATTGTTGACAAGTATTGATTATAGTCTGAGATTGAAAACAGTAAGAGATTCATCATCATCCCCCTGACAATCCCACACATAACTTATCTTGCCCTGGTTAGAAAGATTTATGAGAAAAGGAAGCAGAAACATGAATACAGCAACCTGAGAATCAGAATGACTATAAGCAATCAAATATATGGAACCAAGTGGGCAGATGTTTTTTAATTTCATATGGGAAAATGAATTAAGAGAGTCCAATCTTAGTCTTTTCAATATTGCCCTTCCAACCTTATTCCCAGAGACAGAAATCCATTGGTCTTAGATCTCAAATATCACTCACGTTGAACTAATGATATTTTTCTCTTTCTTTTTTTTAAAAAAAGATCTTGACCTCTTAATTTATTTGTGTTATTTAAGGTTCATTATCTCTTTTTTAAAATAATAATGGCTTTTTATTTTTCAAAATACATGCAAAGGTAGTTTTTAACATTCACTTTTGCAAAACCTTGTATTCCTATTTTTTCCTCCTCCCTCCTCCTTTCCCCCTTCTCCTAGTTAGCAAAACATACAATATAGGTTAAACATGTATAATTCTTCTAAACATATTTCTGTATTTATCATGCTACACAAGGAAATAGCAGATCAAAAGGAGAAAAATGGGAAAGAAAAAACAAGCAAACAAATAACAATAACAAAAACATGTGAAAATACTATGTTGTGACCCACATTCAGTCCCCATAGTCCTCTTTCTGGATGCAGATAGTTGTCTCCATCACAAGTCTGTTGGAATTGTTGTTGAAAAGATCCAAATCCATAATGATATTTTTCTTGAATCATTCATTTAAGGTTGACCCAACGACACGACAAACTGAAGAATATAGATCAAGAAGAATATCCACAGTCCCCAAAAGATAAATTACAGAAGGGCTGAACAATTGTTAATACTCTTATTACAATAAATTAGTTGATAAAAATTTATTAAGCCTTTAAAAATCACACAAAAGACTTTTACTTAACTTTCCTCTCTACTAGAATTTCCTTTTCTCAAAAATACTTTTTTGTATATATCAGGATATAAAATATCCTGATGTAAAAAAGATAATCATTCGACTTTTATGAAATAGTAATATAGCTGAAAACTTCTAAACTGACATATATCTAATTTCTTATTCAACCCTTAATAGTAAGACTAAGTTCATCAAAATATTATTTCATTAGCAGTCGTTCTAGAAATAACTTTATAATTCATAATAGTCTTATACTATAAGTTCTCATAAATAAATAAATTCTTTATTGCTACTCTTTTTTAGTAAAAAAAAAATGTTTACAATGAGAAGAGGGAGGGAATTTAGTTTTCTTAGTGAAGCAATGCAAAAAGTATACCCAATTAACTTGGGCTCTAATTAATCTCTAATAACATGACTAATAATCTTACAATTTTCATAAATGATACTCAATTTTAGATGAAACTTCCTCTTTACTACAGATAAGTACTTCAGAATATTAAGTTTTCACAAATTTCCTTACAGTTCATGATGTAACAATAACCATATTAGAAAAAAGTTATAACTCTAATAGAATGTCTGCACAATTATCAAAATCAGTATTATGGATTTGAAACATAAAAAAAACCCATTTCTGGTTAAGTTATCCAATTCAGTTGAATGCATCTCTGGTTACTTTGCACAGACAATCATTCTGTACAAATTTAAGTGGAATTTACATTAAACCGATCTATCAGCTTTTCCATTCTTATTAGGGATGTTAGGTATTTATACCCCAGCAGCTCTTTTAATTTAATTAATTTAATTGATTAATTTAATTAATTTAAGCATTTACACCATGTCCGCAGCAGATTTGACATATGATGATCAAAAAAGTTTGAGAGACATAGTTTCTGAGCAATCTAATCATTTTGTTAATAAGACCAACAGATTATAAATAAAAGAATGGTCATTTAGGTCTCTCTTAGACCAGATAATCATGACAGATGGACTCGGAGTTTATATGTCCTTCCAATGAGGGGTTGATGTCCCTCTTGAACAAAGAAAATGTCTCTATACTAGACTACTCCCAGCCTTGAGCTATCTAGATAAAAGGATTTCTCTTCATCCAAGCTTCAATAGAACACAATGGGCTTCCCCACCTTAAATTAAATTAAATTCCTTGTAAGGTTGGTGGTGGGGGCGGGTCTAACCAAAATGAGAAGGGTTAAAATAATCTCATAACAATAATGTCCTACTAGAGACTGAACTTTTTAAGGAGAGAGCTCTGAATCTCCCCAAGAAATTATTTATTAATAATCATTTCTTTAACAGATAAAAAATCACCTTTTCCCCAATATTATAAAACAAATAAAATATTCTTTATTATTATTATAGCTTTTTATTTACAAGATATATGCATGGGTAATTTTTCAGCATTGACAATTGCAAAATTTTGTTCCAACTTTTCCCCTCCTTCCCCCCACCCCCGCTCCCAGATGGCAGGTTGACCAATACATATTAGATATGTTAAAGTATATGTTAAATACAATATAAATATACATGTCCATACAGATATTTTGCTGCACAAAAAGAATCGGATTCTGAAATATTGTAAAATTAACCTGTGAAGGAAATAAAAAATGTAGGTGGACAAAAATAGAGGGATTGGGAATTCTATGTAGTGGTTCATAGTTATCTCCCAGAGTTCTTTCCCTGGCTTAATTAGTTCAATTCATTACTGCTCTATTGGAACTTATTTGGTTCATCTCATTGTTGAAGAGGGCCCCATCCATCAGAATTGATCTCATATAGTATTGTTGTTGAAGTATATAATGATCTCCTGGTTCTGCTCATTTCACTCAGCATCAGTTCATGTAAGTCTCTCTAGGTTTTTCTGAAATCCTCCTGTTGGTCATTTATTACAGAACAATCATATTCTATAATATTCATATACCACAATTCATTCAGCCATTCTCCAATTGATGGACATCCACTCAGTTTCCAATTTCTGGCCACTACAAAAAGAGCTGCCACAAACATTCTTGCACATGAAGGTCCCTTACCCTTCTTTATGATCTCTTTGGGATATAAGCCCAGTAGAAACACTGCTGGATCAAAGGGTATGCACAGTTTGATAAGTTTTTGAGCATAGTTCCAAATTGCTCTCCAGAATGGCTGGATGTAGACACAATTCCACCAATAATGTATCAGTATCCCAGTTTTCCCATATCACCTCCAACATTCAAATAAAATATTCTTTACACTGAAAGCATCATAGTTCAAATTCAGAAAAAAATTTTTTAAACTATAGTGATGTCACCAAATTTCACATCATGGAATAATAATAAGAAATACATATAAAGTTTTACTAGTTTGAATACATACTTTATGATCAGGTTAATTTAATGGTGCTGGGCTAAAATATTATAAAATTCTAGTGGTATTGGTAGTTTTTGGCTCAGAGAAAAAAGGATCTAAGAAGTACGGTCTGATGGTGATTGGATATGGTCCATTTTCTTCAGGCAGAAATCTTTGAGTATTCACAGGAGTTAATTAAATAACTTTTTGTTTAAACAACATAAGGAAACTTTTCGGGTCTTATATGATGGAGATCACAATAACCACTACTTTTACCATAAGCAAAATGTATATATAGTGTTAAATTTACAATATGGGCCTGCTACAAATCATGCTGAAGGAATCTTTTCCATTATAATGTCTAGTTTTCAAATAAAATCAAATCACCAAGCTTTATTTTGAACATGGGGCTAGAATTTGAAGTCTTACAGTATTAACACCTTACTCAATTGTCAATCTGCCATTAAAAGATCAGCACTCAATGTTATTTTAAACTGTTTTCAGGTCTAGTAAGATTTTAGGACTCTACCTTTCACAGATAAGGAAATTTTAAGGGGTCCTTATTATACCAGCTTTACAAAAAGCCATTCGTTTTTTACTATCTTCTATATTTCTAAAAAGTTTTTTTAAACATTTTTATATCAATCTTTTTACAATTAAGCCATAACCCAAAAGAATCAAAGAGTGCACTTTTTAAATAATAGTTCTAATACAATGAACTATCAAATTAATGTTAGGCATTATCCTTATACACCTTACAAATCATATAACTGAAGTTACTTGGTTTAAAACCACACTGAGAAGTTTCCTGAGCAATATAATAAATTCTAGAAGGGAAATATTTCACTTAAAATAAGATCAGGATAAATTCAATTGCACTTGGATCTATTTCTCAAATGGCCTCATACAGAATTTCAATTATTTATTATTATATTTTATACAAGGGCAATTTATTCCAAGCATTTCATGTTATCAGGTTCACTATTTCCAGTTATCTGCCACTCAAGCTTTTTAAAGTGACAGGAATCTACCTCAATTGTCACACTAAGGAATCTATTATTTATTAAATTTCTCTTAACCTCCATAACTTCCCCTATTAGCTCTCTCTCAATCTCTCTACTTGAACAAAGTCAAACTTCTTCGTGCCCTCTCAACATGCTTCATTTTTTAAAATATCCTTCATAACTTTAGCAATATTGTTATTAATCTCTCTTGAGTTATAATTAATTTCAATGATTTTGTTCATTAATTTACCTATCACAATTATAATGTATTTTTGATTAGCTACAATTCAGGTGTTCTCCAGGAGATCAAAAAGCTCCAAATATCTCTCATTCTCCCAAAAAGCAGTTCACTCCTACTTCCAGAAGAAATTTGTGGGACAAATCCTTTTTAAAAGAGGAAACCATGAAGGTGATTTTAATAATTACAAAAACTTTTAGGAAGCATGTAGTGGTTTATGCTCCTGGTAAAACACAGAAGTGCGGTTCTGGCTTCTCGAAACCTCACTGACAGCTTACAAAAGACTTGACTGCCCACTTTATAAATAAAGACCTGTTATATTGCTTCCAGAGATGAATTCTAAGCAATTTTCCACATTAAATCATGTTGACTCTCTTTTCTTCTTGCTTACTCTCTTGGAGAGAGTTAATACTTTGTAATTCATAAGTCAAGAGAGTTGTATTTTTCAATTCTTACTGAAATTTCACAGCTTTCACAATGGTAATACACATTTTATTTATTTTTAAAATTTATACTGGAAAACTTTTTATGTAGGTGAAGTGGAAAACTGGACACAGTTTAGATGACTTCAATTTTGTGACCCAGCATCGTAGGTGGATATAAGCCTTCTTCTCTTCAACAGGCCGGATCAGCGTGTTGACCTTGGCCTAATCAATGTCGTACAGCTTTTTAACTGTCTGGTGGATCTGATGCTTGTTGGACTCGATGTTCAATCTTCTTCATGGCAGACTCAGTGGTCAAGGGAAACTTAATGATTTCATACTGACCAAGCTTGTTTTTATCAAGGGGCACTTTTCTGAGGGCATTTGGGCTGCCTTGGAAATCTTAGTGTCTTGGATCTCCAGAATATAGAGCATGTTCGGATCTTCTTTTTGTGACTGTGGACACCTTTCAACGCCACTTTATTGGCTTTCAAGGTCTTGGACTTGGCTTCTGTCTTGGGGGAGAGGGGAACAATAGTTTCCTTCTTTGCCTTGGGCACCATCTTGGGGAAAAGCTAGTAATACACATTTTAAACATAAATTGATGAAATACTAAAGTGATTGCATTTAAGGATGCTATAAAAATAAAACCTCGGTCAAAATATCTTAAGGGACAAAAATTTATTTTTGAATAAATTTCCCTGACATCAGATATATTATTAGGTAGACAAAGAAAATCTCCCCAGATTTAAATTGAACATAATCCACAAGCTTTAGTTTTGGGATTCAATGAAATCTTAATGGGTAAACTTTTCATATTCAGGATCATTGTCTAATTAGAATTTTTAGCCTAAAGATCAGGAAGAGATCTTACCTTCTAGCTGCTTTTGAGTTAAAGCAAAATTTATTTCCATACTCAGTTTCAGTTAATCTCTTAGCATTTATTAAGTTTCTACTGGATACTTTATTGGTAGCAAGAGTAGTTACTCAACCTTTAAAATCGATGAAGATATATTTCTACCATGTTTAACATATATTGGACTACTTGCCATCTAGGGGAAGGTGTGGAGGAAGGGAGGGAAATTGGAACACAGGATTTTGCAAGGGCTAATGTTGAAGAATTGTCCATGCATATGTTTTGAAAGATAAAAAGCTTTAATAGAAAAAAATAAAATAAAATTGATGAAGAGATCATTTGGAGAAATAGAGGAGTTAGGATCTTGGGGTTTGTTTTTTCTCCCTCCTTTCCTATACCTCCTTTTCCTTTCTCTTGTCTCAAAAACAAATACCCAAGGTATTTGTTATAGAAATGTTTTTAACAAATGGGTAGACTAAATGGATCTACTCTTACTCATATTTTAGCACTTTCGCATGGCCTATTGTAAAAATAATTAAGAATCTTGCCTTTTTCTTGTACTGTTTCTTGAAACTTCTTTCCTGAGGCAACTAGATAATGCATATGGATAGAATATCAGCCCTGGAATTAAGATTCCCTGAGTGCAAATCTGCCCTCCCACACTATGAGCTGTGTGACTCTGAGGAAGTATGTTAGATCATTAATTGGACCCCTATTTTATTCCAATCAGTATTAATCAAGTTTATATGATCCCAAAAAGATGGGGATTATAAATTCTGATAGTAAACCTCAGATCTGTGATCTGAAAATTATAAGTTCACTTACTTAATCATAGGAAACTAATTGGAGGCCCTTCAACCATTATTGTTTCTTGTTATGGTGACCAAGCTCAGCATGGTAGAGGTGACCCAATTACATGGAAAGTTCCCCAACTATTTTTGTTGCTCTTCGTCCCTTGTCAGACCTGTATTGCCCAACATGAGGATGTGACTATGAGCATTTGGTCAATGAGTGACCCAGCTTTCTGGACTACAAACCTGTCCTTCTACCAGCCCATTGGCCCATGTAGAGTTTGACATCCATTCATCAGCCCAACTCCATGAGCTTATTCATTAACTTTGGGAGGACCTCCTGGAAAGTCAAGATCAGTCTGTTAAAGTCTGCTCACTAACCTGTTTGTAAACCAGTAAGATTCTGTATTTTGTGTAGATCCTGAAAGAAGGTCAAGGGCAAGGTCTACTCACCAATCAGACTATATTTTTTGCCTGCTTCACCTGTGTGGTCTGGATATCAGACAGTACAAATTGTTTTTTGTTTAATCTTAGTTTTCAAAGAGAATCAATGACATCAGGAGGGTGCTAGCTAATTGGCTATTAAGTTAATTGGTGATTTAAGTTAATTGGTGGAGACTAGATAAGAAGTGAAGCAAAAGATTCACTCTCTCTCTCTTCTCTCTCTCTCTCAATATATATATATATATATATATATATATATATATATATATATATATATATATATATATATAGCTAATATAGAAATTCTTGATTATCTCCCTCAGGTCCTTAACATTGCCTTAGAGACTCTATTTTGGTTTTCATTTTCTTTTGAGATTCCAATTGGTCTAATCCTTCCTGGGGAAGAAATATTTTAGATTAAGACTTCTTTGCAATTTTGAAAAATTTTAAATACTTTTTTTGGAGGAATGAAAGCCTAGATTTTGCTCCCCTCTTAATAGCTTCTAATAGCCATTGGTTAAATGAATCTCATTCAGAGTATTCAATTTTTCATTCTGCCTTACCAAGGGACATTTTTCAGTATAACTATTTTTTATTAAAATGAACCCTACTGCGGAGCAGCTAGTTTGTGTAGTGCATGGAGCACTAGCCCTGAACTCAGGAGCGCCTGAGTTCACTTAACACTTTTTGCTGTGTGACACTGGGCAAGTAACTTAACACCAATTGCCTAAGCAAAAAAACCAAACAAACAAAAAAACAAAAAAACCCTACTGGGCCCAGCAATTTCAGAGATCAGATTTTGTCAGTGATTGCCAGTGTTCCCAAAATTTGTAATTATTCAAACCACACTGTGAAGCCATTTGACTTTCTGCAACCCTTTTCGGGGAGTCATGTAAAGTGCACCCCAAATTTCGTGCCCATAGGTCTTTTTACCATTTTTCAATTAAAAGTTGACTCAACCTAAAATGGGAGTCCGGGTTCAAGCATAATTAAATTCTTACTAATCCAATGGGGATGAAAGTTAGGGACTGGACTCAAAGGGCCCATGCTGATAATAGCAGCTCACTCCTGGGATCCATGGACCATGGAAGATGTAATATTTGATGAATCTCCCTACTGTTGCTATTTAATGTCAAATCTTTTTTAAAAATTTTTTTTCTAGTTATTCATGTATATTAATTTGTTTAATATACATTTCTTTAAAAATCATGTTGGAAGGGAAAAATCAGGAAAAAAAAAAACAGAAAAAGTGAACATATCATGTGCTGATTTACATCCAATCTCCATAGTTCTCTTTCTGGGTGCAGATGGCGTTTTTCTATCCAAAGTTTATTGAGATAGTCTTGGATCATTGAACTGCTAAGAAGAACCAAGTCTTTCATAATTGATAATCATACAATCTTGCTACTTTGTACAACATATTCCTGGTTCTGCTTGTTTTGTTCAGCATCAGTTCGTGTAAATCTTTCCAAGCCTTTCTAAAATCAATTTGTTTGTCATTTTTTAATAGAACAATAATATTTCATTATTTTCATATACTACAACCTATTCAGCCATTCCTCAATTGATGGATATTTACTTATTTTCTAATTCAAAAAGAAATGCCACAAACATCTTTGCACCTGTGGGTCCTTTCCCTCCTTTAATCAAGTCTTGAAATAAAGCAAACTCATGAGTGGAAGAATAAAGCATCTTTAATTAAGATAACAGAGTAGCAAACCTGCCACGCTGGAATATGTCCCAGGAGTGCAGAGCACAATGGATTTTTCCCTTGGGTTTCCCAGAAATCCATAAAAAGGGTTTTTATGTTTTTAGGAGGAGAGAGAGAGGAGGTAGAAATAGCAAGGACCTGCGTCATGAGATACCAGCTATCCTTGGCAATGTGAGCAAAGAAAACAATTTCATTCTGGCTGTTTTGCCTTTAATGCCATGAATCTTGACAGAAGGGGTCAGAATGCCAGGGGCTGCTATCTGGCTCAAGCTGCCTTTGTTCAAAGAAAGATTGTAGGTGGGGACTTAGGGTGAAGCTCAGCTCAAGGGAATCAATGCTATCCAAGAATGGGAATGCAAGGACAATTCTGGAATTCTGACATTGCTAGAATGATTAAGAGATAGTGGCAGTAATATTACACTTGGAATTAATCATTTTCTGTTATAGGAATGCTTCCAAGGATAGATTTCAGGGAGTCCTTGAACTTAAAGAGGAAAAAAAAAGTACATCTTTATTTCTGCTAATTTTCCTTTGTAATTATGATCTTCCTAAAGTGGTCTGACAATATCACACACACCTCCACACCATTTTAAAGACCTCCATAACCTATCCTTCCCTTAGCTTTCCATTCTTCTTATATCTTTAAACCACTGAAACCTCCTTGCTGTTCCTCCCATATTACACACAATCTCTGACCCTGGATATTTTCATTGCCTTTTCCCCATGCCTGTAACTTTCTCCTTCATTATCTTTACCTCCTAACTCCATGCCACTTTTCTGCAAGGAGTCTTCCCCAATTTCTCTTAATATTGATGTCTTGCCTGTGTGATCACCTACAATTTATTCTGTCTATATTTTGTTTATTATTTTATTTTCCTCTTTAGACTATGAACTTCTTGAGGGGCTGGGTTTTTTTTTTTTCTGTTGTTGTTATAGTTATTTCCAGCAGTCAGCACAATATCTGACACTTAATGAATAGACTTGATCAATCCTATGTATGTATTATTTTATAAATATACAAGTCTGAGAAAGAGCCTATAAGCTTTACCTGTGGAGTCAATGACATAAAAAAAGTTAAGAATTTCAAGTTTAGGGTGATCAGTTTCAATTCAGTCAGTTTCACCTCCCACACTCCTTAGGGGAATTTAAAGTTGTGTGGGTAGGGATCAAATAAATTAAGCCATTGTACTAAAGACAAATTCACTGTATTACTAGTTTCTTTATAAGCCTTTGAACTACTGGAGCCTCCAACTCTTTTTAGGACACACACACACATATACATAGATGTATACACATATACATACATATAGATATTGATAAATAGATGAGGGATGATAGGGCATACATCTATTTTGCATTTGCATATTTCAATATCTTTATCTTTTGGTCTCTGCAAAATGGGAACTTTAGCCAAAGTCACTTGGCGAGACCAGTTTTATATTAAGAAGCCTATATGAGAAGATTTAGATATTTGCTTAGGTTTATCAGTTGTGTTAAAATAAGAATTTTATGCTTGATCTTAATATTAGTGAAACAACAGACCTGGGCTGGCTAAGGGGTTATATAGGGAATTTTCTCTGGAATCAGCTCTGGATCAGGTTCAGACCTCAGGGATTTTTCCTGACCTCAAATTATTTTTCTTGCTTTTTCTGGCTCTTTTAAACCAAAAATCTACTTAGATTTGGCTCAGGTCTAGGAATTTCCCAAATGTAAATAGAGAATTATGTAAGTAGATCATGTCTAGACAGCTGTTTCCTCCACACAAAAGAAATAGTTAAAATACAAAGAGATTATAAGTACTCCTTGATGAAGATTTAAAACAATAACCCATAACTCTGAAGTGTTCTCTCAGGAAGCGCTTATGTAAAATAGCAAAATATGGTATGTTTTATATGACTGTTGAACAATGCAGAAATTATAGAGGTTACCTTCCTCTTAAGGCCATAAAAGTTAAAGAGATGATAGATCCATAATCTCCTATCTCCTTTGCTGTCATAAAAATTTAATAAGCTTAAACAGAGTAAAAATCTTATACATCCAATAAGAAGGGGAAAACCCTCTATTAAATAAACTCTATAGGTAACTAAATCATGTTGTGGGGGAAGGAGGTAGCTAGGTAGCACAGCAGCACAGCAGATAGAGTGTCAGATCTGGAATCAAGAACTGAGTTCAAATCTGACCTCAGACATTTACTAGCGGTGTGGCTCTGGGCAAGTCACTTAACCTTGCTTGTCTCAATTTCCTCATCTATAGGCTAGTTGTTGCCCTTCTTTCTCAAAGAGGACCAAAATGACATCATTATGTTAGATTCGAGTTACCATGTGTCCAACTGCAGCTGATTGGACCAATATGAGCTTGGAACACTCTGCCACATAAATAGTCCGCGTGAACATTTGGGGTAAATTTGCTAAATTTCACATCTCAAGTTTTTTCTGAGCGATTCAATTCTGCTCTGCTCATAGAGCACAGCACCTTCTCTGATAAGAGCACGCCATGCTGGGTGACCCTGTACCATCATTTCCCATATCATGTAATCAATGCCAAAGTTCTTTAGAGAGACTTTGAGAGTATCCTTGTATTGCTTCTTCTGACCTCTATGTGAGCACTTGTCCTGTTGAGTTCTCCATGAGTTGAAGAAGAATATAGCAAACCAGTTCAAGTATCCCAGCCAAGAAAACCCCAAATGGAGTCACAGAATCAGACCAAACAACAGCAAAAACAACAAAGAAAGATTACAAAATTTTAATCTAAGTTTAGATTTTAGTTTCGTTTAGTTTAGTTTAGAATTCACAAATAGCCTGATTGAGGAGGAGGATTTTCATGTCCATGTTGCCAAGAAGCCAGAGACAGCTGAGATTTTTCTATCTTCTTATTTAACAAATGTTAAAGGCTCTAAGTAAATTTTTACATCCCATGGGACAGGTTTTGATCAGATGACATTAATATTATAGGAGCAATGGGACTGAATTACAATAATATACAATAATATAATAATAATAAAAAAAGAATAAAAAAAAAGAAAAAATTTCCATAATCATGGCCAATCATCCTCTTCAAGAAGGGCAGAGTTGCAAAAAAATTCCTCAGGAGCTGCTGACTTCAAAAACTCACAAAGTTGCTTCCCAGGTTGGAATAATTCATCTCAGGATCCATGCTCAGAAAAAGAGGAAGGCCCTTGAAATCTAGATTCAGGCCAGCATGTGATGTTCCATGCTCTTGCTGCTGCTGGATTAGGGGGAACTGGCACTTCTGCCATAATCAAGGGAAGCTCAAAGGAAATTCCAAGCCACGAATTTGGGATAGAGGAAGAAGGGAATCTGTTTGAATACAGGACCTTGTATTTAGGGGAAGGCATATAGGACTTCCCTGTCCTTTAGTAAGGAATTGAAACTCCTTTCCTATCTCCACAGGGCTAAGGAACCTTCTCCAGGATGTGAGAAATCACTGTCTAGGACAAAAAATGAAACTGGCTCCAAGGTGAATGAAATAACAGGTATTGATTACATTCTTGCAGGAAGTGTCCTCGGACAGACACTAGCAGTTTTATGCTATTCCCAGAGTACACCCACCTATAGATAATATCTTCAGGCAGAACCAAACAACCAGTTAACCCAAGGCCTGTAACTGATGTCTCAGCTTGATTTGCAGATTCTATTTAAAATGACCTACTCATCTTAAATGGCAGTAACAAATCTGAATCAAAAATTCTTATCACAATGTATATACTTTATATATGTACGTATATATACATATCTTTATCTTGCCAAACATATATTTGCTTAAAAGACTTTTTTATAGAGAACTTATGCAAGGCAAGAGCTCACATGGAGGTCAGAAGTGATACAAGGGCATTCTCAGGCTTTCTATAAAACTTTGGAATTGACTGTGAGACGAGAGATGCTGGCAAAGGACTTCCCCACATGATGTACGGGTACATATCTGAGAAGGTGCCGTGTTCTATGAGCAAAGCAGAATTGAAGTAGCTCAAAAGAAATGCAAGATGTTCAAATTTAGAGGCATTTCTACTCTAAATGTTCTTATGGACTATTTGTGCCTAACCTGTGATAAAGCATTGTAGACTTGTATTGGTCTGATCAGCTACAGTTGGATGGACTGTTCCTCGACTCCAATAAAGTCATGTCATTTTGGCTCACTTCAAGAACAAAGAACCACCACCAGTATCAGTATCTATAATAGTATTTTGGGAGTTTTTGATTTGTTTTCTCTATTATTATTTTGGGTTTAGTATGGCTACTGTAATTATGAGGAAATTCCAATAGCCAGCTGAGATTTTCCTAAGTCTTTCACTTATTTCCATGGGAATAAGAATTCTGGAGAGGGGTGAACACTAAAGGAATTTATGCTACCCACTTAGTGGCAATAATCGCAGACTTTTCTTTTGTTGGTACTTTTTGTTAAACTAGATCTCTTATTATACCCTCCAGTTATCTTTAAAATATAAATCTTATAAGCATAATTTGAAATGTTAATTTTTACTTTTATCTGTCTAAATTGTAATTTTTTCTTCCAATGGCAATAATCAATCCACATTATTAATTAATCAACATTTACTATGTGCTAAGTGGGCATTATGCTTAGGAGCTGGGGATACAAAATGAGGCAAAGGACAGTCCTTAAGGAGCTAACAATCTAATCAGAGATAACAACCAAATAGAGAATTACATAGAGAATAGGGCTGGGGGAGGGGTGGCTTAGGGAAAGCTTCTAGAAGAAAATGAGATTTTAACTAGAACTTAAAGGAAACCATGAAGATCAGGATGCTCATTAGAGGAGAAAAGGTGTGCCAGGCCAGGGTAACAGCTAGAGAAAATTTGCCAAGAGCTGAGAGATGAAGTCTTGTTTGTAGAACATTCAGGAGGCCAGTGTCTTTGGGTAGAACAATATGTTGGGAGTAAGGTATAAAAGGACTGGAAAGGTTGAGAAGGTCAGGTTATGAAAGGCTTTCAATATCAACAGAGCAATAAAAATGACAAATGAGGTGCAATGGAACTTTGTGTGTGTGTGCACGTGCGTGTACATGTGACCAGATTAGATCTGTGCTGTAGGACTTGAGACAAAGCAGATCCACAAATAATTATTACAATAGTCCAGGTATCAGGTGATGAGGATTTATACCAGTGATGACATTTTCCCTTTTTTCTTTTTCCCTTTCTTTTTCTGATGTAATTGGAACTTATATAAGTTTTAAGAAATTTATTCATGGCTCAGATTTATTTGAAAAGCACATTTAACATATCTGGCTTTGCCTTCTAAATCTTTTTGTGTTGATAGCTTTGATTGCCAGTAGTTGCTTTTCAATGAATGCATGGATATTTCTATAACAATTGCATACTGGAAAGGAAGGCACCAGGAGGTGAAGTTGAGGTTCCTTAACCAATTATATTTATATATTTAAAATTATAAAAAGCTATGTCTTTTGCCAAGTTATTATGGGACATACATGTCTATGTGACAGTGTCTATATGACACTAATGTTGTATCACATTCTTGAGTAAGCTGCCGTTATCTTTCTGCTTGTGTTCTATGTTGGCTTTTTTATTGGCAGTAACTCAGGAGGATTCTGAAGTTTCTCAAAACAGAACAGGGGCCATCTTTTACTTTTCTTTATACCTCTTTTACCTTTTTTGACAGTCTTATTAGTTCAGGGCACATAGTAGCTCTTAATAAATGTTTAGGGCAACAAGGTGTTGAAACAGATAAGAATGCTCAGGTCTAGAGTCAGGAAGATTGATCTTCCTTAGTCCAAATCTAGCATTAGACATTCAGTACTTATATGACCCTGGGCAAATCACTTCACCCTGTTTGCTTGAGCTTCATGACTGAACAACAAAATAAACATTTATTGACATCCCAGATAGCTTCTTTTACACAAACTATCTATTCTCTTACACATTGGGTCACGGAGGTATACAGGTGCTGTTTTGATACAATTTTGGGGAAAAAAAAAAAGATTGCTCCTTCTTAAGGCACCAGAACCAAATGGAAGGTTTTAACTCTCCTTCCAACAGTACTGGCTTCTATAATGTTTAATTTGTAGAAAATTGGTTAAGTCCTCTGATTTTGTCAGTATGGAGAATTCCCATTGTTGATCTCTAGGTCAGCTTGATGGCAAAGTGGATAAAGCCCTGGCCTTTTAGAGTCAAAACACCTGAATTCAAATCAGAATTCAGACATCGACTAGTTATGTGATCCTGGGCAAGCTCAGTTTGCTTGAGTTTCCTCATTTATAAAATGAGCTGGAGAAGCAAATAATTACTCCAGTATCCTTGCCAAGAAAATCCCAAATGAGCTCACGAAGAGCCTGACATGTCTGAAATGATTCAAAAATAACAACAATCTTCTCCACCTTAAGCAGAATTTCAACTCATCCTCCTGCAGTTACTTAGAGTACTGAGAGGGTGTGACTTATTCAGGAAAGCTCATATAACTAACATGTTTGCTAGGACCTATCTACATACTCTACCTTTCTAAATATTATGCCATTGAATTTTCAAAATTAAAGATGTCCCAAAATGTACCAGACTTGTTCATTAGTGAAGTAGCTGGATAGCACTGGGCACAGGCCTCCGATCCAGATGATGATAGAGGTTGCAATGCCGGAGAAACTGAGCAAGACAGAGATTAGAGAACAATTTAATAGTTTATTAAATGGAGAGAGTTTCTGGGACCAGATGATCCATGGTTGTTCCCAGGGCTGAACTAGACTATGGTCCCAAAGAATCCAGCCCTGAGTATGGCGACAGCAAGATTTTTTATAGGATAACAAGAACAATGACATAATGGGGGAGGTACCTGGATGGGGATGACCTAATGGGGGGAGGCACCTAGGATGACACAATGGAGGGACGTACTAGAGAAGTTACTGATATTCTAATGATGTCTAAAATGACTAAACCTTTATCCTGTCAAACATTAAGAAGGAATGACTATAGCCTAAAGATATAAAACCTTTATCTCATCAAACATTAAGAGGGAAAGGTTATAACCTGAGGCAGAGTAACTAAATAGGACAATTAGAGAAACTGACTGGGTCAGGACATTACTAATGATACTCCCAGAAAATCGTAAGGGTATCTAGCTCTTTCAAACAGAAACTAGAAGGTTGAGTAGGAACTAACTACCACTTGCACCTCTATTGGGCCAACTCAATACCTGGTCTCCAAGATTGGTTAGATCTTGACCCGGAGACTTGGGAGAGTGCCTCATCTCAATTTGGATTAGGCTCCTCCAAGCGGAGACTTCTGTTTACTTTAATATCTGGAGTCTGGAAGACCCAAGTTCAAATCAAGTCTCAGATACGGAGGCAAGCCGTTTTAACCTTTGTCTGCCTCAGTTTCTCCATCTATAAAATGGAGAAAATTTATTTTCTTTTAAGGGTTGCTGTTAGAATCAAACGACATCCGACATAACATTTATAAAAAGGGCGTCTACCATAGTACTTGTTCCTCTTGGCATAAAAACTGGCTGAGGCAGAAAGCTCTTTTACCGAATAAATTCAGGAGTCAGCCGCACTTTTCTGAGGAGAAAGTGGGGAAGATGACCTTGTACAGCCCTCCTTCACCCGATCCAATTCACTTGCACATCAAAATACTCCGAGAATGAAGAACAACTTTTCTGAGGCTACAACCGGGCTTGCTGCACTGGTCCGGCTTTACCGGATGCAGTGAAAACATGTTTGCAGGGCTTTGTCCCAAAGTGGAAAAGCTCGGGGGCAAATTGGTTTGAGGGAAAATCATGAGGTCATTTCCCACAGAGACGCTCCCTAAGAGCGAGACAGAAGCCCCTGGGGGCTTCCCACACCTGGCTTAGTCGGAAATAGCACAGGCTCTTTTTCCCAGACTCGGTCAGGAGATCGGAAGGCTTTTCGTCTTAGGGTTATTTCATCTTCACACAGAAGGCTCCCTTGGAGAACTGGGGTTCCTAAGGGCAGGGAGCAGATCTCTGGCCTCTTCCAGTAAACCATCAGCGGTCTTAAACGTATGATTACTGAGTGGATGCATTACTGGGGCATTTAGTCTCACTTAGGGATCCTTGAGGGGGAAATTAGTACTGCAGAGGCTAGACAGGAGTTTCGGGACCCCCCCCCATTAAGGCAAGTAGCACTTATAAAGCGCCCGTGTACAAGTTGCTTTGGGGCTACAAAAAAGGGGTCTCCGGGTTGAGGGTGAGTAAGCTCGGCTACACTGCCATACTCCCAAAAACATCACAATCATAGGCACCGCGCATGCGCGGGGGCGTTGTGACGTCACCTACACGCAGGACAAGACGCGCGAGGCCCGCCCACACGCTCCAATTTACCCGGAGGCCGAGGGGCAGCCGGACGTTCAGCCCTAAGCCTTCCCCAAAAAAGTCAGAATTGTCCGAGGGGGTACTCGAACTCGCGGCTAAACAGCCGCCAAGGGCTGGGGAGGTAGGGGCCGGAAGAAGAAGTGGTTGGGAGTGGCGTGGAAGAGGAGGAGCCAGAGGAAAAAGGCCAGGCCCACCGGAAGCCGGAAACGAAGGATCGGGGCGGGGCGGAGCGGAAGGGGTTGGGCAGTGGGCGGAGGCGCCGAGGAGCGACGTCCTTCTCAGGGGCCAGGGAAGCGGCGGAGGGCGGAACTCCGTCAGCCTCCTCTGCGTTCTCGCAGGGCCCCACTTCCCTCCAACCCCTAGCTTTCTGAGTTGAGCCACGCAGGCAGCGTCCCGCCTCGGCGCGTGACGTTATCGCCGTCGCCGTCCCTCCTCCCCTACGTCCCCTGCGTCTCCGCGTCGCTTGGGTCGGGCTGGCCGCGGGCGCTGCCGCCATTTTGCTCGCGCTGAGCTGAGGCGGTTGCTGTCGCGACGTCCGCCGGTGCCCGGAGCGGGAGAGACGCGCGAGGCCTTCGTCGCGGGCGGCTCCCCCTTGTCGCCGCCGCCGCCATCATGCCGTCGTCGCCGCTGCGAGTGGCCGTGGTGTGCTCGAGTAACCAGAACCGAAGCATGGAGGCGCACAACATCCTCAGGTAGCCTAGCTAGGGCCTCCGCCCCAGCCCCGGCCCGTCCCTGGAGCCAACCGCCGACCCCCGCCCTGTTCTCGCCCTACCCCCGCTCCGAGAGACCTGGCCTGGGAGCCTGCGGCCCCCGCCCCGGCCTCCTCCCACGGCCCAACCCCCCTCCTCAGGGCAGGGTGGGGGCGGACACACCGACTGTTGGCCTCTCCGGTCTCCTCGCGGACCCCCCCCCCCCGGACCCCAACGACTCTACTGGCTTACGAAACCCCTGGACCGTCTCTATTGGCAAGTGGCCGGGCTGAGGGAGGGGGTCTTCGTGGGTCGCTTTTAGCCCCCCGAGACCCTCTCACCTTTCCACCGGCCGGGATATCGGGGAGGGGGGGGCGGAGGACGAGGGAGGCGAGATCGGCCCCTTAGCCTCAAGCCGGCCCGGGCGGGCCCAGAATGGACATTTATTTGCTGCCTGTGTGTCAGTCTGGTGATAAACATTGATTAAGCTCTTGCTGTGTGCCGAGCCTAAGCACCTGGGATGCCGAGAAAGGCACAACAGGGGTCCCCCGAGTCTAGCAGGAACGCCCTTCCCCCTCCCCCCCTTACACACAAGGACCAGATGAAATTGAATAGATGAAAGCTTGTCTGCCTGCGAACCATTGAGGAGACTCGGGCTGGGCTGGAGCTGAGGGGGACGGGCCCCCGTTCCGGGGAGGAGGGGAGCGAAAGTCTGAAAGGGTCCCTGGGCCGAGTGAGAAAAGAAGGGGCGCGATGGAATGGAAGCCCCTCGCTGAGAAGATAATTGTAGCGGTTCTGGCCCTTTTTGGGGTAGCACACTGTCTCTCACTGTCAGTGCTGGAACGCCCTACCTATTGAGGTTTGGTCTGGGGCCCATCCCCAGACCGGTATTTTTAAAGGCATTTAAAAAGCCAAATGCCAACACCCAGTTCTGTTGTCCAAAGTCATCAAACTTTTTTGTATGAGCCTGAAATTAACCCCCCAGCGAAATAGATGTTTGACAATGAACCCTGAGCAAACCGTTTCCCGTTGGGGGCTCGGTGACGGAGCAGGCATGGAGAGGACTGGGAAGGGCTCCATCCGAATGTGGCATTATGCTGGGGCCTAAAAGAAACGGAGAGGGCCTGAAATGCTGCTGGGAAGCTTGGGGAGGGCCGGGGTGTTGTGCTTTTGGATGCAGCTTGGGGGGAAGGGAAATGGGAGAGTACTGGAAAAGGTAGGTCAGGGTCCGGTTAGAAAGGCAGTTTTCTAAGATTGGCAATGCCTATCTGCATTGATAAAGACCATTTCCTTCCTGGCAGCTCCCCGAACTGGTGCAATCACTGGACTACTAAAAACAAACCAAAACAAACCCCACCAACCAATACAAAACAAGTAAACCTAAGGGGGGGGGGGGGATAGCAGGGGTGGTTTCAGAACTGGTTTGGCAGTTTGGGAGCTCTAGGTCCAAGACTTTGCACTGACATTCACTGTCAGTGACTGACTAGGCTTAGCTGGACTGTCACAGACCATTGTTAGAGAGGGGGTGGGCACCATCTTCATGGGAGTAATTTCCACACAGGAGTACCCAGAACACAAAACATTGAGCTGGGAATGTAAAAGATGATTTGAACACAGTCTTGGATCCTGCTGTGGGGGAGATGCACTCTTGTAAAAATCAATGAGAAGGAAGAGTGGGGATGGGTCAGAAAAGGCTGAAAACAAAGAATCCTGCTGAGAAGAGAATTGGCCGGTCTCGAGAGAGGGAAGACAAGGGTGCTCAGGTAGAAAGTTAAATGCCATTTTAGGAGAATTGGTCAAATTTGGCTGTGAAGTCAAAGGGAAATCATGTGAAAGAAGTTTGGGAAAAGGCAGGCTGGAGCCAGATGGTGTGAAAGGCTTGCCTAGAAAAACACAAAGGCCCACAGTAACAAGAATTGGAATTTAAATAGCTTTCTTAAAAATGTTCTTTTGTTAAATTTTGTGTAAGATTTTCAGAATCCTTATAGAAAGTAAACTTGTGTGTAATTAAATTTTTTTCCAAGATATCTATCAAGTGATGATGATTACTGGGAGAAATATTGGTATTCTTACTTGGAATACTAATTACATTCCAGTTTCAGCCTATCTCCTGACTCAGTTGCTGCATGTTTAATAAAAGTTGAATGCAGGTTTGGTTCAGTTTCTTTTTGCAAATAATTTTTAGCAGGGTTTGGACCTGTAGTTTCATGATGAATATGGGAAAGGAAACTCCCTCCCCTTACATAACTCTCCAGATGGTCCAACTCTGTAACTTAGTGCTGAGTTGCTTGGCGTACTAAACTTAATTTGCCCATTTGTCGATTTCTGAGACAGGTTCTGAATCTAGATCTTCCTGTCAGGAACTATCACTAAGCCCCTCTATACTTTGTCTGCTATCTGAAAGCCTTAACTGCTTCAAAAGCTCTTTGCAAAAGAAATTGAATAGTCTTCATTAGCAATAAGATTTTAGTATTTATCATATACAATATTAGCTCTGGAAAGAACCTTAGTCATCACCGAATTGTAGCAACATGAGATTGAAATTAGATAATTTTTAATTACCTAAAAAGAGGTATGAAGGAATGGACGCTGGGCTTGGAAGTCCGGAAGAAGAGTTTTGGGTATGAGTATTCCTTTTAGACAATTTTGAATTGCATTCCTAGGAAAATCTGTGGATCTTAGGCAGTTTGCTAGGATTTAGTTAATTCTTATGTGGTTGCAATTTATGTTAAATGTATAGATTTTAGAGTCTCGAAAGAAATTGACAAGAGATTGAAATATCCATACTCTGCATAAAATCTACTTTTTAATTAATTTTTTGGAGAGGGACAGAATTCCAGCAAGATATTTTGAAATTAAAAAGTTGCTGGTAAGTTAAAAATTTGCAAGTTTGTCATTCTTGGCTGTAATCCCAAAGTTGTAAGGTTTATGTAACAGTTAAATATCAGTCAAAGCTTATTTTTAAGCTTCATTTGGGGAAAGATCATAAATTTGGCTTTAAGACAATGAGATTTAATCCTATAAACATTACAGGAACGCAATATTTATTTTGTTAGATCTTGTCTACATAGCCACCTCTGTTTGCACTTCGATTTTTCGTGATACATGATAACTTAAAATTGACATTTTTCAGTTAAAGATGGTCTAAAATGAACCATGTAATGTAGAAGACAAATTACTAAGTTATATTTACTGATAACTTGAACCTTTTCAAAGACATTTACTCTGCCAGTTGGGCAAGGATGCATAGAAGCAGCATGGAGCATGTACTCACATAGCTTTTTAAATTCCACCAAAGGGGGCAGCTAGGTGGAACAATGGATAGAGCACCAGCCCTGAAATCAGGAAGACCTGAGTTAAAATGTGGCCTCAGACACTTAACACTTTGTAGTTGTGTGACCCTGAGCAAGATGAACTTGTCCTTTGTACTTACATTTTAATATCTAAAATGGATATTTGATGGCTTGTTTTTACATCAGTCATTTCTGGAGAGAGGCACACAAATACTCCTTTTAATAAAATTAAAAACTGTTAAGAAAAAGAACTTGGAAGGTAACTTCATTTTATTCTCCCAAAAATTCAGGAGGAAAATGCTTAAAGTAAAAATTCAGATTGATAGCCAATACATGTCCATAAATTTGAAGTTGATTTTAACCAAATTAGCTTGGTGTAATTTTAGGCACAAGATGGTAATTATTTAAATCTTTTGAGTCCTGTATTTAACTGTAAGGTGCTTCAGATATTTTAAAGTAGTAATTAAGAATGGTATGTATAAGGCACAAATTGGTGATAGTTTCCTTTAGAGAACAAAGTCAGAACTTTGGGTCCCCCTGGCACTGACATTTTTAGCCCTTGGGATGTCTGGCCCTACCCTCTTAATTAGACTGTTTACTTCACTTCCCTGTGGAGCCTATGCCTAGATGAAACCTCTTCCTGCTTCTCTGGACAAAACATCCCCATTTCCTGCCAAGCCTTTTCACCTCCAGAATTGATTTGTGACTCGTGATTTTTCTTCCCTGGATACCTCTTTTTTTTCCCCAATAGAAAAAAGTACCTTGAACTCTGAAACTTTTTTTTTTAATTGACCTCTGTATCCCCGTATTTGGTCAGTACACAGGAGATTTCTTGAATTTGTGGGATTTAGGATATTGTCTTTAGTCTTTCCAGCCCAGTAGCAGTTGGATATAATTACTGTGTATATTTGTATCTTTCCTGGGATGCAAACCTTACATCTTAATATTTTATTGTGTTCAATTAAAACTTGGAGGGGTTTGAACAAAGATTTATCTTCTTTAACCATGGGTAAACATCTGACCTTGAACATTACCAATGACACGTGTTCATTAAAAGACCTACATGTAGATTCTTGTTTCAGTTTTATTTCACACTTCTCTTTACACGACTACATTACCTGGCTTCTCCCACCTCGACTGTTGATTGGATTTGTCTCCCCTGTGTCTGTATAGTCTCCAAAACAAGTTCTGAAGCCACATAAAATCCTTTGGTTCCAGCTGGGATGACAAAGCTAAAAAGAGCCTTCCACCCTCAATCTCTCCCTTGATTGCTCTCATTCTACACTTGGGTTTTTCTGTAGGATTGGGGGGGGGGGGGAGGAGACCTTTTTTCTGCCAAGGGCCTTTTGAATATAATATTTGTGGGCCATACAAAATTATCAATTTACAGAATTCAAGCAGTGGGATGTGCCATAGCAAATGTTTTTGTGGGCCTCATGGTCGTCATGTCAAGACATTTCTACTCCTGGAAATGATTATGGAGTTGCTCTATTTCTTTCCCTAGAACATGTTGAGCCCTTTGAGGGGCAGGGACTGATTATATTTTTATTTAGTTTTTGTAACCCAAATACTTGCCACTGTACATACAGAAGAAATTTTTCTTTGTTGAATATTTAATTTTGGGACATAAGTTGAGTCAGAGACTTAAGTCCAGGTGTAAGTGAAATTCTTTTAAGAATTTATTGGGGTGTGACCAATTTCCTTAGAAACTCATGTTCTATGTTGTCCTTAGGGAATATGAAGGCCCTCCCTTTGGAGCCAATTAATTTGAGTTGTACTTGAGTGCTGAAGAACTCCTTTGTACAGGGATTATTAACTATTAATTTTTAAGTAATGTTATCTTTCAGTTGGTAAAAATAAGATTTTTTGCATTTGTAATGGCCCAGGATATTTTCTTCAATATACGATCTGTCTTCATTTGAGGAGTTGAGAATATTAATCTTTTATTAGTGACTACAGCATTTTGGGGAGAAAGATGGTATTAATAGCAGATGAGTAATTTTAGTTTTGGACTAAAAATCTAGATTGGCTGGGGAGGCAAAATCAATCTGTAAATTAGATAATATACATTTTAGTAAGTTAGAGGATTCAAATGGTTATAGATTTCAAGGCAACCTGAATTGGCCACCTCCGCCTTCCCATTCTGGAGGAAGAAGATTAAAGTTAAGAGACTTGCTCAAAGTGTGGCAGCTGACAAAGACAGATCCCACTCCAGGTCTGTGATTCTCAGTATAAAGTGCTTCAGTCCTGTATTGCACCACGATGACTATTTAACTATAAACATTACAAGTGAAAGACCAGAGTTTGATCTCCTGTTAAAACTTGGCAAAATGGGAGCTGAGTGTCAGAGCATTTTCTCAATTGGTTTTCTGAGATGTTTATGGTTGTGGGTAATGATGTCAGCTGTTTTGGAAGGGCTAGATTTTATTTCTGTACTTTTTTCAAATTGCTTATGTTAAATAGCAACTGTTCTTGTCAAATTTTTGTACAAATGATTGCAAAGGATTTAGCCATTTTGTGCTCTGAGATTGTGAAATAATTTAGTTAAAACCTACAAAGATGACTATAGTTTACATTTATGATCTTACCATTAAAATCCAGAAAAATTTCATCTACATTTCCCCTCCTAAAAGCCATTAATTTATCAAAACAGCACATAGAAAAAGTCTGAATTTAGATGATGCCATTATTTTACCTCTTCAAAGAAGTTGAGTCTAGATCTTCAACCAATTTAACTTATTGAAATAAAAGTTACATTTCCCAGGAGTACTATTTTTGTCATCTTTAAAGGTGGTCATGTCAACTGACTTATCAAAGCATTCAGTAAAACTGAAATTAATGTTTGGCTAAAGGAAATGGTTTGACATGAAATCTTTACCATTTTATATTTCTGCAGCCATCAGGAATGTTAATAATGCTCAACTGTTCTTTGTAATTGATGGTTTATTCAAGTAGCACATGTTATCATATAATTTGCATTGGAGGTTCATCCTTCAACAAATACTGATTAACTGTTTTATCACTAGGAAATTCTGTTGCCTTAGAGGTAAAAAGAAACTTCTAGCTTCTAATCAGTATCTCAACATCTCAGAGCACAAAATAGAAAGACACCTGTGGTTTATTTTTAAGATTTTAAAATTACCACTAAACAATTCTTATAGCATGTCATGACTTCATTTTTTCAGATTAGATTACCTGAAGAACTCTTTATTGATAGAATTGTTTTTTTTTTCTAATTTTTGGGTGAAGTCTTAAAATACACATACATTTAATATACAAAGTGGGAGGGTTCTTAATGGCGTCAACATGTTACTTTTTTTTTTTTTTTTTATTTACAAAGTTTTGTAAGGTAAACATAAATGTTGATGTTCTTTTTAAAATTTAATGTTATTTAACATTTCAGGAAGTGAAAATTGGAGACAAATATTTTAATAAGCATGAGCCATATTACTGTAGATTTGGGAAATGCATAACAAGATAAACGTATAGAACAAAATCTGGATAAATGGTAATTTGGGGTTTTCAAAGTATATATGGTTCTAACCTGTTTTAGAAGGAAAACCCATTGTTTTGAGTTAGGGGAAGAGTGTGAGAGTTTTTCATTATTTATTGTTTTGCTTCTTGCTTGCAGATTGACAAATTTGTATGTGGATCTTGCATATTATTTCACATGTACTGAACTTTGAGCAAACCTATCTCTGAAAGCTCTTAAGATTTGGGGTTTTGTTTTGTTTTTTTTTTTTTTTTTTTTGCTGAGGCAATGGGGGTTAAGTGACTTAATTTGCCCAGCGTCACACAGCTATGCAGTATTAAGTATCTGAGCCCAAATTTGAACTCCGCTCCTCCTGACTTCAGGGCTGGTGCTCTATCCACTCTGCCATCTAGCTGCCCCTTGTTTCGTTTTTTAGAGATTATGATTATTTTTTTGGGTGGTGTTTTTCAGGGATATACAAAGTCAAATAGAAGCTGTGCCTAAGGATACTTGTGACTTCAGATTGATTTTGAAAACCCTGCATTAACATATTCTGTATGCTGTATTGTATTTTAATTTGTTACATTTTTCTTTGATTCAGGAGGTATTTTATCTTAACACTTCGATTCCTTAAGTAGCAACCCCTTCTCTCCATGTTGGCAGTACCACCAAGTCCTTATTGGCATATGCTTATTCCTTCTGTTTGCATTGATTAGGATCTCTTCTTGTTTCTTAACCTGGAGGAATTCTTTCCATGTTTATCTATAAAGTTTCTTAAAGATAAAGCTTGAAGACTTAACAAAACCTATAGTACATTTAAAATTATCAAATTGGTGAGAAAAAGGATTTATACCTTTTCTGGAGCTCTTAAAATAATATAAAAAGTTGTCTGCTTTTGGAAAAACTCATTCCACATGTGATTATACTGAGAATGAGGTATGTGAAACATAGTGACTGGACTCTTGCAGAAGACCTAAATGCAATTTTTGATGGCCCTTGCCCTGCTGCATAACTTTAAATATGTCTCTTGGTATTTAGGGTTTCCATCTACAAATTGAGATATTAGATTTTTTTAAAGATCCCTTGTAGTCCCTTGTGGTCCATTTCCCCCCACCCCACCCCCCACCCCCTTCGTCCTACAGTTACTAAATACTCCCAAAGAGCCTGTTGTCACACATCCTTTATAAGGAAAAAGTTTTAGCCACTACCCAATAATGTGCAGGCTATTTTGCCTGGAATTAAACAAGCTTGGAATTTGGCTATAACCCCATTTATTGTCTTCATCTCATTACCTTTTTTGCACTCTCAATCTTCCAGACAGACTCCTAAAGACATGCTCTAAATATTATCAATCCAATATTATCCAATCCAGTTTGTCAATGTTTTAAAAGTCACACTTTATCATGATTTCAGCTGAAGTTATTAGTAATAATATAAACACATTGTCACTTAGAGTATCATTTCCTGGGACTAGTCACATTCATCATTCTTCAGACTCATCCCACTCTTAACCTCTCTTTTATATCTGTAACTCACCTCTTTTCCTAATTCCTCACCAATTTTAGCTCTTCTTTATATTTGCAATACCTGTGCCCAATACAATATTTAACTAGGCTATGGTCTTGGCACTCAATAGATGATTTTTTTTTTGTTGCATTGTTTGAATTTAAATTTACTTTGGGATCAGATATTTAAAAATTTAATTTTACACTTAAAGGGTATATTGCCAGTTTGTGATCATTGTACCTTATTAATAGACATTTTTATTAAGACTCTAATAGCACATTTCACACATATAATCTTAGTTAACTTTTATACTCTGCTGACTACCCCTGAGTGATTCCAGAAACAGAATCATACTTAGTTTGAAGCTAAAGAAACCAGGTAGGCCAGAGAGAGGACTGTGTTTCACAGTATAGTATTTTTACCTTTTTTTGTTCATTTGTAATTTGTTGATTTTTCTTGTGCAACAATATCATTGTGGAAATATGTATAGGAGAATTTGCATGTATACTGGGTTATTTGCAATCTAGGTGAATGGGAGTGGGTTAGAATGGAAGGAGAAAAAAACATAAGGTTTTCCAAGAGGTGAATGTTGAAAACTATGCATATGTTTTTGAAAATGCTTTAAAAATAATAATAAAAAGAAACCAACTAGGGAAGAGATTCTTTTGACTAAAATCTGCTCTAGCTGTTGAGGGTTGGGGGGGTGTAAGGGAAAGGAATTGGACAAGAGAATCATGGGGGGGGGGTCACAAATAAAATCCACAAATATTGCTGATAATTCACCAATATCCCTAGAGTACTGTTTATTCAGATAGAACATGGGAGGTAAATAGTGAGATAAATGGTATATGTTCATAATTTATCCTAAAGTAAAATATTAACAGTAATAATGTTTTAATCTCTTCATTGGCTTAGAGTTTAGAAACTTTCAAACCAGATAGATAGCACCTTGTTCTCCTAATACAAAATTTAGCTTTCTGTGGGACTTCTTTTGTGAGCAACCTTTCTTAGTTACCTTATCATTTCCTTCCTTTTTCAGATATTTGTGCTATGTAATCAGATATTAAATTCAGCTGTTTCTTATATCCTTCCCTTTACTTCCTTCTGCTCTCCCATCCAGGGAGAGAATTTAATATTCATTCAGGTGTTATGTATTCATTTCTCCCCCCAAAAAAGTTTTTGTCTGCTGATTACAAGGCCCAGTATGCCCCACTGAGAGGTGAGTAACATAGGATCCGTTTCTGGAAAGGAGGGGGGGGACCCTATAAGTTTCTGAATTACTCCTCCCTTATTTCATCTCAGTATTCCTTAGCAATGAATTTTGACCCATTCTGAAATCTTATAAAGAGTAAGAAAAGGGTCATTAATAATTGGTATGGAAGAGTTTAGAATTAATTGAATATATGCTTATGCTCTGGGATGTTTTACATTTGATTAAAAAAATTGAAATAATTTCCATTTGGATTGGAAGCTTCTGAGAATAAAGATTGACATTACATGCGAAATACATTCAGCATTATTGTCCTTTGGATCGTTTATCTAGTTAATGCCATCACATCTTCCTTTCTGAAATATCATTAGATAGTAATGGATGCAATTCTTGCTTAGAGTATAATCATTTGAACTTGGCATCTACTTCAGTGATTGGATCAGTGAAGCCACTTCCTTGTCATTGCCCTTCAGACAATGGCTTTTTTGCTCTTTCTCTTACAGGAATATATAGCATTTAGGCAATGGATTGAATTCGTCTTTGGCTATGTGACATTTAGCTTTTCTCTGTCCTTCCTCAATTCATATCCTCTTGCCCAGACTAGCCTCCTCATTAGTCCTTCTGCCTTCAATCCCACCCCAAACCATCCTCTGCTTAGCTGTTAGTTAGATTGATGGGGCTCTAAAACACAGAAGCCATTTGTTCTTGTCTTTAAAATTAAAATGCAGACTGTTGACTTGTAAAGTCTAATGCTTGACTTGGCACCTCCTTTTTCTGTCTTAACACAGGTGGTTGTTGCCCAAGCCGGGAATCCACTGCATTCTGTGCTGACTGCCTTTCATTTGTTCCCTTCCCAGAGATGTCCATGCATGTTTTTTACTTACCTGTATGCATGTTGTTTCCATAATAGAAAGCATTAACTACTTGAGGATAAAGACTAAGAGATTTTGTTTCTATATCCCCAGCACTGACCACAGTAAGAATTTAAATCAAATCATTTTCATCAGGCATTTATGCAATTTTAAAAAATCTATTTTGGAAACATTCTTTTTGAAAAAATCTATGAAGTACCTTCTGCACAACAAATAGAGTGAATAAAGGCATGGTACCTAACCACTCATTGACTTGTCCTCAAGTTAGGTAGCATTGACAGATGAGTTGTAATAGTGAAGTGAAATGTGACAAGGATATAAGAAGAGCAGTTGAACTCCAGGAAGGACTTTTCTTGTGGGGGGGTGGGAGGGTGTTAGGTGAAATGTGAAATATGAAATGTAAGCAGTTTCTTTTTAATAGTTAAAAGGAAGGTAACAACCTTCAACTGCATTATTAGTTTCGGTAAATGAGTGTTTTGTGAAATGGCACTTGAACCAAACCTTAAAATGGGAATTTTTGTGCATTTAAGATCTTTTTACTTCTCTTGTGACTTTGGGTTAATGGTGCAAAGTCATGCTATTTTAGGCCCCTTTTGGCCCGCTCTCATACATACTGCTTAGAAAGTCAGCTCCCTTGTCTTCACATCAAGAAAAAGAGTAAGGTAGGAAAGAGGAGGGAGAGGTGCTCATTCATACCAAGATAAAACTAGAACTTTGTCTCTTGTGGTCTTGCCATAATATGCCCTTGGGATTTTGAGTTTTCTTTTCTGCTCTACAAAACTCTGCATTTAGCCTAAAACTTTGGTAATGTGGTGGTTGTTAAAAATGACACTTAACAGTAATCCCCCAAAAGATTGTCTTGGGAAGAGAGATGTAAAATGCTATGGAGATTTTCTAGGGGCATTATTATATTACTGCTTTGATTAGGAACATGATTTTATTTGTTGTAGAATGAAGTTGTTCTGAAACAAGTTAGTGTGGAACTGTGAATTAGAGAAGGCTTGTCACTAATCACAATTAAAACCATTTCCCAGCAGTTCCGGGTACTATTTATTAACCATTGGTACAATTGGATTATAAAGTCAGGGAAAGGGGGCTGAGAGTTGCTAGAAATTAATTGGCAACTTTGGGTGAAACCTTGTACAATGTGAGTGAGCTATGGAAGGAAGAGAGATGATTGAATTGAAAGTGAAACAAATATTTTCTGGGAAGTTCTGTGAGTTAAAATAGTTTATGGAAGGAAGGGAAGGAGTAGAGTAGATCAGAAAATAGCAGACACAAAGTGTAAAATTCAGTATTCAAATACTTTGAATTATTCCATACTGCTGTTTTCATATTGACAGTAAAATGTGTAGTATTTTTTTGAAAATCATTTGTTTTGAAGTGTAGTCTATGATTTTGTAATTTCTCTTGTGTAAGCTATTTGGAAGAATTTTAATTTTCAGGAACACTTATTGGTTGAAATATACTATATGGGCTGCATATTGGCCACAGTATTTGCCAGGCTGTTAGTATACCAGCAGACTGCACGGTTTTACTCATGTTGACATGAGGACTGTTCCTATATCCCCAGCACTGATCACAGTAGGAATTGAAATTCCTGATTCCAGTTTCATTTTAAAGTTGCACTTAAATTTATTTTAGATAATTATTAAAATTTATATAGTAAATATATGACTAAATATAGAAAAATGCCTTTTAGTTTAACAGATTTTTTTGATAGTTCTCAGAGATTATGAAATGCTCAACAAAACAGATTTGGTACTGTACATGTAGAGTATGCCTTGTTTTTTGTGTGTGGGGGGGTGTTGATTATGGTTTTTCTTATATTTGGAAAGTACTACTATTTATAAGCTCAGAAGCTGTGAACTTACCAAATTCATTTGAATCTTGAACCAAAAAGAGCAGGGTGGATTCATAGTAGGTGAAAACGATTTAAGATAAATGATAAATCAATTTCAAGGGAGGAAGAAATAGTCAAAATTGAGAGAAAAGAAAAGAAAAAGATCATTCTACAAAGGATTGTGAATTTTGAGTAAAAGGAATTTCTTTATCCAAATTAAGTACTACATTGTTGTTGGCCTGTCCCATGGTTCTTGGCTAGCATTAGATTTTCAGAACTTTAATAAGAGACTTGATGTTTCTTTATTTTAAATTGTTTATTCGAGGAGGACGGGGAAGATGAGAGACTGGGTGGCCTTGAACAAGTACTTTTTAATCTTCAAAACTAAAAATTTTGTCATTAAAACCTACAGTAATTAAAAGTTAGTAGTAAATTAAAAGTTAGTAATTTGGGTCAAGTGGCTAATCTTAAATTTCTGTGAAAGGTAATATCAACAGCAAAATAGAGGTTTGGTCATGTATACTTATTTTGTATTTAATTGATACTTTAATATATTTAACATGTATTGTTAATCCTGCCATCTAGGGGAGGGGATGGGAGAAAGGAGGGGAAAAATTGGAATAAAAGGTTTGGCAATTTTCAGTGCTGTAAAATTACCCATGCATATAATAACTTGTAAATAAAAAACTATTAAAAAAAAAGGTAGTATCAATTATTAAATATTCTTATGTGCACTCAAATCAAATTGCACAGTTGTCCAAAATGAAATTTCAAGAGCCAATCAATGAAGTTAAAAATGAGAATTTTTCAAAAGATTAAATTGTCATCTTAAAAAGCAGCATTTCTCTGCTTCACCTGAAATTTAATAGTCCTACTGGAGTTGCTGTTCAACTTTAATAAAAGAATGAGCCTACAGTAGATAAAGGGGATAACATGATGACAGTGAACTAAAGGGAAGTTTAAAATTCATCATCCATCTCTCACACACACAGACTTGCACACACAAATTTTCCCGGTGATTGTGGTAGTAAACTTTAGAATGGTATGAAAGAAATTTCTTGATTGGTAAGTAATGATCTTAACATGATAGTGTAGAGGGTAGTGTCTAGATGACCTCTTCTGGTCTCATTTAATACTTGATGGTTCTATAACATTTCTTTTATTTGTGCCTATGTTTTTTTTAAAAATTGTCAACTGACTATAAGCCTTAGTGTTTCAGAAGAGATTTAAAAGTGTGGGGAGACAGGTTGTGAAATAATAAAATGAGTCTTTTTAGGGAGTAGGAAGCTTTAAAGAAAATAACCTCATGGTAGTAAAATAAAGACGACTTCATTTTTCTGAAACTTTTTACCTTGATGTTTTAAAATCTTTGACAAATATTTCACTAACAGTATTGAGTATTTTATTTTAAAACTAGAATATATTAAGAACTGAGACAAAAACTTTGTCTAGGCAAGTGCACTAACATTTTTCTCCCTTACCCTCACTTCCCCCATCCAAAGTAAAGGATTTTTTAGTCAGAGTTAATCTAATTAAAATCTTTTCTTCTTATTGTGTCTTTCAGCAAACGAGGATTCAGTGTCAGATCATTTGGAACAGGAACTCATGTGAAACTCCCAGGACCAGCACCAGACAAGCCGAATGTTTATGATTTCAAAACAACATATGATCAGATGTACAATGATCTTCTTAGGAAAGACAAAGAACTGTATCCCAGTGGAATGCCCTTTTAAAAAACCAAATATGGTCGTCTTTGGAAGGTGTAATTCATTAATTAGCATATGGAATATTCCTTAGCTTGGCCTTAAGTTTATAGGGAGGGATTCTACATGAAAAGGGAGGAGAACTTTACTCATTTTATACCTTACTACAGTTAGTAGTGCATGCAATCTAACTCCCCTTTCCTTTTAAAGCAGAGTAATATTCTTAAAACTCCAATTCATAAGTTAAAGTTTTTTCATGCTTTGCTGGATTTCCCCAGTGTCCTGGAAATGGATGCATTGGGGATTACTGACATGAAGAAAAATTAAAATCATAATTGTTTTAGTAAAGCTTAGTAAAACAGAGTAGACTACTACCTAGGTAAAGAAAATAGTGATACTTTTTCACGTTACTCTGTAACGTTGGCTGAGAGAGGCAGCAGGACATAAATGGATGAGAGATGGATCTCGGAGTCAAGAAAACCTGGATTCACATCTGGCTTTTTAGTAGTGGGCAAGTCACTTAACCTCTTTTTGCCCTGGGCAAGTCTTTCCACCTAAGTTCCATCTGCTTTGCTGGGAATTGGCAACATAATGAAACCACAAGTGGTCCATATTGCTGCTATCCTGACTCCCTTAGTCCATAAATCAGTGTTTTTGCAGAGCCATGTATATTTGGTACCCCGAGGAAGACCAGCTTAATAGAGCAGATTTGTTATGTTAGATGCAAACAATATTGATAGAAAGCCTTTTGTGGGATGCTCCTACGAATAGAACAATGGGATATGACCAGTAGTACTTTTCAATTTGTGTGAAAGCCAAAAAGTGGGGTTTTGAAAAGATTTTATGAGTAAGACTTAAAATAGATATTTGAACTCCAGTATTCACACATTTTGGCTCATTATAGTCATCTCTGTCTCATCCTTAACTATTGCCTCACAGTTAATTTTATGAGCCATGTTTAAGTGATAGGGCTTAAACTTAGGAGAAAATTGTAGCTAAAACTATGCAATCCCCAAATTTTCATCTTTTGACATCAGAGCTATTGCCATCTTTGGATAAATTTAAATGCTTTCTACTTGTATGTAGGTTACTTAGGTGGGCTGAGTATGTCCCTGAAGGTCGTTCTAGCTAAAGTGTTGGAAATCTGGGATTTGTTGTATTGTGTCTTCTCTCCTCTACCTATCCTCCCTTTATTTATTTTTTAGTTATTTTTCAAGATACAAAAATACACAAGATATTTCATTCACCAATGTAACGTAACTAGATCTGATGTTATGTTGAAAAACTCCATGTGGGTTACCCTGTGTAACTTGGTTTTCCCATTATACATTGGCAAGAGAAAAAGCAGTCTTTGCCATGGGGCTGTATAGCCATGTGGTGGTAACTCCTTTTTGAAAGTTGGCATCTTGAGCATGGTCATCATTGAATGCACACAATTCTGTACTACCCACTGTTCTTGGAGCAAGAGAGGTGTATCTTCAAGTCATCATTTCCCTGTAACTGTGAAGCAGCTTTTCATTTGCCTAATTTCTTCATCTTAGTAACTAAATACAATTGGCAAATTAGTTGTGAATAACACATATGCCCATTCTGGTCTTGCTGTGTCCCTTTAGCATGATAGATGGCATTATGACTATAAAACTTTATTTTAGAATTTTATTTGGAAGAAGTTTTTCATAAACTTGAGTTTTGACATCAGCTGTGGGTCTTAAAAGCTTATATTTGGTGGCATTAAGACCTTTTAAATAGTCTATCTTTTTATGAAATTTGATAAATTTTGAAATCGGATGCCACTTATCAGTATTAGAAATGGGCAACAGCCACACCATTATTAGTGTTTATTACCCACACATTATTAGTGTTTAAATCACTGTATTGTTCCAAATATATGTAAATTGAGTCCCTATCTTCTCATTTGCTTAATTTTGGAAGGAAAAATTGTATCAAATAAAATAGTTTGGCTTATATTTGAACCAATACAGTTTTTTTTTTTTTTTTTAAAGGCCAAAACTTAGCCTTTTGTTAGTTACATTTGGGTGGGAAGGAACAGTGGTGGCTGTTTGCTGCTTTATGATGACCAAATGGAGAGTTCTCCAGTTGCAAGGTACTTTCTTATCCTGTCCCAAGGGGGTTAAGTGCTTGGTAACTAGGAAGAAAGGAGCATAGGGCTTGTCCGGTTTGAAAATCTTGTTGGAAAGTGAACTCTTCATAGATCAGACTCCCCATAAATGAGGAGCTGAGAAACAAAACTGTCCTAGAGAAGCAGGGGTATAGAACTACACCTTCAAATGGAAGTGATGTTAAAGTAAAATGTAATGAAGGTCTGGCACTGACTGGCTTTGTGACTACTGGCAAGTCCTTTCTCTGGGGCTCAGATTCCTCATCTGTAAGCAGGGAGGGAGGTGACTAAGATGTGTGACCACTGGTAAGTCCTTTCTCCCTCTCTGAGTCAGTTTTCTCAAATGTATAAAGAGGGGAGGAGAGGGAAGTTAGGATTATCTTTCTCTAAGGTCCCTTCCAGCTCTAAAGTAATGTGCTTCTGTGAGCTGTAGGATGATGGGAATGGTTAGTGGTTAAAGAATTGGAACATGGGCACAACCTTGGCCCTGCTCTCCACAATAATGAAGAAATGGGTCAAAATATGGCCTTTTATGCCCTAGGGGTGCTGCTGTCACTGTCTGGATCTTATGCTCAGGACTGTGTCCATTGATTTCATTTTAATTCAGAAATGGGTTTTCTATTCTAGGTGTGTGGGTAGGAGGAAAAGGGCAAGACTGGTCTTGACAGCTATATATAACATTATTTTGGGTATTTGTTGAGAGGTTTTTGACTAAACCAATCTCACATACATCCTTTGCCCCAGTCAAGCAAGTGACATCTCTTCAAAAAGAATTCATTCCAGCCCTTGGTGAGATGCTGCAGAGGTGTGGACATCAGTCTGTGGTGGCATGGGGGAAGCAGCCCGAGGTAAACCAAACAAAGCAAAACTCCAAGACCAGATTAGGAATGGCTGATCAGAAAGGGCCAAGTGTGTGTTAACAACTCCTATCTATCAGTCACTAAATCAGGTGGCCAGGCCATAGGGGTTTCCCAGGTGTGGACACTACATGTGTGGTTTCAAGTCCCTACTTGGGATACAGCTGCAACCCCTCTCCAGGAAAGTCAAATAGGCCAAGCAAGACAGGGGATTTGAGGGAATTAGATTTGTTGGGGTTTTTTAAGCCAGTATATTAAAAACAGGATTAGTGGGGGAAGAAAAAAGATCATCCAATTAAACATTCTCCTAAATGAAGTAATAAGTGCCAAGTTAGCTTTTTCACGGGAAGCTCTAGAACATCCATAAAGACAGAAGGTGCTGTGTGTATAGAATGATGACTTGGGATTAGTAAAACTGAACTCATTTAGTTAGTTGCTCTTTGATTTGTCAGAAGAAACTTTCATTGATCATCTTGTAATTTCAGTTGAAGGATCTATTTCAGTAAGAGATGGGACATACAGGCAGAATTGAATCAATTTTGATACTAATACAGGCATTTAACTTCATATTTTACTAGAAAATAGGCTTTGTCTTTATGGGGACATTAGACTTACAGAATTGAGGTCTAATTGCTCCAAAGTTAACTTGAGTTTTTGGTTTCTATTTTTTAAGTGATAGCTTTAGCTTTTTACATCACATTCATTTCTAATTAATATCCATTTCCTTTAAGCATAGCATTTCCTGGCTACATTAACTGATAGTTTTAGCTTTTATGTCACCTTCATCTTCAAATATGTTCCTTTCCCTTTGAATAGTTCATCATTTTCAAACAAGATTGATATTTTCTTGTTTTCAAATTTGAATTTTCCCCGGGGGGTGGGGGGGGAGAGAGGGTGGGTGTGAAGAAGTTGGCTTTAGTAGGAACACTTGGACAAACAGCAATTTTAAGTCACATGTTAGGATTTTTTTGGGAAAAGCAAAATGGGCCCTTTTTTGAGTTTTTTAAGGTTGAGACTTGTCATTGCTGAAGAAGTTGACATTTATGTAGTGTTTGGCTTGATGATACTTTACATTAATTTGAATCACAATAAAAGCAACATAAGTAAATGAGAGACAGGTTTAGAGAAGCTTAGTGCCCTGTCCCCACACAAATCTGGAATTGTAGGTTTAGAGTTTGGAGAGTCTCCGAGGCCCTGGAGTACTACCTATTTTATTTTTTAGATGAGAAAACAATTTCAGAAGTTAAATTACTTTCCCAGTAACACACGGCTAGTCATCTGCAAGTTGGATTGGAACCAGGACCAAAATAAGCCTCACTATACCAGGTGTCCTCTGTGGAATACAACTATCACACCACATTAACTTAAACGGCTGGAATGAGTGTTAGCTTAGTGTTTTTATTTTTCCCTATGGGTGGAAACTTTTATTGTCTCTTAACTGAAATGTTACCCCTCACTTGTCACAAATTAAATCAGCTGAGCACTCCTCTAGAGGTGAGAGATGGCTGCTTTCTCAAGGCTCCCATAAGGATAGCTTTTTAAGTAGTTTTTCAGATAGTTTTTATTTCTTGAATTACTTTGCCTTTTTTCTCTTCTTTACTTGCCTTAGCTGTATTCATAATTTGTAGAAATGAAGTTCTTTCCCACATATAAGTCTTAGTTAAAATTTGCTGTTCCATATGGTGCCATAATAGCTTTTCACCATCCAAATATATAAAGAGCAATCTTGGATATTTGCAATGTTATCAATCAAAAATCAATTTCAAATAAGTGGGAGGAAAAATAATTTAAAGCCATAACCTAATTGACTCTTTAATAAGTCCTTGATTGAAGCTTGATGGACTTATTTCAGGGAAGTTAGCAGAGAGTTGACAGCAGCACTCAGTGCAAAGGGAGGAGGTGGTTTATTTAGCCTTTGGTGGTTTAGCCAGGGACAACCTAGGGAATGGTTGAACTATTTTTGAACCAACAGCTTTAAAATAGTATGAGGATGAGAATGTACTGGCCTTCTTTGAGCTAAAAAGCTATTATTACTGCCTTCCAAAATGGATTGACTAGAGGCTGTTGGGATAAAGTAGATGTGTGGTTCTGCCGTGTCCTGGCTGTCGGGTTTGCATGTTTAAATTGACTGGATGGTCAAAGACAAGCTACTTCTTCTTAGCCTCTGGATCAGCTTCTCTAAGTGCAGGTGATAAGGATAATTACCTGCCTCTAAGCCTTGTTAACAATGAATTACTAATAAAAACAAAGCTATTTGCATAAGGATGGGGTCCGGACCTGTGCTACCCTGATATATGGAACTCCTGCGGGATAAGGAGGAAGAAACCCTCTCCCAGTGCTGGTCCTGGATCATCTTCGCAACATAAAGCCTTAGAGAGTTGCCTAGACCACTGAGACGTTAAGTGACTTGCCCAGGGTCACACAACTATTAGGTCAGATTCATGTGTTAAACCCAGATCATCTCTGGCATGGAGGCCAGCTCTTATCCCACTATTCTTCCTGCTCCTACTTTATAGCAAATATGAATTTGGGAAACATTTGCATAGCACTTGTAACATTTTCAACCTAATCTTACATCTCATTTGAGCCTCAGCTTTGAGGTGGGCAGGAATTATTCCTATTTACGGATGAAGAAAAAATATGAAGGAGTTAAAGGGCTTTCCTAGGGTCGGATGGTGAGTAAGTGTCAGAGCAGGGACTAGGATTCCTAGTCCAGTGCTCTTTTTTTCTTTTGTTATAGTAAACAAAATGATTATAGTGAGCAGAATAGCTAAAATTTGGCCATCTTGATGGTCAGATTAGGGGGAGAAGACAGTGCCGGAATTATTCTGAAGACAGCTTCCTGTGTTAGGTGCAGGTGCTTATGGAGAATAGCCCTATAACTTATAAAAAATGGTTGTAATATCAAATCAAAACTGAGCGTTAAACCAAGAGGATAGACTTAATACCTCTTTTAGAATACATGTTCTGTTAAAATAGATTTTTAGAAAGTGCTCCCAATGACCTTTTAAAATAGTTTTTAATAGGTTATTAGACTTGAAAATGAATCTTATGAAAATGTGAAATAGCATTTTGAAGTATTATCCATAAGTTTATGTGATTGTTAATGAATTTAGTATTCAGTAGAAACTGAAATTAGTGACCAAACTCTTAAAAACTGCATAAATGTAATCTATTATAAACAAATCCACATTAAATGACTTGATCATTAGAGGCAAAGCGTACAAATTTGCATTTGGCTCGTCTTAAAAAAGTTTTTTTTTTTTAATATCTGGATAAGTGAGATGTCAGTTTTGAATTTATTTTCCATGCCCAAGTTTTTTAGAGGTTTTGTTGCCTTTTTTTTTTCTTCCTTAATAGTAGTCTCATTTTCCCTTAATAATGCCACCATTATCCTACTATGCACATAACAATCCTTGAGGATGATGATACCCATTATCTGACAATAGCTATTTCAGACTCCAGCGTGATGCACCATGCTAGGAGCGAACCACATCATTATCCCTTGTCTGACACCAAGGCTGTTCATTTTCTAACTTGACTATTTAAGGGCATGTGAACATGGGTGGTTGGGCTTATTTCTGCTCACTACCTCAGCAGACACATCTTAGTCTAGAGTGGAGGAAGAAAAGGACAAGACCAGGAAGTATGTTTGATAGGAGGAAGAAGGCCTCTTCAGACTTAAATCCCAGATTCTAAGCTGAATGCATAAAAATACTGCTCACTGTCAGAACACTGACACATTCTACAACCCTGGTTAGTAACTTGCTTGGTAATCTTAGGTTTTATCTTCAATTTAGCAAAACTTGGAGCAATTTCTGCTCTATTTCCTCTTCTATAACAATGATTAGTGAACTTCCTGTCATCTTCATTGTTCATCATGATGCTTGAAATGACTCAAGCCTCCTGAATCACATTGTAACCCCATTTATACAAGCACACTCTCCTGACTTAACGTTTCTTTAGAGGTTCTGTATTCCATCCCTTTAATAATTATAGTTTCCGCAGTATTTTGAAGCCATGAATGGTATTCTCCTGTTGCCAATTCCACAATAAGCCATTGCATCATATTTCTGCCTTATTTATCTAAAGACTGGTCCTTTTCACCTTGTTTTGAAACAGTAGTCTTTTCTCATTCTATATTGGTTATCTTCTATTTTGAGGAGATAGTAAATCAGCTTTACAAATGAATATGTAATAGTATTCATATTGTGCTTTAAGTGTTAGAATTGTTGGAGAGTTTGAGGTTTTTATTTTTTTAGCATTTAGAAAGTGTAATTCTATCTTTAATTTGCTGAGTCCAAATTATTTGCAGATTTTCATTATATTTGGGACTCAAACTAGTCGATTTGGATGTATTGCTAATACCTTGAAGTAGACACCAGTCATAATTGGAGATAATAAAATACAGATAATTACATAATCTTTGACACTTTGGACATTTTGCAATGTCCAATTCTTCTTGCAGTTTAATAAAATACAGATAATTGCATAATATATTTTGCCAAATGCAAAATCTTTTTGCCAGTTCCCTTTGTGTTTTCTGAAAAACGACAGGTACACTTTGGTTGAGGCTATCAATGGCCCGCTTGGGTATGAAGGCAGGTTGCATTACTAGCATTCTGCTAGCTGGAGCTGACTCAGGCTTCAGCATTTTTTTTTTTTTTAATTAGAACATCCAGCATCACACTTTGAATAATGAACAGGAAGAAAATTCAGAAATACTAATGTCCAGATCCTCTCAGGGGCGAGCACTGAAGGACTCCCTTTTTTGTATGTTATCCATTTGGACTTTGTGGTAATTCAGTTATTTTTGTTGGATCTTTTCTTAAATCAGTGCCTTTAGAAATTGCATATGTAGCTAACCCCATTTAGTAGGTAGAATAAATGTTGCCCAAAAAGCACTTTGGGTATGGACCTCTTGTCTTATAAATATCATTAGACCAAAATCAATCTTGAATAACAGCAGTTTTATTCTAATGACAAGTTACATGTACATTTATCAGAAATTTATGTAAGTATTGTCGCCACATTGTTAGGAAAAGAATGACAGGAATTCTTTGGCTCTAGGTTATAACTTGAAGACAAGAATCATGGCTTTTTGGATTTGTGTCATTGTCTTTCACATCTCCATCTATAAGTGTAAATTTTCCTAGACATTTTTATTTTTTTAAAGTTTTGCAAGGTATTTCATTTAACCAATTCAAAGGACTTGATTCAGTTCCTGGTTATGAGTAAACTCATAGCTGCTTAGATAAACATGCTGATGGGCTATCATGAGTACTTTAGTGTAGGACACATGCTATTGCTATGTCTAGTATGTTTAATTTTCATGCAGTGACTGCTTGCTCATTACAGCCTAAACAAAGGATTTCAGTGACATCTGTATCTCAGAAATTTGCAAGTATACTTCCCATGGGGTTAAGTTGCAGCCCCATTATGACAGCATATTTGCTTATGGCTTAGTTTTATAACGTGCATCAGTTTTGCTAAGGCCCCAATATATCTGATCTCCTTGTAGGTGCCCTTTTACTTGGACACATGAAACTTAATCTTGTGCTTGCCTGGCCAATGGGCCAAGCACCTTTCTTTAATTGTCATGAAATTATCTGGATTGACCCTGGCTTTCATCTGTTGATTGTCCCTCACTTTCACCTTGGTAATCAGTCCATCTCTTTCAGTCATATATTGTTAACTTTTTAAAAATTACTTTTCTGTGTACTTGTTTGCTATGTTATGTGTTGTAGCTTGCCAAAAGACGTTCTGTAACTTTTGGTTGTCCACTCCCGTGAGCTGGGCTCCCATCTCAATTCATGACAGTTGAAATGTTTTGTGCTTGTTGATAGGTTTAGGAAAGTGAAGGGTCATATTGCTTGCCTTTTCTAGTCCTGTATGGAGAAAACATGGAACTCCTTCCTGAACTGGACCAAGCAAACTGGGTCTGCACCTGTGGCTCGGACCATCCACCTACAGACCTTTCTGTGACAAAGTATCACTTGGCCACAAGGCTTGGCCAGTTGGAACAACATTGTACCTCCATTGATCCAAAGATGTTCCCTGTGTATGTCTTTCTCCAGATTCTCACTTCTTAATGCATTTGGGAAAGCTGAGACTCTTTGCTTATTTTGTGATTCTCGCCTGTAGTTATGTTTTATTTTTCAACAATGCCATTTTCTCCCATAAGGGTTGCATTGAATAAGTCTATTGCAAGAACCTTCATACCAGTTTTTGATTTTTTTTTTCTTCTCCCAAGTGACATGTCGCATGAAGGGTGCATTTTTGCCATTATTGGGATATATTGACATTAATAGAAATGAGTGGTAAAAGTGAAGCCATCTTTTCTTCTTTTAGTCATAACAGTAAAGCCCAGTACAAAATACTACATAAGGCTTTGGTTTACACTGTCACTTTTTTGTATGCCCTTTTCCCAACACATCACATACTGCATCTTGACATGGAAAACCTGTTGGGCTTTTCCATTCTGAGATCACTTGACATCTGACAGGCTTCTACTGAACTCTTAATTTGTGGAACCTTGTTTCATGCAATGTCGATCAATTCCCTTTGCAACATATGACATTACAGTGAACATAAATTGTGTGTGAGTGTGTACAGAGCACTACATATGTACACATAAACAATCTCTTCCCCCCGCAGCTGATAGCATTATTTCCAGAAATATTCAGTACTAAAAATTCCCTTTTAACTATCCTTTCTATCCCCTTGAAATAATCTTATTTTAAAGAAGGAAAATGACAGATTTATCTCTCCCAGTTCATTTTTTTTCTGCTGGTGAACTTAGAATATAACTTCTTTTACAAAGACGTATATCAGCTATATAAGAAAATGCCCAAGTCAACAGTATTTTTCAGATAACTCCCGATATACTAAATGTCTAATTGAAAAACAGGTTAAATTTCAGATGTTGAATCAATCTTGATGCTTGGCTAAAGAATTTCAGCAGCCAAAATCTTGGCTTCCTTTATAAAATTGGTATGAGAATCTTCAGTACTGTGCCTGTTTATTTCAATGCAGTCTCAGTACATTTAACTTGCTCTTTAGCTGTTGTGATTTGTAATTCACAAATTGTTATAACCTAGTGTGTATTTTAAATTCTTTGAATTTGCTTTCTTATAACATACTTCACTACAATATAATGGGCCAGAGTTCTGGCTTCAGTGTAGTGAATATCAAAATTGTATCTTAAAAGCCATTTGCTTATTTAAGGGATTGGCTAAATTCTTTCTGGCTTTGTTCATGATCACAGGTTGTACTTCCAGCCCTAACCACAAATTCCCAAATGTGTCATAAGGGTGACCAGGTGAGGTCATGGATGATTAACATGAAAACAGTTTTTGGGCCCTGCTGCTTGCTTGTGGCATGGAGCCAGTAGTGTACATAATGTCTTTAAAAGTTGTGTTGTACAGCCTCCTTCAGAAGAAATCATGGCTACTTAGACTGCTCAACTGGCATCATCTCCTCTACTGTTTTGTTTTGTTTTTTTAAATTATTAACCTGAAAAATGAATTATTTATATAATACTTTTAAGGTTTACTAAGCACTTTTATAACTTTGGATTTATAGAACACCTTAAGGCTTACACCACCACCATGGAATTCTCATTTGGGCTTCACTAGAAGCCTTTGGGAGGCAAGATAGTCTACTCATTTTACAGAAGAGGAAACTAGGATGAAAGGAGGTTATGTGACTCATTCGAAGTCATAACTGGCTTCTTGTTCCAGATGTAGTAGTTTATCCACTGGACCTTTTTTCTTTGCTTTGATGGGTTTGGGTTCTGTAAACTGCTGCTTGATCTGGAAGTATTCTCTGATCCCTCTGCTGTAAGTAGTTTGGGGATTGTCTTTGCATTGCACTCCCCTTTCATGTTTTGTCCTTCAGAACAACCATTGAATATGTGGAGCTACTAGTACAATTTTCTTAAGTTCATTTGGAGAGTGATTATATTGTCCACTCACTCTAGAGATTTAAAAAAAAAAAAATCCAAGCCAACAGGTTGAATAATTTGTGGCTGTTGGAACTGGGATTTAAACCTGAATCCCCTGGCTCCAGAGGGATTTCTTATATTTCTCTCCTGAGCTTCAGTGCTTCCACTTTAGCCAATGTTGCCAGTAGTTATTACCACCAGCACTTCTGTGAGCATTAGCAATTGCTGCTGCTTAGGGTCTGTCTGGTCTTTCAGGAAAAGCAGTCTGAGTCGAAAATAGGGAGCAGCATGTTTCAGAGTAACTAGGAGTTGGAGTCACAATGGCTGTTAGGAGCTAGTAGAAAATAAGATTAAAAGTCAGATGCCCTAGATGTAATGAGGGCATTTAGATATTGATTAGAGATGATTTCAACTTAGTACCCAAAGCAGTTATATTAGAGTGATAAAGGGCAAATTTGGAGACTGCTCTCTGTGTTACTCTTAGATATGAACTAGCTAGCATGCATAAGAAAGTCCAGTTTTATGCCACTGTTTGATGTCTTAAAGAATTCTCAGGTGTATTTTTGGAAGCCTGAGCAATTTTTTAAAAAGTATACAATTAGCTAGGACCTTTAGTTTACAAATTAATTTTCACTAATCCTGTTTTATCTCCTAGGGAGTTTTTCCCCCTCTTGCCACATACTCTCCTTTTTCTAGGACAATGCCATACACTACTGGACAACTAATGTGTAAAGATGGTCTTAATGATTTGTCTAAAGACATGTAATTGCTGACTAGATAATGGGCTGTATTGTCCAGACCTTAAACTCTCAGAAATATATGTGATTTGTGTTTGTTTTGTTAAATACTCAATTTCTTTGTTGAAAAGCTTTTTAGTTCATAGAGTTCTCTTCAAGGACCCCCATGGATTGAATAGTGTCCCTTCTTGGTCATCTGAAGCTGTGAGTCTTTCTCACCAAAAAAGGGGAAGAGTTGTGCTTGTGAATTACCAGACTGGCATTTTCAGTCCTACCATTGATACTTCATTCACCTATCTTCTATTGGGTTTGAATCTCCTGAGTTTGGTGTATATATACTTTTTTTTTTCCCCATTAAGATTTTAAAAGGTCACAAACCATCACAGTTTTTTTTGTAATAAGTTTTCAGATGAAAATAGATTAACTTCTGGGTTTCAGATCATCAAAGGGATCTGCATATTTATTTCATCAAACTGTCCTGGAATGACATTTTAAAGAGGATCTCCCATTCACATGGTAGTGCCCATTTCAGATCATTTTAGATCAAGTAAGTGCCTTTGAAAAACCCAGGTGCACCTCAGTATTGAAGTTGTCACCTTTGTCTCGTCATGGGCAGTGGAAATGCTCCAGTTAAAAAAGTTAACCACCAAAGTATAGAACAGTTTGGTGCTTTGAAGAAATTATCATTTAGTGATACTTCTAAAATGAATTCTTGTTAGTTTGGTTAAGTTTTGTTCTTTTAAACATTAATAGTTGTTAGCCAGTGGTTAGGTTCATCAATAGTCTTGGGGGTAGGCTACTGGAATAAAAAATAGGAACCATAAATTGACCAAATTCCAGATGAAGTAAACTAAATGAATGTAGTCTGATCACTCTACTGACAAGAGGACGAGGACTTAAAATACTAGCATCTTTCCAGAAGTATCTGGATCCTATGTTGTAATAGCTAGTTAAGACTGTACCTTATAGTTTTAGATGAGCTTAGCCATCAGTATTGCTTTGTATTGATAATATTTTGAGATTGTTCCCTGTGGAAGTAGAAATTACAAAATTTAAATTTACTTTGACAGTACACAGTAAGAAACCCTGTGTAATGGAATGTGTTGAGGAAGGGACTAGACAGAACCAAATCAAGTCATATTTGGAATATGTTCCAGGTGAACTTAAAAGTTTAAACCAAGCCAGTTGAGCCCCTCTCCACACACCAGGAGGCTTCCTATGTTTCTGAAATAGCAGATGGAGAAAACCTTCCTGAGCTTGACTGAATAGCATAGATAAATACTAGTTTGGGTACTCTTGGCTGAGCAGCAAGGTATACGGAATTAGAGCTAGTTATGGGTTTAAACCTGTTTTCCTAACAGGATTATGTGATTTCACTTTTCTCTCAGCAGTTTGGGTTCTCTATGGAGAGAACATGTTCATTTTCCCTGTTTCACAGGGCTTTTATACACATTCATCAACTGGGAAGCATTCTTATAAAAACCTTGACATAAATTTAAAAAACTGTGTAGCTTAATCTGGTTTCCCCATCTTTAGAAGCTCTTCATTTTGCCCATCTTTTAGTCACCATTTGCGACCTGTCTCATGTAGCTGACAAAAATTCTGTTGACTTTTACCTCAAGACCATTTAACATTCTAGAGTCCACTCTTCATTAGACTTTGATTTTGTCTTATTTCAGCTGATGGCATTTTCTACATTATTAGGGAGCATGAGCTTTTTATTGATCTTCTCTAACAGTTGTAACCCAAAGTGCACAAGAAATAAATGGGGCTGGCTTTAGTTGAGATGGAATCAGTCAAATCCCATGGCAGCTCTGCTACTACTCTAGCAGAAAGGATAGGAAAGAGAGATGATCCCAGCCTGGAATTGACAGTCCAGCCTGTCAGTGAGGCAGCTCTGGGGAAGAGGGGCAGGAGCAATGTGGATTGATAGCCTGAAGGCTTTGTGATGAGCATCTTTCTGTCTGATCCTGGATGGGGTTGAGGAAAGGGAGGGCTATACTTTGGCTAGTTTTTTGTTTGTTTTAGTTTTTTTTTTTTTTTTTTTAAACGGGAAACATACAGTGTGTTCTTTGTATTCAGAGTCATCACTGAGTCCATATAATACAGTTCCTTGGAGTGACAAGTAATGCATCGCTTTACTAAGTTGCATCTGTAACTTGGAGGTGTAACTTCCTTGACTTGTGAGCTGGAAAGGGACCACAGACCACAAAACCACAGGGGGTTTTCTTTTCTGTTTCCTGGCTTGCTCTGGTTGGTGCGCCAACCCTGAAAGCCCCCCTTGTGCTTTGTTTCCTCTGGACCCAGCCTCCTTCACGTGTCTATAAACATGCTAGTTCAGAACAGGCCTTTCCACTGGATAATCCTGCTTTACGTTGCAAATAATGTTTCACTTTATTTCCACACATGAATTCGAATCATAACTGATAGAATCTGTAGGTTTCTTGAACATGGTATCTTAAGGCCTTTAGCATAACTCTCTGCCTTAGCCTTTTCCACATCTTAATGTGGTTTCCTTATTTGATTTGTTTGTAGCTCACACACATACCCAGAATTTCTCTTCCTTAAAGATATAGCCATTGTTATACCAGCATAAAGACCCTCAACACTTGGACCTTATTTCTTCACGATGTCTTCACTGCCATCTGCCGTATTCCCCCGAACCCTTTTGATTTTTGAAAATTATTACAGATGAGTGCCTGTTACCTGCAAGCCTTTTTTCTTTTTTTGGAGAGAGGAGGTCAGGGTGATGAATAAGATTGCTTTCATCCCTAGCTCCATGGACTTTACTAAACTCATTCAAGGGACTAGTCTCTGAGGGAGGAATTTGAGGTACTGTTTTGGGCATGGAAAATGTTTTGAAATTTCAAATCAGAGTAGGCTAATCAAAGCATATTACCATCATTTTGGGGCCGTGCTTTTTGTGGAGAATGTTTGCCACAAATGGCCAATTCTTTACTTTTCTTTCTACCTAGGATGCCCCCCCCCAAAAAAAAAAAAAAAAAAAAAAAAGAATTACACTTAAGAATTCATTGTACTTTCAGCTTCACTTTGGGGAAAGTCATACCCGGCAGCCTGCAAAAGGTGTAGTTTTTTGAGATTAAGAACTGCTTTTTTGGTGAACAACTCTCTGGGGTGGCCTGCATACAATAGCTGTGGTATTGGAAAAAGGGCTCTGCCGGAAGGTTTGTGTTAAAATCTTCCATCACTTGCCACCTGAATGACTTCAAGTCACTTAATTTCTGTAACCTCAGTTTCTTGATAAGAGAAAAGAGCAGATTGGTTTAGAACCCCTTGGGGTTCTCTTCCCAGCTATAAATCTATAGTTCCTTACTGTAAAGGCATTAATGTAATTTGAGTCAAGTATTTACAGCACATTAAGCATACATTGTAGAAATCATGTGCCCCAAACCCTGTTCTTACGGTCCAGTCTTGTTTAGATATAACCTGTAGTCTCACACAGTTTTGTCAATTACTGGATTAAATTATTGCAGACAATTGAGCAAAAATCTTTTACTACAACTGCACAGATTAAGAACCAGAGCACACACCAAAAATGAGCAACTTTAGGTAAGGGATCATGATCAGGGGGAAAAGATCCAGGTTTATAAAGAGTGCCAATTCTTTTCACTGAACTCTACATTATTCAGCCAAGAGCCCTATTAGGTGCTTACAGTTTAAAAACCCTTGAGGCATACAAGCGAGGGATGACTTTAAAAGAGATGATGGAGATTTCTCTACTGTGATTTTTGTTAGCCCTAACATAGTAGAACGTTTTTCTTTGACATTTATCATCCTCCATAGGAACTCCTTTCTGACAGGTCAGATTTCAGAGCCTTTATTGCCTTAGGGCTTATGATGATTCTTGAAAAATCTTGCTTAGCAATTAAGTTTTTCAGTAGTTATTTTTGTAATATTTCTGCAACTTAAAATTTAGTGATTTTTTTTTAAAGAAAATGAACTATAGCTTATTAATCTACTCTTACGAGTGATTAATAGACCCACTTCATTGTGTATAAGGATTGAACCTTCAAACTAGGTAGTTACAAGGGTCCTATTTTCTACCTTGCAATATGGTACCCAAATAGCATTCATTTTGTATTCTTTTGGGGGGCTGATTACTAAATTAGGTGTTTGAGGTAGCCTCAGTTTTATCTTTCTTTCCAGGGTCATTCTCCTGTGCTTAATCTAGGAACCCATTATGGGAAACAGCAGGTTTAACCCTTTAAAATATGGAGGGAAATTAAGACTTTTGAATTTCCAAGACTGGACTAGTTCTGGGCAGGTGCTGTTCACTTAAATGACTAGTCCTCTTGGATTTTCTTTGAATCTGAATAACATGATGTCATATTTCAAGTATTAGATTCCCTTGTATATTCTAGCACTGAAGTCTCATCCCAGGGGTTTGAAATAGAGCTATCAGAGATAAGTATGAGTGACCTATAGTTACATCATCTGTTTCTATGGCTATGCTATTTGTAAAAAAAAAAAAAAAAATTGCACATGATTTGCTGGGAAGATCAGAAATGTTTTTCTACCCAGAACCAGCCAAGAATAACAAGATCTCTTCTTGCATAAGGGTTAAGTTTGCTCTCTTACTAATCAATTGGGGCCTGGTGGCTGCTGTTAAAATCTCCATGAAGAATTAATTATTTGGAAGCCAGTTTGAGAAGGACAGTGAACAATAGAACAAATAATCGAACTTGGAAAGAGGCTGAATTTCCTTGGCACAAATGACCCTGCTGTGTTTTTGACATGCCTTTTCTCATTGTATCCTCCTCCTTCCCAGAGACCTGACCCTTTGCTACTGTTCCTTTTCTTCTCTGCCTCTTATTTATTCCTCTGCTGCTAAACAAATTCAGTTTATTTTACTTTTGCTATTGCAATTTTTTCACTTCATAAACTCTTTTGTTGATTCCTCAGATAAGTTTAACCCCTAAGTGACAATCTGCACTCCTGTTTATTTTCTGAATTTGTTGCGTTTTTTACATCGGCAGACCTTTTTAATTAGCTGTGATCATTCGGCCATAGGTTCCACCAATCCAAATTTGAGATGGGGTTCATATTTCAACGATATCCTGTCCAGCATAACATGGTTGAGGTGTGTGGAGTTCATTAGTAAATCTCACAGCAGGTGAGTACAAGGATTAAAGAGCAAATGCTCATTCAGTTACAAAATAAACAGAAATATCAGCTGGAGCAGTGAATCCGCCTCCCTTTCTATCTACCTATTTTTCAGATGAAACTCCCATTTTAGGGTGTATTGTCACATCTCATATTAGACACCTATCCTGACCAGGACCCATCTTTCTGGCTCTAACTCCTTTGGATTGTCTTTATTATTCCCATGTCTCAAATCCACAGAATGTTTTCTCTTGTGAAGTCTTAGAGCTATACAATAGGACAGCCCATTTATATTCCTCTGAGCAGAATAAAATAACCTGTTCCCGTTTGTTACAAAATTGAACTCAGCTACGCTTCAATCAAGACCACTTTATGGAAATGATTTTTAAAAAAATTTAAGTTACTGACTCAAAGTATCATGGGATGCTATGGAATTACTCTATTCCATTGGTCTTTGATCTTTGAGGAGGTTCCTACTTTTTTCTCAATTCACTTAGCATGGGTCCAACTTTAGGGTTCATGAGTCTTAAATATTTACCAGAGAGGTGCCCTCTTCTTTTTTGTTCCATTTTTTTCTGGGTCTTTGATGCTAAGGCCTATTCCAAGTAGGTTTATGTTGATGATAGAAAGGTCCCAGACCCCTTGTCAAGTTCTCAGAACTCGAGGGTAGTTATTTAGATTTAGGCCTTTAGACCTTTGCCCAAATGATGGCACTGGAGGACTTGCCCTGGAAACAACCCCACTTTTTTTTTTTTTTTTTTAAATTTTTCTTAACCTTGGTCTACTTTACAGTGCCTTGGGCCCTAGGGGTCCTCCTTTTGCATGCTGCTCTGTCATTCTTGGTACCATTGAATAAAATGTTTTTAAATAACTGAAATCTGTACTTGAATTTTAATTTGGCTCTTTGTGACATGCCCAATCCTTTTAGGGCTGTAAAATTTAGTTACTTTGCTATCAAACTTTGAAAGGTAGGTAGAAGTGACTATATCCAGATTTCATATTTTTAAAACCATGATAATACACTTCTATTTCTTTGCTTAAAAAAATCAATTCTTTGTAGTTTAACAATCTTGTGAAGCTTCAAGTTGTTATTCCTATTTTATTAATCAGGAGAGTAGGATGGGGAAAATTTAATGACTTTCTGATAGTCATAATCCTGGCAAATGTCAGAGTCAAGATTAGAACTCTTGGAAGGACTCTTGAGCCCCCTATACCTTTTCTTGTATGGGATGGAAGGGTTGCCTTCTTTCGTTTTCTTAGAAGTCTCCCTTGCAATTTTTTACTTATCATAAACACTGCTATACAAAACTCTGTCCATGGTAATATAATATAACCAACTTATCCCTCACCTCTTTTCATTGAAGCCATCCTTTAAAGTAAGGTATTATTTGAAGCTTGTTATCCTGGGTTAAAGTGTGAGCTCTGAATTGAAATAGGTTTTTCCCCTGTGGCTAACTTTGTTTTTCTGTACTTGTCCTCAAAACAGAAGTTTCATTAAAAATTAAAGTTCTAAGTTTCCCTTTTAATAAAGAATTTGCCTTCTCTTAGATTGCTAAATTATCCTAATATTTCTTGTCTTCACATCCTGTATTTTTACTACCCCCTTGTGGATTGAAATAAGAGAGAGGCTTACTTATATTTATGTCCCCAGAAATCAAAGTTGTGAGCTTTAAATTGTGTGTATATTTGTATGTTTTAAAAAGTTCAGGAGTTAAGAGGAGGGGAGGGGTTTCATTAGTGTCCTAACTCTTCTGGGACTTTTGGTGCTAGTAACCTATTTACAAAAGCATCACAGCCTTTAGCACTTGCGCAGAAGTATCATTCCCAAGAAGCCATTAACATATTATTAAACTAACTGGGCAGCTGCTTTGAATTATGAAAATCTGGAAACTTACCCTTTTATTGAACATTTCATACAATTTTACTCCCGATCCTTACCAACCTATTGGGAATCTAATGGAGAAATAATCCTAGAAGATGTGAGGGACTTGATAACTCAGAACTTATATAACTCCTTTTAGGTAATTGTATAATTTGATTAGTAGCAGTATAAACGGGGGTGAATAAAAGCCAGGCCTATCTTAATAGGTGCCTATTTCAGTTGGGTGAAATATTGCTGAAACCAGTGTTTTGGGTTTGATTCCTTTTTTCTGATGAATTTATTCAATTTTAGATCCTTTTTTAAGACCTAAATGCCCCAACTAGCTTCAACCCACTAGGAGAACTCATATGTCACCCTGGTGACAAGGCATCATATAGTTTGATTTTTGCTTGTGAAGGCTGATGTTTTTTCCCTCTTTTCCCCAGTAACTTTATCTGCCCTTAGGAAAATCAGTGCTTAGAAAATACTTGTATTTTTCTGAAAGTACATCAGAAAAGAAACTTGTATTTTGGAGTAGCATGCATTTACTTGGCCCGGATTTGGGACTGCAGCTTGCCTGAATGTGCAGTTTTCACAGGAAACTTAAAAATCTTTAAAATTTAAATGGGAAAAGCAAGGTGATGAACCTGCACCAGTTGGTGATTGAAATCGATCATCTCTAGTCCTGATTCAATGATATTCTGGACTAAAAATTTGCCAGGAAATCTTAAAAACATATATATATATATATATATTTGTCAAAAGAGATAGAATTTTATCATTAATAGATACCGTATGTCTTTGAGAATAGGAGTGGAATGAGAAAGCTTATAAAACTTCATAAAATGAAAAAGTAACAGCACTGTTGTAAAACTAAAGTTTTTTTTTTTGGAGGTCTAGGGAGTGAGGGGTGCCAGGGAGTGAGGGTGACACTGTGTGCCAGGAGGAAATCTCTTGGTATAATTTTGAGACCAAAACCAAATTGAAACTGCTACGTTAGTGGTTTGTTAGGACCACACTTCTGAACCTGCTATATTTGAATCCTCCTCATTGTGGAGCCAGGGCCTTGGTGGAAATGTGAGTTTAACTGTTTCCCAGCCAAATTGAATGAAGACTAAAACAAGCATTTGCTTCAGCAGAATTGTCTTGAGTTTCTTGGGTTTGGGAAACTGGCTCTTCAGAGACAGCAGGCATAATTACCCCTATTTGGCTGAGGGTCAGTGACAGCTGAAGCAAAAAGTTCCTTCTAGGCTCTGTACTCAATGTCTCCTTTCTTCCTAACCAAAAAAAAAAAAAATTCAACTTGAAAAATTCTGCATCTGACCACAGGGGTATTGGCTGCTGATAGGGCAAGGCGGATGGTTAACCACCAGAATGTACTACAGATTGTGCCAAGTTAGATCCTGATTTGGCTGTTAAAAAATAAGTTCATTTTAAAAGCCAGTGTATCTGATATCCTAGAATATGGAAAATATGATCCAGTATCAATGTGAGTTAATTGTTAAAAATTAGTATTACTTGTAGTGATCCCTAAGATTTAAGGCTTTTCCTAAACAGAATCCCTTTTTCTAAAGTTAGAATTAGTGATAAGCTCTTAACTTTCTAAATTAAATTCCCAACAATTCCTCATTTTCCCAAAGCTGTATTCATTGGACAGGAAAATGGAAGAAGAGGTGAAATGTAAATTAGCTTCTCCAATCCTTGGAGGAAGTGCTTTCTTCTTATCTGGGTAATTCATGTTTATAAAGCACGTGTTCTAAATAGCCTAAGTACTTGAGGAAATTATTTCTTTTGCCCTGCCCTTTCACTCTTGGACATGTGTGTTCTAACTTTTATACTTTTCATAACTAAAGAAAATGATTTTTGTATAGTCTTCATGAGAAAACTTGCAGAAACAATTGCCCTGTTTTAAGCATTTACGTTTCAAGATCTCATCTAGTAGGTTTTTGGGTTTTCATGTTCTGTCTGTTCTTCAAATTTTGTCCTTAACTAAATCTAACCCTTTTCTGTACCTTATTGCTACAAAACCTCCTCTCTGGATAGTATTAACATTTTCTCCTTTAAATTTTCACTACTGAAATATTATCTTAAATACTTAGTGATGCCTTTAATTTACTGATGAGACCCACCATGTTTAGAATGAAATGAAATGAAAGGAATTCAGTTCAGCAAATATGAAATACCTATTATGTAGGAAATAGGTCACCTTTCTCCTCATCAGAATTCAATTACGCTCCGCCTGAAAAACAGCTTTAAAGCTGTTTAAAGTATAAGAGTTCTTAACCTGTAGATTTTGAAATTTGTTTTCGAAAAATATCTTTTCTGACTTAAAAATACATATTTTTCTAACTTCATGAGTATTTTAATGTGTTTTTAAAAAGTTTTCCAAAAAAGTTCAAAGGCTTTACTCTTTTGCCAAAGGGTCTGTGACCCCAGCATATACTATACCTTGGCTTGGAAATTTTAATAGAGGAAGAAAAAGAATTTAGCCAAATCAAGATACTGTAAGAAAATGAGTTTTGTCTTGAGTTAGAGAAACTAGGTCTATGTGCTTTCTGGAAAAGAGGTTGTGGGATCTAGGTTGTGTGCCAGGGGACACTCACAATGCCCCTTCAGGTGGCTGTGCAGCACAAACTGGAAGGTAGTGTATCATCTCTATGAAGTCAAATAGGAATATTTTTTCAAAAAGCCCTGGTGTGAAATGTAAGTGTTGATAGAAATATCCCTAGTTTGTCTCATGGCAAAGTTTGGACCTTAGAATGTCCTATAGTAATCATTCAGAAGTGATGCCCTTCAGACCAGTACCAGTTTACTTGATTTTCCTCCCGTGGGAGGATGGATGGCAATCTTCCAACTCAGAAAGGGAAAGGGCAAGGCCCAGAACCTCCACTGCATGCTGAAGAATGTTTCATATCTGAGCCAAGGAATTTTTCATATTCATTATGATTCACTAGTGTCTTATGCTTGGTTTTCAGCATACTTTATTCATAATAACCTTTTAAATATAGAGGTATCATTACTCCCCTCTCCCCCCCATTTGAGTCTCTGAAATGTGAGGCTTATTTACTCACCTGTGGTCACACAACAAGTCATCTCTCTTGAAGGCAGGAGGTGAACCCAGGGTTCTTGATGTCTCTGTTTTTTGCTCTTTTAATTAATGACCCGGCAGAGGTATGGGAGAATTTTAATTAGAATGAGTGATGCAACAAGGTGACATTGAAGGCATCTCAAGAGGCCATCTAATCCAATCCCTTCATTTTAAATGGGAAGAAATGGGGGCTCTGAAGAGGAAAACCATTCCCTTCTTATCACTTTGGGAAGCGAATGCCAGGGGCCAATTTTCAAATCCACTGCTCCTTCTGTTGTGCCTCAGGTGTGCCTACATCCAGGAAACTACTTTCAATTTGTCATCTCCTTTTGAAGACATCTCAGACACTCCCAGGGTTAATACCTGGGAAGACTTTGTTTTCCTTGGAAGGGATGAAGAGTTGGGGATGAAATGAAGTGTGACTTGGGGCTCATGGTTGAAAACATTGTTATTGACTGAAGAGTATGATTAATGCTTTTCCTTTTTAAATATATTGCATACATGCACTTAAAATTCTCTGCTCTATAGGAAAAATTTGCTTTAATGTGAAATGACTTAAAATTAGTCCAATGATTTCTCTACTAAAATGAAAATAAAGGGCAAAAGGGAGGAGGTGGAGAAGACTTTCATTCTGAGTTCCTTAACTCTAGTCACTTAGCTATACACAAAATGGTATTTTGCACATGTTGGACAGAAATAAAAGAATCAAGCCCCGGCCAGAAAGATTCCAGAACTGTAAAGATTTGTTTGATCTCATCCTTACCTGTGAAGAAAGAGTCTATGACCAGGTAGTAGAAGGTAAGAATATTAACATCTACTAAACAAATTAATTTGACATGTTCTTGATTAGAAGCAAAATCAGTTTCTCAGTAGAGCTCAAGGAAGAAGACTTATCCCAGCAGAAGGGAAACAAGACAAGCTCAAAGTGACCTCACTGGTTCTTTTAATTATTTGAAAGACTGTCAAACCAGTGTATTTTATTTGTGCTCTGCTCTACTTTCCCATTTAGAGCTGATATGCTGCAATTTTCTCTGTGTTATTACAAACCAGCTACCAGGTATAGCAAGGAGAGAGGCAGCTTTGAAATCCCCTTCTGGGTTCTAATGCTGAGATTTCACAGTCCCTAATAATAAATCCTGTGGGCTGGTTGGTAATCGTGCTACAGGAAGAGAAAGAATGCTGAAGGGCGGCTGAGTCATCTATGACACAGAGTGCCAGGCTGTATGAGCCAGTGCTGCTTGTCAAGGAAATTTTGTTTGTAACCCTCAACTCTAATTTCAATTTGTGTTTCTTCCTCTTTGCAGCCAAAGCCTTTTTGCTCTCATTGCCAGGGAAAAATTAGTATCAAAGATTGAAATGAAGAAGTGCAGAGCTAGAAAAGGGAGGGGAGGAAATTCAAGAGCCCTGAATAATTGTGTCATTGAGCATTGGAGTTGAGGAGGGAAGGACCTCTCGGATCTCTCAGGTTACTTAGGTCAAGCAGCCCATTTTGTAGGTATAGAAATTCGGGTCCAGATGCTTTAAAATTAGTCTTATATTTTTTAATACCACCAGATCTGATTAAGACATGTCTTGTCTTGGCACATTTCCTCATTGAATGCAAATGAATTCTTTGACAATTCAACAGCCTTGTTCCATATGAGTTTTACTTTTTAGAGGATACAAACGTTGACTGTCTAAATTGGGGCTAAGCATAGTCCTGAACCCCAGGTTATCCAGAAAACTTCCAGCTGCAGTTTTTCTAAGGAGATGGGCTCTGCATGGTATGGATGGATGATGTGAGAATTGAATTCATCGTTAGAAACTGTGTTTGAGAGCTGAAACCCTTCTGTCTGTGCTGTCCTGTGGCACACTGCTAATTTCAGCTGCGAATATAAAGTGTCTGATAGACTTGTGCTCACAATTCTGGAGTTTCCCAAGTTAACATTCCTTGACATGTCCCTTGAGGTCATGTCTTAATTCCAAGATCCCTTTTTAGGGAAAGAGTGGTCCTCAGGCAGGATCTGAACCATGAACATAAGATTTCAGGAAGCAGAATTTGTCTGGTTGGAGGTTCCATGTGAAAGTTGGCTTGGGGGTAGCGGTACTCGCCTGTAAGGCGGAGAACCTGATGCAGAGCATGAGCTTCCATGGATGAGAGCCTGCTGGCTCACTTCATGCTAATAGGAAGCTGATCTCCTCTTTGTCCTTGGAGAAACTGCACTGCTCTGGCCTTTCCTGTTTTCTTGACATCTTGAGTGTTCTAACACTTCTGTGTCATTGTGTTCCCAATTAGATTTAAATTCCAGAGAGCAAGAGACCTGCCAGCCGGTGCATGTGATTAATGTGGACATTCAGGACAACCACGAAGAAGCCACTCTTGGAGCCTTTCTCATTTGTGAGCTCTGTCAGTGTGTAAGTGTCCTTTGAGCTTTGGTCTGAGAATGCTCCGGAGCCTTGATTTCCAGGATCTACATTTCCCAGAGCCCTCTTGTCATTCCCATTCATCTTCAGCAGGACCCACTATGTGCAAACAGACTGCTAGATTGCAAAATGACTTTAGTATATAACCTTTAGCAGGACAAGAAACACTTGGCAAATCCTTGTCGCCTAACAGGTTTAACAGACATAGAGCACATTTTGTACTTTTTAAGAAAATAATGTCCACATTTATTTTAGAGGATTATTGTTATAGTATCAAGTTCTTGTAAGAACAAACTGTAAAATTATTAGAAATAAAGTCCACACTTGCATATGAATACTTCACACATCCAGTCTCAGGGGTTATATACTTGGAGTAGAAATTGAGACTAGTTATTCAGGCATCAATGAATCTTTGTATTTTTTTCCTGGAAGAACAAGAAATTGTTCCTCCCTGAATAGATGTTTGCCCAAGAACATTTAAGATCAGTATATCATGCACCAATCATATCATGCAGTGTGTTCAGATTTAAGAATTTGTTTTTTGTGATTGAGTTTTAATATTGCGCTGATACCCAGAAGTACAGTTCACATATTTTTTTTCATTTTTGTCCAGACCTGTGATTTCATTAGCATATAGGAAATCCTGGAATGGAAATTACTTCCACTAATTCCAATAGACAGCTTACTTGTTTTTTATAGTTTTAAGGAGTTGCTTGGGGTCACTTGGGGATTACGTGACTTGCTGTTGTGTGTGTAATGGGGGGGAGAAGATAGTCTTTGAAGGTGGCTAATTTCCTACATCCATGGCCAGCCATTAGATCATTCTGTCCTTTGTCCCTGGAACTTTTTTCAGTTCTGACTTTGTAGAAGAAATTGGATTTCACAAAGCAGTTGTCTATAAGAATTTAATCTGAATTAAAGTAAGTTCCCTGTCAATGCAGGAACAATGGAAGCTTTGTCTCAATTTGCCACATTTTTCATCAGCTCTGTAAACTATTTGTAAAGCAGTAGAAATACTTTCTTTCTGAACTAGCTGTCTATCCCCCTGAATATATGAAGATGTTTTAATAAAGGGGGGGCACCTTCTCCCCCTTTTCTTCTGTGTGTTTCTGGATCAAGTGTTTCTTGCCCACACACTTGGGTTGGATGTTAAAGCAGTGAGAGCCTACTTACTGCTGGTCATTTCCATAAAGCCAGATTCCTAAACAGACATTTCAGATTTCTGATAGGGACCAGCTGTTTTAAAAGGGGATATCAAAAAACTTTTCCATTTTTCTACAATGACATGAGCCAATTAGGGCCTTTAGCAGGTGTTCATTTTCTTACTATTTATGGTACTTTGTTCCAGAGAGTTAAAATCTCCAGTTGGATAAGAAGATCCTAGAAAGCAAAGCTGGAGTATTGAAATGGAGAGGAATGAATAAGGAAGGAATAGTCCTTTCTTGGTCTTCCTTTACACTTTATACCCTGTCAATTTGATGCTTTGCAAGAAATAGTGCATAAGAAGTTTGTGATAGATCAGTGGAGGAGTTGGCTTAGTATCCCTTTGGATCTGCTTACTCCTTATATATAGCCTCCAGGTTGGACCTCTGCATAGCACTTGTTCTTCTTAGCCTTGCATGCTAGAAACGGTAAAGCACTCTTCACGCCATCCTTGGTCTTTGAAGGCTCCTCTCATCATTTCCAGATACAGAGGGTCCTAGGTGTCTGCAGAGCATGTCCTGAAGCTGCTGCTTTGCATCAGCGTTTTGGCTATAACACTGGTCTGGAGAGAGTAGAATATACCACTGAACTGGTTGATTTTGCTTCTGATGGAGGATTGTGTAGCTCTCTCTCAGATAGAAATAGAATTCTCCAGGGCCTTCCAGGCTCCCCGAGTTGCTGTGCACCAGCACTCGGAGGTGTACTTGACTGACAGGGAATGCTGAGCAATTAGCTCCCTGCTTTGCCAGTGTTTACATCATTTGAATTTGTAGAACCTTCCCTCTGTGCATTTAGAACAAGAGTGATCTAAGTGCAGGAGAAAAAAAATGGATCGTTCTTCTTGCCAGATGGGCAAACTGAGGTGGCAGTGGACTTCAGGCTTGTTAGCGAGGCCCTCATGGCTCAAGGTCCTCTGCAGTTTCCAGCTCCAAATCTCCTCTTGCCTGGAGGCCTGAAATGATTGCAAGACTGCCTTGTTTTCCCCTACCTCTACCCCCCAGTCTTCAGCTTCTCCCTTAAGATGACCTGTCTGCTTTTCTCTCTTCCTTTCCTTTAGATACAACACACGGAAGACATGGAGAACGAGATAGACGAGCTGTTACAGGAATTTGAGGAGAAAAGCAGCAGGACTTTCCTCCACACGGTCTGCTTTTACTGATGCCTGCCCTGTTTTCCCAGGCCTTGGAGTTGAACGAAGCATGTGGGTCAAGTTTTCTGACTATTCCCTACTCTCCCTGAAGACCACCTTCAAATCTTCCTTTTGTTAATACTTTTTTCCTTCACCGTGTTTGTTTTTACTTTCAGGTATTCTGCCAGAAGGAGGCAGTATTACCCAAAATAAATTGTACATATAAAATAAGAAGAGAGAGATACATAAAGGCCATATGAAAAAAAAAAATCAAGTTTTTTTTCCTATCCCACTTTTCCTTGTTACAAGTGGGATATTAATTATAATGAGAATCTTTTTTCTTTTAATGGAAAAAAAAAAGGTTTATATTGTATTTTTTCCAGCTTATTCATTTCTTTATAGTTGTGCATTTTTCTTTACTGTAATTGGCTGGAGTATACAAAGACCTGAATGAAACAGTGGAGTATCTATTACTAGGTATGAACTTGGTGCTGTCCTCTGCCAGTTCATCACTCCCTTTTTCTGAACCTGGATCCAGTCATGTTGCACTAAGGGGAGGTTGTTTGATGGAAGCCTGGAATCAGGATCGGTTCTGAAAAAGGAGATTTATTAGTGAGTAGGGCACAGCAGCAGAGCTATCGCTCTGACTGGCCAGGGACCCAGGCCCTCGGGTTGCCCTCCTCTTCACTCAGAAATGTTGCTGTTGGACAAAACTGGTCTTGGTGTGCTAGGAAGTTCAGCACAGTCTCTGAGCAAACCTTACTGTGGTTGGTTTTGTTTTGTTTGTAATTAAAAAAAAAAAAAAGTAACAAGTTCCCAGAAGGGCTCCTTGTTTTGTGACTTAAGAAAATGTTCCAAGCAGGAAGGAGCCACCTTGGGCCCCCTCGGGTGCCTGTTCCACAAAAGCTTCCTCAGCACCTTGGAGAGCTCCAGGCCCCCCATCAGTGGAGGGGCCCAGTTGGGCAGCTCTGTTCACTTCATTCTGGCTGCAGGTCTCTTCACATTTTTTGTATAGAACCTATTTGCTGCTCGGAGCAACAAAGATGCTCCCCTCGTGCTGGATGACAGAGTAGGATAATTTACTGAAACCACACTGGTCAGGAAGATGGCCTTGATTCAAAAGCCCTGGTGCTCTACCCATTTGGGTCTGGTCCACAGTGGGGTCTGACTCCTCATTCTTCCCAAGGCTGCAGAAGAGAATGTGAGGAGCAGTTTACTGAAGAGCCCGTGGAAGGAACGGTGGAGGTGGACGTGTCTTTGGCATCCACCTCTCAGAGGTCCAAGATGGGGCCTCGGAATGCCTTGTCTTCCTTAAATAACCCTTGCCGGATCTGTTGAATAAAGCTCGCCTATTTCCTGTCTATAGTGTCAGCCTGTGTTACCTCTTGAGGTAATAAATTCCTGACTTAATAAATTAAATAATAAACCTGTGACTTTATTTCTGCACTCCCAAGCCCAAGGGAGCACTCTTGCCTTGGCTCGCATTTCCAGCATTTTTAAATTTGGGAGAAGAGAACCTTTAGTGTACTTGGTTGGAGTCTAAGATGAGGTGGTAGTGCAGGCTTTTTGGAGGGTGGGTAGCTGACACCAACCTTGCCCACTAGGGGCTGGCTTCTCAAGTCTGTCATCCTGGCTTTCTTCCTGCCTTGCTCAGCCCTGCCTACTCTCTGGGGTAGAGGAACCAGCCCTCGGCCTTGACTGACAGCACAATCCACTCTGATCCAAGGTAGCCTTGTGTCCCAGCTCCAGACATTGTCCTTGAAGAGACATAAGCCCAACGAGGTGACATGGCAGGTGAGCTCTAGAGCCGTGTTCTGCTGGCATTGCCCTCCTGCTAACTGCTGGTCTGGTCTCCAAGTTGGCATTTCCATTTTCTGCCACTACCCCCTCTGGTTGGCTTCAGTTGGAATGCCACCACTTCGAGCTATTCCCCTTTTCCTGAACTTGGTTTCCTCTATAAAATGGGCTGAAAATTGCATCACTTAGTTCCCAGGCTGGTAGTGGGGAGAGTGTTTTGCTCTAATTTTTTTTTTTTTTTCACATGACCAAACTAAATTCTTAATGCATCACCTTGGTCTGGTCTATACCCTGATCCCACTCTCCCTGCTATGTCAATCTGGTCTATAAGTCTACTCCTTGCCATGTCAGTCTGGTCTATACACTGAGCCCACTCACTCTACCATGTCTGTCTATACCCTGAGCCCGCTCTCCCTGCCACGTCGTTCTGGTCTTGGTCTATACACTGAGCCCACTCACTCTGCCATGTCAGTTTGTCTATACCCTGAACCCACTCTCCCTGCCATGTCAGTCTGGTCTATACCCTGATCCCACTCTCCCTGCTATGTCAATCTGGTCTATAAGCCTACTCCTTGCCATGTCAGTCTGGTCTGTATCCTGAGCCCACTCTCCCTGCCATGTCGTTCTGGTCTGTATCCTGAGCCCACTTTCCCTGCCATGTCGTTCTGGTCTGTATTCTGAGCCCACTCACCCTGCCATGTCAGTCTGGTTTGTACCCTGAGCACACTTTCCCTGCCCTAGAGTTTGTCTGCTAATTTCTTCCTGCACATTTCCCAGAAGTCTCTCATCCCCGAGCATTTACTCATTTCTTTGAGCTCAGTCCGGCTCCTCACCCAGCGCTTGAGACCGGCTCTTGCTCTCCCGAGGAGAGGCTGGAGAGTGAGACGCGTCAGAGAGCTGCTCTCTCAATTTTGCTGCTGGCTCGTTTTATTGGCCCCGACAGAAAAGCCGGGAAGAAATCCTGGCTTTCCTGGGCCCCTGAGCCTTGAGGTTCTCATAGAAACCACTGAAGTTCCAGAGAAGAGGAGTTGGATTGGGAGTCAGGTTTACAATTCAGGCTCACTCACTCCCTGCTTAAGGTCATGACGCGACCAAGCCCTGGAGCCCGGAGTCCCAGGACGGGGAATGGGGCAGGAAAACGGAAGAACAAGGCTGGTGAACCCTGGATCTTGAAGGGAGAGGGGGAAGTAATCGATTCCTGTGGGGAATGACATCCTTTCCCCTCCAACCCCCGCCCCCATCCCCTCCTCCCCTAGTCCGGCTTCCGACTCCTTTTCCGAGCTCCAGCGGTGCAGCGGGAAGGAGGGTTGGGGTGCGCGGGAGGGAGGGGTCTGCCGGGTCCCTTACGAATGTGTTCAAAGTCCTGGATGGCCCCTGTCAACTTATGTGGATCGTAGGGTGGAGGCCGGTAGTTGGAGGCAAGGTCATAGCCCCGGCGAAGTGCTGGGGACCCAGCCGCCCTCCTCCCCCAGATGCTCCCAGAGACCAAGAAACCGGGTCACTCCCCTCCTTGGCAAAGGACAGACAGCAGGTGTCCCCCTACTGCTCCCTAAGAAACCTGTCCCTTCTCCCGGGCTGCAGGGTAACCCGGCTCGATGCTGGGACCCTCTCTCTGGGCGGTTAGCTTCGGATCTAGCGGGGCGTCATCGCCGGCCAGCAGGGAGCACCAAGAGTCGGACTGCCGGACTCAGCTTCAGCACCCCACTTCCCACGTTGCTGCGGCAGTAACCAGGCCCGGGAGGGGGGAGCCGGGGAGCTGTGGGAAGTGTCGGACCAGAGAAGATGGTAGCGGCGGCTGTGAGCTCGCCGCATCGGGGCCGAGCCGGGATGTGCGGGAGCAGAGGTGGGGGGGTCCTGCGGCCGGCCCGCCGGCCTCCTCCCCTCCTTTCCCCTCTGGTTCCCCCCTCCCCCCGCAAGGGCTGACGTGTAGTGGGGCTCCAGGGGATTCCCCCCCTACTCCCCAACACCTTGCCGCTGAGGCCGAGAGCCCCAATCTATGCTGCTCCGGGACTCGTCTCCCTCCCCCGCCCCAGACCCTCCCCAGGCCTCCCGGGGCGTTGCGCTGGCGCGCACGCCTCACCTGGCGCACTCTGTTCCCTCGGGCGGCCCGGGCCGGGATTTGGGGGAGAGGGGACAGATAGAAGGGAGGGGGTGGGGAGCAGCGGCGGCTGCCGGCCGGAGCCCGGGCTTGAGGGAGAGGGCCGGAGGCGGGCGCCCCCTCCCCGCAGCCCCGTCCCCCTCCCCCCGGCTCCCCCTTCGCCCCCGGGCGGCGGGATTGCGGCGCGGGCCGGGCTCGAGAGGGAGACACACTCACACACACGCACACGGGCACACACACACTCACACTCGCGCGCGCACACACACAGAGACAGACACACACAGAGGCAGGCACACGCTCACCCTGTCACACTCACTCACACTGCCGGCGCCACGGCCGCGGACGACGCAGAGGCACCGCGAGGGCGTCCGCGGCGGCGGCGGCGGCGGCGGCGGCGGCGGCAGCTCTGACCTCTGCGGGGCTCCCCCCGCCGCGGCGTGGGGGCGGGGGAGGGGGTGGGCGCGGGGGGCTCCGGCCCGGGCCGGCCCTGCGGGCTGCCCATGAGCGCAAACACGATGATCTTCATGATTCTGGGGGCGTCTGTAGTGATGGTGAGCGCGCGGAGGGTGCGGGGCGCGGGAGGAGGTGGGTGGGGGACCTGGGGATGGCTGCCCCCGCGGGCGGCCGGGGGCCCCCGTCCTCTGTCCCTGCGTGTCCCTTGCTGGCTGCCTGGCTGCCTGTGTCTGCGCCTGCGAGCGCCCGGGCCCTGTGGCCGGCCCTCCGTGCTGGCGCGCTCCCCGCTCCCCCTGCGTGTCTCCTCTCTGCCTGCCTGCCTTCCCTGCCTGCCTGCCTGCCTGCCTGCCACGGGGTGTGTGTGTGCCCGTGTGTGTGCCCGTGTGTGTGTGCCCGTGTGTGTGTGTGCCCGTGTGTGTGTGTGTGTGTGTGTGTGTGCCCGTGTGTGTGTGTGCCCTGTGCCGTGTGTGCGCGCGCGCCGGGCCCTGGCCCTGGCTGTCTCTCCAGGTGTCTCTCTCTCTCTTTCTCTCTCTCTTTTCCTGGGTCTCTGGGTGCCTCTGGCTCTGCGCAGGGCCCCTGGCCGCGGGCGCCCCTCGGCAGGTCTGGGGGCCGGGCCTGGCTCCCGGCTCGGAGTCCCGCGATCCCTCGCCCCCGGGAGAAAGGGAGAGAGGGAGAGAGGCCGGGAGGCGGAGGCCGAGGGCGTCGGGGGCGCTGACGGGCCGGGCCGGCGGGGGGCGGGGGGCTCGGGGCTCTTTCAGGCCATCGCCTGCTTGATGGACATGAACGCGCTGCTGGACAGATTCCACAATTACATCCTCCCGCACCTGCGGGGCGAGGACCGCGTCTGTCATTGCAACTGTGGCAGGTAAGTCCCCGCGGGGGCTGCTCGGGCGTCCCTGCCTGCCTCCTGCCCCCCGCCCCCGCCCGCCAGCCTCCCTCTGCTCTCTGCCCTGACCCGGGCTCGGATTCAAGCAGGGCCCCGGGGCGATCCCGACACGCAGCCCACGCGGGGCCCGGGGGCCACCCAGCCGGAGGGACACCCCGACACCTGCACAATGCACGGACGCGTCCCCAGACACGAGCCTGTAGTCACACGTTGACAGTCCCTGACACACCGCGTGCCCGGAAACACAGCCCCCTAAAGCCATGGTGTCGGAAGCCCGGGGGCACAGACCCTCAGCCCAAACCCTGCTGGGCAGGGGTGCCAGAGCCAGGGGGTCTGGGCAGCGGCAGGCTAAGTGTGGGGGCCCACCGAGGTAGGGGTTTCCTTCAGCCTCAATCACTCTTCGGGATCAAGGGGGGGGAGGGTCTAGGGGCAGATCTGTTACCCAGAGTCTGGTCTGAGGACCTGAGAGGAAGGGGGAGGAAGTTGAGCCTGCGGGGGGGGGGGGGAGGGGGGGAATCTGACCCGGACTCTCATTGAGAGGATCTAATTGAAGGAGGAGATTCCTCTCCCCTCCCCCCCCAACAGTTCTTTAAAGTGCAGAAACTAAAATGTAGTTGGTCCTATAAGGAATCAGGAAGTAAGTAAACCTCTTGTTCTGGCCCTCTCTTACCCACGGCCATATCTGGGGATCCTCTCGGAGCCAGAAAAGCTCTGTTCCCGGCTTTCATTGGGCTGGTAAGGGCCAGTAGCTTTTGAAGTTTGCTTCAGGGCTCCCGGAAGGCTCGGAGACCAACCCCAACCTGCCAGTGTTGCCCTGGATGGCCGGAACACACAATTTGATGTGTATTCAAGGAGCACTGTGGAGACCTCGGGATGGAAGCGAAGGGCCAGGCTGGATTGGCTTTATATGCCAGGGACTAGGACGCCAAAAGCCCAAAGGATCCAGGACACAGACAGGGTTGTTAGCGACTGGCTATCGATGATACTGGTTCTTGACTTTTCCTGGCTATAAACTGCATTTCTTGGACTCGCTGGTCAGTTACCGTGGTTGTCCGTCACTGACATTTGGGGATCCGGGGCCAGTTGTGACCCGTGTTCACATGGGGTGAGCGAATCACTGGAAAGCGACTCTGTCCTGTGCCCCTGGCAGTGCCGGGCCTCCCGGGCCTCCCGGGTTCCTGAGGTTGAGTCAAGGATGGATGCGTGGCCGGCATCCCCCAGGCTAGCAAAGGAGGGCCCGCCCTGGGCACTTGGCCACCCTCGGGTTCCTCACGACTGTAATCGGGCACCTTGCTCCTTCTGGCTCTCCTCTGTAAAATAAGCGTCCGTAAATGCTTGCCGAAGCCCCTCCGGCTCCAGACTGCTGGGTCTAGGATGCCATGGTCACCTAGTGATGACTGCGGGTGCTTTCTGGGAAGCCAGAGGTCAGTGATTCAGCCCCTGCCCTCGGGGAGCTCCCACGAAGCTGGCTCAGACCCGGACAGAAGGCTAGTGGCAGGGTGCATTGTCCCCATAGGACTTTCACTTGTTCCGGAGCCATCAGGAACTTCACAGAAGACCTGGAATTGGCCCTGGAAGGAGGCGCGGGATTGAGCCAAGGGGAGAGAAGGGGGCTGCCGTTCCCCGGGGAATGGAGGGTTTGAGGGTAGAACGGAGGGTGGTTGGGTGGCAGCAGGGGAGAGGGGTGTGGATGGGTGTGCCCGATTGTGGTACTAGATTTTGGAAGATCTTCCTTAAAGGGCAGCTCGAGAACTTTGGCATCGGGCCTGTTTTGTGAGCTGCATGTTGGGAGTTGACTGCTGGCAGGTGAATGATGGAGTGGAGAAGAGAGGTGCTGGAAGGACTAAGTGGCCCAGAGTGGGGCCCTTTGGGCTGGAGACAAAGAAGGATGAACTAGAAGTTAAGGCCTGATTTGATCCTTTAAATCTATCATAGCCGCCTATAGATTCCTCTCTCTCTCTCTCTCTCTCTCTCTCTCTCTCTCTCTCTCTCTCTCTTTTTGCTGAGGCAATTGGGTTAGGTGACTTGCCCAGGGTCACACAACTAGGAAGTGTTAAATGTCTGAGGTCAGATTTGAACTCAGGACTTCCTGACTTCAAGGCTGGTGCTCTATCTATTTGGCCATCTGGCTGCCCTCATAGCCTATAGATTTCAAGCCTGGGGCATCGGGAGAGTTGAGGGACCATTCCCACTTCATTTGGATTCAGATCTGTTAGTGGGGAGTGGGAGTCCTGGCCTGAGTTCCTAACTCCCCTTAGGAAAGGTTCCCCCGGGCCAGCTCCCTCCTGGACATATGGTTGTCTGTGCTCAGAGACAAAAAGCAGAGTTCACATCCCTGGGAGGATAGCCCACCCTCTCATTCCAGACCAGTGGTGATCAGCCAAAGCAGGCTGTGTGGACATGGTCGTCCAGACCTATTCATCTGATGTTTGTCAGCCTCCAGCATCTGTGACTGACCCCTGATCGGGGAGGCCATTACTATGGGCTTCTGTGACAAAAACAATCTGATATGGCACTTATCTCCCTGGAGACAGACAAGGTCAGGTCTCCCGGCGTGGAGTGGGGGGAAGAGCCGAGCTGGGAGCTGGGAATGACCTCCAGGGGTAGAGGGTCTAAGCCATCTGCTGCCCCATCCTCATCCTCTTGGCTCGGCCCCAGGACTTTCCTTCCCTCTTTTTGCTTTTTAGAAAAAGTCCACCTTTATATTTCCTAGGAAGACCCAATTCTTTGCTTTTTTCTTCCCTCTCACAGCTATGCCTACGGGGCACCTTCTGTGTTCTCTGTTAGCTTTCATCATCTCGTTTTCTTACTCATTTGACCAAAGTTAATTCATTTCTGCCGGGTACTTAGCCGTGTCAGCTGATCCCCATTCAGCTGTGGGTGTTCACTGTCTCATTTGAAAGTTGACTTATTGGAACAGTCAGGAGGACCTGAGTTCAAATTTGACCTCAAGACACTTAACACTTCCTAGCTATGTGACCCTGGACAAGTCACTTGCCTCAGGGAAAAAAATAAAAAAGGTGATTTACCCCATAGGAAGGGTTCTCTGTGGATTCAGCAAAGGAATATGGGTTGAATGACCATACATTTGGCTTGAATAATCCAATACAAGGGATGTTGGTTGATGGCTCAGATCTCATTTTGGAGTAGGGTGGCCTTCTGGTTGCAGCTGTGTGTGGGGGGAGAGATTTGGGGGGTTGGGCATCTGGCCTTGGTATTATTCAGTGTTTGGGACAAAGGTGGGGATTTTCAAATGGTACAAGATTAGGTGTGGTATAGTAGGCAGTGTTGGATGTGTAGTCAAAGAATCTGATTTCAGTTTTTTGACTCAGTTTTGTGGTTTGTTACAAGTCACATGACCTCATTGGATCTCGGTTTCTCCGTCTGTGAAATGAGCATGTTGGACTAGATAATTTCTAAGGTGATTTCTCCCATGTTGAGATCTAAAAGTCCAAAAGTTCTTGACAGATTGGGTTGAAGAAAAGGCTGGAATCTAACATAAAATTTCCTAAAGATAAATGTAAAGTTATATACTTGGGTTCAAACAATCAATTTCACACATATAAGCTGAGGGAAGGAGGGGTCCAGCATTAGTTCATATAGAAGAGAAAGAGGGGAGGTTCTAGCTGACTGTAAGCAGCCAAATCACACACACACACACAACACACACACACACACACACACACACACACACCTGAGTTGATCTTAAGCTGTACCAAGATAACTAGCATGCAGAATAAAGGAGACTACTTCTGAAGGGCTGTGTTCCTAGTAGGGGGTACCATCCTTTAGGAAGGATTTTTAGTCCAAAAGGGTCAGCCAGGACTGTGAGGGGCCATGACCTATAAAGCTCACCTGGAGCTCACCTGAGGGAGCTTAACCAGGAGAAGAAAAGACTTGGTTGGGGGAAATCAATTCCTGTCTATCCGGTACAGAGGGCTCTCCTAATGTGTCTGGGACTTCCCTTTAGCTCTCTTGCCATTGCCCAGATACCCATCGGAAAAAGAAAGGGACTTTGAAAATCCTCAGGTTCCAGAGCAATGGGAATTATTATGGTCAGATTCACAGATCCCTGGAAGCTCCCAGGGAAAAGGGATCTCCAAGATGACTGATCCCAGTCCTCTCCCCCCTTTGTCATAAAAATATTCTGATGGTTTCAGCGGATGATGAGTTCCCTAGGAATCCTCAGTATCCCAGGATGGCCAGAGAGAGAAGCGTGAAGCCCAGGAACCGGGGCCTGCTGGCCCTTTGGCCAAATCCCCCCGGAAATGCTGGGTTTTAGCTCTGGGTCACGCTCACAAAAGGCTGTTGAAAAGTTGGGATCTGCTGAGGGCACTGGGGATGGCTGGCTGGGGCTGGGGTTGGGGGGGCAGGAAGGTGCGGGGGGATATAATCAGGATTTCCAAGTATTTACAGGATTAGCTTCATTCTCCTTGGCCTAGAGGGCAGGAAGCAAAGGGTGAAAGGTGGATTTTTTTTTTTTTTTGAGGCAATCAGGGTGAAGTGACCCAGTTAGTAAGTGTCTGAAGTTGGATTTGAACTCAGTTCCTCCTGACTCCTGGAGGACTCCATGCTCTAACCACTGCACTACCTAGATGCTCCAGCAACGGGTGAAAGTTGTGGAGAGCCTAGTGGAAGGGGCTGCCTCAGGATGGACTGTATTATCTCTCTCTGGAAGTATTCAGGAGGAGGCTGGAAGATTCCCTTCCCCCTCTCCTCCCCGCCCCCCAGTGCACTTGAGAAGAGACCCTTCTAAGGTCTCTCCCATCCCTCAGATTCTGATGATTTAGAAAATCATGAAGATTTGAGTGCGAGGGCCGGAGGAGAGACCGCTCTTGCTGGAGTCATCAGGGCTTTGTGGAGAAGGCTGGAGCTTAAAGGACAGGAAGGTTGGAAATATGTGCCAGAGCTTTAGAAATATTGTCTCTTTTGATCTTCATCCCATCCAGACACTATTGTTCTATCTTGTTTGACTGATGCAGAAACTGAGGCAAACAGGGCGAAACACTTGCCCAGGGTCACACAGCCCAGAACTGCCTGTGGCTGCTTTGAGCTCAGGTGCTTCTGATATACACAACGGCATACAGATGGCCTCTGGGAGTTATGGAGCTAGGGAGAAGGGTGAGAGATTTATGATCTAGAGAAAATTCAAGAGATTGAATTCACATATTTAGAAGGATTCGAAAATGCCTTGCAAGTCAGAGGGACAGTTGAACTATGCTTTATTCATTCATTCATTTGTTTGTTTACTTCTGTGTTTATTTATTTGTTCATTCATTTATTTATTAGTTTGTTTTTTTTGCTGAGGCAATTGGGATTAAGTGACTTGCCTAGGGTCACTCAGCTAGGAAGTATTAAGTGGCTGAGGCTAGATTTGAACTCAGATCCTCCTGATTTCAGGGCTGGTGCTCTAACCACTGCACACTTAGCTGCCCCTGAGCTATGCTTTATATATGTAGAGCTGAAAGGCACGACTCTCTCATTTAAATATGAAGAGGGCAGCTAGATGGCGCAGTGGAGTCAGAACAATCTGAGTTCAAATCCAGCCTCAAGATACTTGATACTTCCTAAGTGTGTGACCCTGGGCAAGTCATTTAACTCCAATTACATTTTTAAAAAAAATTACATATGAGGAAATGCCCAGAGAGGTCCAATGAGGTGGTGAGAAGCAGAGATAGGATTTGAATCCAGGTGCTTTGAGCCAAAGTCAGTGCTCTTTTCCTCCTCGCTGCATGAAGAATCAGAGGTGATTCTTTCCGGGCACAGCCAGCATGGAAGCGTCCCTTAGATGGAGAGCAGCTAGAGGCTGCTCTGGCCAGGATGGAAGCTGGGGTGGAGGCCAGATTCGGGGGCTCGATGGCAGGCTGAGGGGCCGTGGGGAGCTGGTTGAAGCCCTTTTGTAAAGGCTCCCATGATCCTCCCTGAGGACTATGGGAAGGCTGAATTAGAGAGGGGAGAGAGACTGCCAGCAGACCCCAGCTAGGAGGCTGGAGGACAGAGACAGAGGATGGCTGAAGAGCCGATTTGGTGTGGGGGCTGCTGGGAGGAGAGCAGCCAGTATACTGTCCCGGAGCTCGGGGCGCTGTCCGCCTGGAAGCTGGGCTCGGAAAACCTCCGGTCCGGGGAGCATCAGAGGGAGTGTCTGGGCGGCTCCCTTTGAGATCCCTTTGGGTTTCCATCCACTTGCTGCCTTTGTTCCTCCTCCTCATTGGCCCTCTGTGTCACCAGCCTGGGTCCCGGCTCTTGATTTCAGGCCCAGGTGGCTGCAGAGCACAGGCTGGGCCGGGATGACTCAGAGCTGCGTGTGACTCTGAGAATTCCCCCAAAGCCCGTGGCTCCGTGCTGACGCCCCAGCCCCCTCCCAAAGGCTGCAGTAACTCCACCGGCCTCTTCCTGGCGCCGGAGCCTCTGAGTGACTGTCTCTCATTGTGTGTCTCAGCAATGGAGTGTGTGAGGGTGTGTGAGAGTGTGTGTGAATGTGTGTGCAAGTGTATGTGCAAGTGTGTATGAGAGTGTAGGAGTATGAATGTGTGTGTTTGTATTGTGTGCGTGAGTGTGAGAGTGTGTGTGAGTGTATAAGTGTGAATGTGTATGTGTTTGTGCAAGTGTGGATGTGTGTGAGAGTGTGTGTGTGTGTGTGTGTGTGTGTGTGACAGAGAGGCTCTCTGTGGCTCAACTTACCCTCCAGATACCCCCTTTAGGGCTTCCCAGCATCATGCTGGCTAGATCTGTGTATATCGGGGTTGTTTTGCCTTTGGAACTCTTGGTCTTTGGGTGTGTGTGTATGCGTTGGGATTGTGTGATTGTGTGTAGTGTGATTGTGAAGGTCTCCGTGTGTAACTGTGTGTGTGTGTATCACAGGCCCAGCTGCCCTTTGTCCCTTCCTCCACCCATAGCATCCATTTCCCATTATTTGTTGGTCTCAATATTGGGACGTTTCTTGGGCTTGATTATTCAGAAGCTGGAGATCCTGAACACTCAAGGAGCTGGAGGGGAGAGGGCCTGAGATGGGAGTCGGGCCGGGAATGGCGGGCCCTTGCTCTCTCCCACCTCCCGGTGCAGTGCCAGACCCCGGAGAGCCCTGGAGGCTGCCCCACATGCTCCTCTTGTGGCCATCGGTGGGTTCCTCTCACTCATTTTGCCCCAGCTGGTGGAGGAGGTTGGGCTGAGGATGGGCCCTTGTGCCGAGGACCAGCCTTTGTGCCGAGGAGTCTCAGGGCTGAGCGGCAATGTCTGGTGGCTGCGTTTTAAGAGGACTTTTCTGTCGGAAAGGAAGTCAGCGGGCGTTTCTTAATCGCTGATTTTGTGTCAGGCGCTGTGTTAAGTGGCGAGGGTGCAAAGGAAGGCAAAGAATTGTACTTGCTCCCTAGTAGATCTAAAGGGGGGTGGGGCAGGAAGCCTATATAAAGGTCTCTCAAGTGGAGAGGTCCTCTGAAAAGTGATGGCACTAGCAGCTGGGGTGACCGGAAAAGAGCCTCCCTCTCCCGTCTGGGTCTAGAGGATCTCTGTGATGAGGGCCCTCTGTACTGAAGGGGTGTCTCTTCTCTGTGCTGGGGAGTTTCTGCGTGGTGGGGTGCCTCTGTGCTGAAAAGGAGAGTCTTGGTGGTTTGGGGAAACCACAGTGGGAGATTCCTGCTGGCTAAGAGACTGTCCTGACTTTTCCTTTGCTTCTTTGTCAGGGAAGAAGGGAGCTGAGAAGTTCTGGTGTGATGCAGCCCCTCACCTAATGAAGCCCTTACTCCTAAGACCCATATTGGACTTTGGGGAGCCCCTGCCAGGCCTTATCTGGGGGGCGTGGTCAACCTTTCCCCTCCCATCATCCCTTCTTATGGTCTTTGTCACCAGGTCCCATATTGGACTCTGGAGAGCCCCTGCCAGGCCTTATCTGGGAGGCGTGGTCAACCTTTCCCCTCCCACCATCCCTTACTGTGGTCTTCATCACCGAGTCCCATATTGGATCCCGGGGAGCCCCTGGCAGGCCAGCTTGGGGTCGAGGGCAGCTTCTTACTGTGCCATTGTTCCTCACTGTGGCTCTTGTCCCCACCACATCAGGCACCACATCCACTACGTGATCCCCTACGACGGGGACCAGTCTGTGGTCGACTCCTCGGAGAACTATTTTGTGACAGACAACGTGACGAAGCAGGAGATTGACCTGATGCTGGGGCTGCTGCTGGGATTCTGTATCAGCTGGTTCCTGGTGTGGATGGATGGGGTCCTGCACTGCGCTGTGCGGGCCTGGAGGGCCAGTCGCCGCTTTGGTGAGTGCTGAGCGGCTGAGAAGGGCGGGAGGGATGGGGGTCGGAGGCTCAGCAGACTATTTTAAGAGTGCTTAGTAAGTGGCTTCTGTGTTTGAGGTACCATGTTAAGCACTGGTGAAATAACATCACAGAGTGGAACAACCTGGCCTAGAGAGGAGAATGTTAGAACCCAGAGAAGGACCTGGATTCAAATCTCAGCCCCATTATTCGCTTTCAGTTTGACCACTCTGGGCCTCAGTTTGTCCATCTGTAAAATGTGTTGGCCCAGATAACCTCCGGGTCTCTTCTAACTTTAGATCTCTTATGGTCAAGAAACATAGCTTCTGCTGAAGTACACAGAATCCAAACAAACAAATGCAAGATAATCTGAGGAGAGACCATTTATCCCTGGGTGGGGGGTAAATCTAGAAAGACTGCCAGGAGGAGGTGGCCTGAACTGGAATCTGAAGGAAATGAAGGATCCTAAGAGGGGTGGTGAGGAGGGAATGCATTCTAGTTATTGAATGGAGGTGAAAAGGGGGGCGCAGTCTATATAAAAACATAGAGGTAGGGCAGGCGTGTTGTTTATAGGAAATGACTGGCAGGACAGTTGAGCCAGGATGGAAAATTTAATAGGGACCAATATGAGACGTTTGGAAATTTTGTTTGTAACCGTCCCAAGAGACTGAGCAACCAAAGGCCTAGAAATATGAAGAGACAGACTCGGGAGACTTGGAGATCAAAGAGCTGAGACTTAGCGATGAAGGGGCTCAGCTGTCGTGGAGCCAGAGACGCTCTTCATCCAGGGCTGGAGGGCTGGTTTGGGAAGGCAGCGAGCTGTCTCGGTCCCTAGGATGTTTGCCACTCCCTTGTACCCACAGTTTCCTCTTTAACCCTCAGTGGGAGAGACTGTTCCCAGAATGTGACCTATCTCTAAAGAGATCAGTCATCTAGTCAGTCATCTAGTATTTACTAAACACCTACTATGTGCTAGGCATTGTGCTAAGTGCTAGGGATATGAAGAAAGGGGGAAAAAACCCTAGCACACGTTCCAGCTCCCAAAGAATTCATGGGTTAGTGGTGTATTCCATGTATATGGTGTAACATGTAACTGTGTATATGGTGCCTGGTTAACTGTCCTGTGGATTCTTTACCAGAAATATGAACAGAGTAGCGCGTGCGCATGAGCATGTGTGCGTGCATACACACACACACACACACACACACACACACGCACACGCACACACAGGGACTGAAGCAAGAGGGCCATCTAATTTTGTCCAGAGTGCTACTTCTGAATCCAATCTGTTCACTAAATATGATACAAAACCAAATATGAAACAATCCCTCCCCTCAAAGAGGTTAGGCTCGGTTCATAATTACATTGCATTCTAGGGATAGTTACATTGTCTTCTATGGATTGTCACGTTGTTACATTGCACTGGATGGATTATAAAATTGCACTCCATGGATTGCCACATTACCTTATAAGGATAGTTACCTTGTATTCTATGGAGTTACATTATATTCTATCGATTGTTACATCACATTCCATGGATTGTCATATTACCTCAGAGGGATAGTTACTTTATATTCTATGGAGTTACATGATATTCTGTGGATTGTTACGTTTCACTCCATGGATTGTCACATTACCTTATAAAGATAGTCACATTGTATTCTATGGATTGCCATATTTATTACCTTATAAGGATAGTTACATTGTATTTTATAGAGTTAGTTACATGATATTCTGTGGATTGTTACGTTTCACTCCATGGATTGTCACATTACCTTATAAAGATAGTCACATTGTATTCTATGGATTGCCATATTTATTACCTTATAAGGATAGTTACATTGTATTTTATAGAGTTAGTTACATGATATTCTGTAGATTGTTACGTTTCACTCCACAGATTGTCACATTACCTTATAAAGATAGTTACATTGTATTCTATGGATTGCCATATTTATTATCTTATAAGGATAGTTACATTGTATTTTATTGAGTTAGTTACATTATATTCTATGGATTGTTATATTTCACTCCATAGATTGTGATATTATTTTATAAGGATAATTACATTGTATTCTATAGAGTTACATGATATTCTATGGATTGTTACATTTCACTTCATGGATTGTCGTATTACCTTATGCTCATAGTTATGTTGTATTCTATGGAGTTACATTATATTCTATGGATTGTTACATTGCACTCCATGGATTGTCATATTACCTTATAGGGATAGTTACGTTGTATTCTATGGATTGTTACATTTCACTCCATGGATCCTTATATTACCTTATAAAGATAGTTACATTGTATTCTATGGAGTTACATTATAGCTATGAATTGTTACATTTCACTCCATGGATTGTCACATTACCTTATAAAGATAGTTACATTGTATTCTACGGAGCTACATTATATTCTATGGACTGTTACATCTCACTCCATAGATTGTGATATTATCTTATAAGGATAATTACATTGTATTCTATAGTTTTACATTATATTCTATGGATTGTTACATTTCACTCCACGGATTATCATATTACCTTATGCCCATAGTTACGTTGTATTCTATGGATTGTCACATGGCACTCTATGAATTATTACGTTGTACTCCATGGATTGTTATGTTGTATTCTATGGATTATTATATTGTTTCTTTGGCTTGTTATATTCTTCTGACCCTTTTCCTCCCTTTCTCCCTCCATCTCCCCGCCCTCCCGCAGACAACTCATGGTCCTGGCTCCCCAAATTCTGTAGTTTGAAGGACTTCCGGAAACGACCCCACCGGCCGTATGAGGAGCCCACAGGAAACATGGTGCACATCAAACAGAAGCTTTACCACAATGGCCACCCCAGCCCCCGGCACCTCTGAGCCCCTGCCCTTGGCTTGGCTGAGCCCACGGAGGGACTTGGGACACATGGACGGACCATTGGACCACAGGGTGGACACTGCCCAGTGTCTATGGCTATATCCCTTGGGGTCTGGGGCCTATGGACCTACAGCTGGCAGGGCCCACCTTATGTGGACCAGGAGCCAGCCTGGCCCTGACCCTGGCCTGCTTGGGCTCCAGCACTGGACCTCTGTACATATGTAAGAAGGATCTTTGCTTATCAACCCTTCCCCCACCCTCAGGAGGCTCCACAGCCCAAGCCCAGGGCGGCCCCGCCTCCTGCCCCCAGACCCTGGAAAGCGCCTCTCTGGGGTCCCAGCCCTCTCCTGGCCCCTGGGCCCAGGATGTCTGCTGCCTGGGTGGTCATCCTGCACTTGGGTGGGGCTCCCAGAAGAAGGTGCTGTGTCTTTTCTCTCTCTCTCTCTTTTTTTTTTTAGGGGCATAGGGTTTGGGGTGGGAGGGAATGGGATGGAGTCCCTCTAGGGCCTGTGCTGAGCTGGGATCATTTGACTGGAGGTCAAAGAAAGGCAAGGAAAGGAGAAAATTGGGGAAGGGGGAATAGCTCAGCAGAGAGATGGGGTAAAACATGGAGGGGGTCCCTCCCTTGCAGCTGGGACTCCCTGGCTGTTTTGTTAGGTTGTGCCTCAGTTTCCCAAGCTACAATTAGGAGAGGAATGCCATGCTTGAAAATCCCTGAAGAAACATTGGAACGGGAACGATGGCAGGGGTAACAGTTGCAGCATTAAGCAGGGTGACCCCCTTCCCCTAAGTACTCTGCAGGAAGGTGCTACAGCCAGAGGGGGGATGGTGGCAGTTGGGTAACTTGAGATCCCTAGCAGGGAGGGGAGTGTGTATGTGTGTGTGTGTGTGTGTGTGTGTGTGTATTTGATCCATGGTGTTGTTCAAAATTGATTGCGGAGTGTAGGAAGAGGGCGCTGAGTGTGAGAAGACTGGTTTTAGGAGAGAGGACCTGGCTCGCTGCAGTCAGTCTCCATCCTCCTCCCCTGACCCTCCATCCGGCATTTCGGGGCCCGGGGGCTGCCCACTCGGTGTGGCCCGCTCCATCCACTGGTTTCATCGTCTCTGGCCGGCTCCTCCGTCGGGGGTCACGTTCTTACTTCTGTAACGGCCAGCGTCCGCGTGGTTCCTGTCCGCATTCATGTCCATTTGTCAGGCTGTCCGGGGAGCTGACTCTCAGGGGAAGGTGTCAGGGCCTCAGAGAGGAGCAAGAGCCTGGGCTGCCGGAGGATGAGGGAGGCAGCGGATGGGGGCGTCCAGAGGAGCGAGGGGGGGGGTGCTCTGTGGGCTCCTGGGCCCGCTCTTGGATGAGGGGTCAGGTAGCACAATAGGTGAGGGTCGTGGTCCTGAGGCAAAGGAGAGTGATGGGGGCAGGGAAGGAAGAGTTCCCGTGAGAGGAAACAACTCAGTTGGGGAGAAAGCTGCCTCCATTCTGTGTGATCATGTGGATGAAGCACGTGGGTCTGCAGAGTGCCCAGGTGAGGGGGAGGCCGGGTCCGGCCTGGTAGCCGTCAGCACGCCGAGGCTCCTGGGGGTGTCCGGGGAGCCTGCCTGGTCCCGTGGAGGGGCAAGCCCCCGGGAGGCCCAGAGCAGAGCTGCCTCAGGCCCCCGAGGCCTTTCACTGTGATCACCTCCACCAGCCTGCCCATCGCCACCTCACCCCTCCCTCTCCCTGGGCCTGGTTGCCTCAGTCAGTAAAAACGTTTGGGGCACCACCCGAGTCCGCCTCTTCTTTTACTTCCTGCAGACCCAGGAGGGGGCCGGGGTGGGGGAGGGGTCCGCTGACAGGATTCAGGGCTTTTAGTAACAGGAGGGAGGTCTGGCGGGGCTGGGAGGACGAGATCAATGTCAGGGCTCAGCCTCGGGTTCAAAGACCAGGAAGGACATGAAGTGGAGGGAGGACAGGGCGCAGTGGCGAGGAGGGATCCACGTGTGCCCAGACTGGTGCGCCGGCCCCCTGCTGACTTAGGCTGCACTAACTGTAAGGCTTGCCATTATCTGCAAGAGCTCATTCGATTTAATCCCTACATTACAGATGAGGAAACAGAGGCAAACACAAGCATCTTAGCCGGGTTAGCAAGTTTCAGGGGCTGGATGTGAACTCGGGCCGCCCTGATAGGCCTGTGCTGCCTGGTGGGAGGTGAGTCTAGCACCTGCATCCTGGCCCAGTCGGGCCCCAGCCACAGTCCCCAGGGCATTTTAGGAAAGCTTTGGGAAACCTGAGGGGAGCTCCCTGGTTAGGGAAGGGCCTCAGGAGCAGTAAATGGGGAGGACTGGGAGTGTTCCTTTTACTTGGAGAAATCTCGGGAGCAGAGGCAGACAGGGTTACTCTAAGGAGAAACGGGGAGGGCTGGCCCAAAGGCCAATGGACTGCCTCGGGAGGGAGCTTCCCGCTCCCTGAAGTGGCGAGGAGAGGCTGGATGAGTGGCTGCTTTGGGCTGGGACCCTTCTAAAGACCAGGCTGGGGGATCCTGCTTTTCCACCCACCAAGGGCTCCGCCATCGGCCTCCTGCCTGGACTCAAGGGTTGCCCTTTGGCTCGGCGACTTCGGACTGTGCCATGGCTGAGCACCTTCCTCCGTGGAGGGTTAGCCCTAGCCAAACGTGGCCCCCAAAAAGCCTCCTGGGCCGGCCTTTTGGCAGGGAGCAGGGGCAGCCGAGACCCAGTGCCAACTCTGGCCCTCAGCTCCTCCAGGCCTGATGCTGGGCTCTGGGCAGGTCTGAGGCCCTGCATGGGCCCAGCAGTAGGTGAGTGAGGAGTGGGCACTGCCAGCTTTTGCCACTGGCTTAGACACAAGGAGGGGATCTCTAGGTAGGATGAGGTTGCCCTCGCCCCCAGATCCTTGCTCTCTCCTGCTGTCCCTTTAGCAAAGTGCTGCCCCTCCCACAACTCTGAGAGTCATCAGTCAGGGTATTGGTCGCCCAGGACACTGGGCCCAGATCCCCGTCCCGGGAGGGACTGGGCCCAGCAACCTCTTCTGTTGATTTTCAGGTGACCTTGGGGTGAGCTCTTACTAGAGGGTAGTTAATGGGCACTGCCTCATCCCCAGGGCAGAGGAATGAAAAAGGGGAAATCCCAGAAGCCTCAGTTCTGAGGCCGGCCCACGGCTACCCAAAGCCCCTTCCTTTCTCTGCAGGAAGTCTGGCTGTGGAACCAGCTGGGGCTGTTCATCCAGAACTTATTGAAGCTCACAGCAATCCCAAAAGCCCCCGGGGTCATTTATCTGGCCAGGCCCAGAGGGGTCCCCATGGCTGGGACAGCAACCCTCCACTCCCGGCCTTCCCAAGATAAATCCGCCTTCAGAAGCCCCAGATGAGTTGGCAGCTAGGATAGGAACCTCAGAGGGGCACAAGCAGGGGTCCCTCCATCTTCAAGCACTGAGGGCCACTGGTCTCTGGAGTGCTTCAAGGACCAGTTTGCATTTAGCTGGGAGGGGGGGAGGAAGCTGCAGGGACAGAGAGGTGGGAACTGTAGGCAAGAGAGGGGAGCTGGGCAGCGGGGTGCCGGGCTCTCAGGCCCGCTCAGGGCCCTGCTTTCTACCCTTCGGAGGGGCTGTGAGGCAGCCCAGGGAGGCCCAAAGGGGCACTTATGGGACCAGGAGGGTGCAACGGGACCTCAACTGAGTAGGATGAAGGGAAGAGAAGCAGACAGAGGCAGGAGAGCTGAGGTCTAATCTTTTTAATGTGCTGGCGACTGTCTGTGGGCCCTCCCAGGCACCAGGTCGCCCATACAAGGTGAGGGCCGTGCCATCTGGATGCCCTTTCTTTCTCCTCAGCTGGGCACACGAAGGCAGCAGGGCAGCCTTGGCTAGATTTGAGGGAGGAAACTGCCTGAGCGGAGGCCCCGAGGTCTTTTCCTTGGTGGAAGGCCCGTGGGCAAGGCAGGCACGTGGCCGGCTCCAGCTCGGGGCCCTCGGGCTGCTAAGAGGTTTCAGCCTTGGCACTTGTGGGAAAGACCCTGGCCCAGGTAGACCCTTTAATGTGGCTCTTGCCATGATGTGCCTCGAGGGGCTCTCAGGGACTATTTAAAAAGCCTCCCAGGGAAGGGGGAAGGGGCACAGGCTCGGCCCAGGCCCGGCCCGGCGTGATTCGCCTCCTTGGCGCTCTCGGCCCGTGTCCCGGGGCTCCGGCCTATACCAGGCTCTCCTTGAAGAAAGGGAGGGGCTGGCTCTTGCTGCCCTCCACGCCCTCCGTTTTCAACCACTCCATCTTCTGCTGGTGCTGCTGGATGGCATCCTTCACGCGGGCATCAATCATGGCCTCCGTGAGCACGCCGTCCTCTGAGGCGTAAGCCAAGGCCTGAGGGGAGAGAAAGATGGGGAAGGGAGAAGTGAGAAGTGCTCTGGCTGCCCCAGGTGCTCCCAGCAGGGGTCAGATGTCCCAGACCCTGACTGAAGGGCTCATGGCTAACAGGAGGGGGGCTTCTCCACTTCACTTGAAGGGATGCCCCCTTATTTAAAGCTCCTGTGCCCCCTAACACCCCTGCTCATTAGATCTCACAAAGCAGTGTCGCATAACGATGACACAAATATACACCAAGTACAGCAGCAGAAGTTGGCACAGAACACCCTGAGTGAGGCACTGAGGAAGCAGGCCAGAGCTCGGAGCCGGCCCCCCAAGCCTAGGGTCCTCAAGGAGCCTTCGGGATCCGGCAGCCGGGAGTTGGAGTCTCCCAGGCTTAGGGAGGCAGCGGCCCTTGGGTCCTTTCTGGGTGGGTGATACCAGCCGGCAACTCTCGGGGCCCGAGTGAGCAGCGCCCCCAGTGCCGTTTCACCCGTCCCAAGCCTGGCCCCGCCCAGGAAGGGAGAGCAGAGGGCCAGGGTTCAAACAGCCCCACACCGGGATGGACAGTCTCCTCTGGCTCCTGGGCCACAAGCTTGTCCTTTAAACAGAGGAACAGAAAGAGCCCTGGCTGCCGGCAGCTGCAGCCCTGAGCCTGTGCTGGCTAATGAGCTCTATCAGCCCCACGGGGGATACTGCACCTCATGAATATTCATGAGCCTTATCCCAGTCCCCCCACCCCCCATTCTGCAGAGGAGGCCAGAGTCCAGTCTGGCACCCCTGAGCTCTCAGGCAAGAGGCGCCCCATCTGGGCTCCCGATCCCAGCCCCCCAAAGCAGACGGCCACTCTTTGGGGTCACCGGGCAGCCTCTCCCAAAGGTGGGCAAGGGAAGCGGCTTCCCCAGGGCCTGGGCCCCAATGGCGGGAGCACCCGCAGGCCCTGAGACACGTCCAGCGTTCGTCCCCTCCCCGGGCCCGCAATGCCCATAAATCCAATTGTGGAAGTCCCAGCAATTCTGTGCGGCTCACGCGCTGCTGGTTTTCTCAATGACCTTCTAAAAATAGAAAGCTCGGGGCCTGAGCTGTCAAGAAAGCAAATGGGGAAGGCGGGCGGCCCCCGCCGGGAGTGGCCCCCCCCACTCAGAAGCCGAAGCCTGTCCTTCCATGCGGAGATTTCTAACCAATCTCTCACCTGCCTCCGAACGGAAGAATTCCTAAGCGGGATCTAGGCAATTTAGAAGCAAATTAATTTTTACTTGCGGGAGGGCAGGCCCGTGGCTCTGGAGGTGGGGTGGAGAGAAGGGAGCTAGAGGTTGCCCACCCGTGATCGGAGGGGCAGACCGGGTTGCCAAGAGGCGAAGGGGCCCGCAAGCTTGTGACCTTTGGCGCACGCGGCGTTCAGGCCGGCAGCGTACCCTGGGAGTCTGGCCACGCCGCCAGGACCCCAGGACTACAGCCTGCGAGGTGCCTCCGCTATTGCTGTCCACATCACTTTCTAAATAAGGAGTTTTCGAGCAGACATAAGGAACCCAATTTTGAGCCGAATCCTGCCCAGCCTCTACGCGGCAGGGAAGACAAGGAGACTCGATTTCAATTTTTCTCCTGCACCTGCAGAAAAGCTGGCTTCATCTGAAAGAACTGGAGATCGCCGAGGTCCTCCCCAGGACCCCAGAGTGAGGGCGAGGATGAGACAGAACGTGACCCTGCGAGGCTGGATGGGAGCGACCCCGCCACCAGCTGCATCGAGGTCCCTGCTGTGGAGCCCTCTCAGTGCCCCGACACTGGTTGTGGGCGGGGAGGATGGAAGCGCACCAAGCCAGAAGGGGCCCTTTATGCCTTTTCCTTTCCGGGGTTCAGAACAACAAAGTGGGCTGGATTTGGTGCCCAAAAGCTTAGTTCATATCCTGTTGATATCTAGGCCACTGTGGACAAGTCTCTTCCCCTGCTGGCTGGTTTCTTCACTGGTAAAATGGAGATAATAATGAAGCAGACTGCACAGGGTTATTAATGTGCCCGGCAAACCCCAAGGCGGCTCCAAGTTGGCTGCTGTTCTGCGTACGGCAGTCTTGGGGGAGAGGCGCCGGAACCTCCGACCCACCTTGGGAACCGCTATTCACAGGTGAGGAAGCTGAGGCACAGGGGAAGGGACTTGTCTAAGGTCACAGGGTGATCAAGGTTTGCCTGTAGTCACAGCAACAGCCTCGAAGGCACAGGCTGAGCGGGCACAGGGCATGGCCTCTCGGGGCTGGGCTAGAAGCTGCCATGGTGGGTCCAGGTGAGCAGCACAGCTCAGAAGGGGAAAGAGCTGGCCTTTCCTCCCTCCTCCCCACACAGTCCTCTTCAAGGTCACTGTTTCCTACAGACCCAAGACAGAACAAGGTGGAAATTAAGTCTAACGCAGCCACCTGACGCGGACAATTATGTGGAAAAAACCGAAATCTCTTCTGATGAGGAACAAGCCAACACCAGGCCTGGTCTTCAGGCTGGGGCAGTCTGATAACCTAAGTTGGGAGCGGCTCCAGAGGAGAAAAGATCAGACTCCAAAATGTTGGTGGAAGTCAGATGGCCAGGGAGCTGCCCACAAAGACCTCTCACGGCCACCCAGGGGACGCCTCTTGACTGCGGCCTCTGGGTCACCAAGGGAAGGGGCCCAATGATGGCCCCCCTCTTCCCCCCCTCCCCCGGCCTCAGTGTGGACAGTATGGATGCTCAGGGGGCCTTCCCTCCCACCCCACACCACCTGTCTTTCCACGTGACCCTGTGCTGCCTGCCCTGGGAAGCAGAGCACAGCCCACTGCCACAGCCTCCCCAGCCTCAGAGAAAGGCCTCCAGTGACCGACTCTGTGATCTCAGGGCCCCTCTTAACAGAGCTTCCAGCAGTCCTGGCTTTTCCACAAGGTGGAGTTGTATGGAGCAGTCCACTGCAACCCCCAGATCTTTTTCAGATGAATCCTATTTTGCCACACTTCCGCCACTTTGGGCTTGGCAAGCAGCTTGTTGTAAATAAATATCAAGTTTTATGAGTATCCCTACTAAATTTCATCCCATCAGATTACATTTTGTTCTAGCCTGTGGGGGTTTTGGGGCCCCATCCCCCACTGAGTTTGATTTGAGTTACAACGCGCACCCTGGAGAACACCTCTGGGATTTCCTTCCCATGACCTCTCGCTGACTCAGCACATCCAACCAGCTCTGAATACACCCAGAAGTCTCCATTTTTATTGGCACTCTGCTCCAGAGGACAGCACATCTCCCCAGCACTGACCAGTGTTTGGTACACAGTAGGCACTTCATAAGCACCACAACCTAGAGCGCACACTCTCCGTACTTGTTATCACGGCTTCATTTTCTAGATGTCCGCAAACTCTGCCCAGGAACTGAAGTCAACGCTCCATGGCTATTTGTCCTTCCTTTCTGAACCCTGGAATGGTTATCCTTTTCCAATCCTGTCTGAGCTCCCACAAGGCCCCCTGGTCAGAGCCATGACAACACTGCAGCAGGATGCCTGCAGAGCCTCTTGGTCCCTAGGAGCGTGGACCCTCTGGTTACCAAGGGCAGCCCTACTCCACACTGGCCATTTTGGTTATTGTCCTTTCCTACTGAAAGCTCCTTCTTGTCAGAAAGAAAAGCAAAATAATAGAAATGAACAGCTCTGCCTTCTCTCTGGTAGCTGCTATTGTCCCATCTACCCTAAGTAGGGCTCACATCCCTTGAAAAGCCACAAAGCCCTTTTTGGGTTTTAAGTTTCTTGAACATCTACCATCCCCACATACTTAATGCACCTTACACTGCCCTCTGACAAGCACTAAAAACAAAGTGGTCCCTCCCCTCCAAGTTTCCCATCATTCTCCTTTCTCTCACAAAGGTCAGAATCAGATCAAGAGGGGCAGTTGCCTGATTTTTTCAGCTGCGTGGCTTTGAGGGAGGGAGAGTTCCAGAAGAGAGATGAAGTCCTCATTACTCTCCCTCACAAGTCTGTGCCCAATTCTGATCTGTTTCTAAAGTCACTGGCGTCTTCCCTCCGTCTAGGCGGTCTGCAGTATCCACTGATCACACACATACACATCTGTATCGCGTGCTCAGGCCTTCATTTAAATGTTTTCTAATATGTTTCCCCGAGTCTCTCTTCCCAGGGTCCAATGTCACTATGTTCCCCTTGCTCTCTCCGCCCCCCCCCCCCCCCCCCCTTCGCTTTTGTAGTCACAGTCCTCATCCTATCACGGCTCAGTGACATATAAGGTCAAATTTGCCTCCTTGAATTAAGCACTTTAATTCACCTTGATTTTTAAATTATATGAGTCAAACTGGAGGCCAGTGGGCAAAACTCCAGAAACCAAGGAAACCAAGGGAAAATGTAATTGGGAAATGTTAACAACACAAAAATATAATAGGACATAGATAATATTAATTTGTGGCATTTTAAGTCAATTTGTGGCATTTTGAATCAATTTGTGGCCTACAGGGATACACTTTGATTAGATGTTGAAACCCCTTGTCTAGACATCTGAGGCTATGGGTTTTCTTCTTGGCCTCTTTCTTCAGTTTTCCCCTCCTCTTTCTCAAGGCTTCACTTTACTATTACTTGTCTTCCTACATTGTATCTGTACCATTTCCCCCCCAAAAAAAACTCTCACCTCTTCTTTTTTCAGCTTAAAACCCCTTGGATTGTTTTTTCTTTCTTTTTTCTTTTTTTTTTTTTTTTTGGCTGAGGCAATTGGGGTTAAGTGATTTGCCCAGGGTCACACAGCTAGATAGTGTTAAGTGACCGAGGCCACATTTAAACTCAGTTCCTCCTGACTTTTTCCCCCTACTGTGCCACCTAGCTGTCCCTCTACTCTTTTTTTTTTTTTCCTTTCATTTTTTGGAATCCATTGAATTTTTATAGGATCAACTAAAAACAATTTAAAAATTTAACAACTTTAGCAAAGATACAAGATATAAAATAATCTCACATGAATCATTAGCATTTCTATACATTACCAATGAAGCCCAGCAAGAGATAGAAAGAGAAATTCCATCTAAAATAACTGTATATAATAAAATAAAGTATTTGGGAATCTACCTGCCAAGACAAATCCAGGAACTATATAGAAACACATTCACAAGATACTTCTCATACAAATAAAGTCAAGATCTAAACAAGTGAAGAAATACTGAGTACTCATGGTCAGGCCAATATAATAAGAAACAATTCTATCTAAATCAGTTAGTTAATTAACTGCCATACCAATCAAACTAACCAACAATTATTTTATAGAGCTAGAAAAAATAAAATTCATCTTGAACAAATGGTTTAGAATATCAAGGGAATTAGTGGCGAAAAAAAAAAAAAAGGTAGTTTAGCCATATCAGATATCAAACTATATTCCTGAAAAGCAATCATCAAAACAATTTGGTAGTACCTAAGAAATAAGAATAGTGGATTGATGGAATAGATCAAGAGTCCTAAAACTTTTTAAATAGGGGGCCAGTTCACTGCCCCTCAGACTGTTGGAGGGACGGACTATCGTAAAAACAAAAACTTTGTTTTGTGGGCCTTTAAATAAAGAAACGTCATAGCCCTGAGTGAGGGGGACAATCGTCCTCAGCTGCCGCATCTGGCCCGCGGGCCATAGTTTGAGGACCCCTGGAATAGATTATGAACAAAACACATAGCAGTAAATGACAATATTAATCTGGCATTTGATAAATGCAAAGATCCAAGCTTTTGGAACAAAAATTCACTGTCTGGCAAAAGACACTGGGAAAACTGGAAAGCAGTTGGGCAGAAACTAGGTATATAAACTAACATCTCATATCATATACAACGGTTACGTCAAAATAGGTACATGATTTAGACATAAAAGATATGTGCAAATTAGGGAAGCATGAAATAGTTTACCTGTCAGATCTATGGACAAGGGAAGAACTTAGCACCAAATAAGTAGAAAACATTACAGGATACAAAGTGGATAATTTTGATTATATTAAATTAGCAGGTTTTTGCACAAATAAAACCAAGGTTAGAAGGAAAGCAGAAATCGGGAACAATTTTTACAGCCAGTTTCTTCCATCAAGATCTCATTTTTCAAACATATAGAGAACTGAATCAAATTTACAAATCATTCTCCAATCGATAAACAAAGAACACGAAACAAGCAGGTTTCAAAAGAAATCAAAACTATTTAAAATCATATGAAAAAAATGTTTAAATCACTGTTGATTAAAGAAGTGGAAACTGGGGATGCCCATCAATTGGGCAATGATAGACCAAGTTGTGGTATAAGATTGCGATGATATACTACTGTGCCATAAGAAATGATGGGTAGGATGCTTTCAGAAAAGCCTGGAAAGACTGACATGAACTGATGTTGAGTGAACTAAATCAAATCGGAACTTCGTACATTGTAATAGCAATACTGTTTAATGTTCAACTGTGAATGATTTTGTTATTCTCAGCAAGACAATGATCCAAGACAGTTTTAAAGGATTCATGACAAAAATTACTTCTATGTCTAAGGAGCTCATAGAGTCTGAATACAGATCAAACCATACTTATTTTACTTTGGTTTTTTGTCTGTGTTTTCTTTTACAACATGATTAATACGGAAATGTTTTGCATGGCTGCACCTGTATAATGTATGTCATACTATTTGCCTTCTCAATGATGGAGGGTGATACAAAGAGAGACTTGGAACTCAAAATGTTAAAAAACAAATGTTAAATTTTTTCCATGTAAATGGAAAAAAAGGGCCAACTTTTGGATTTGATTCACAAGGCTCCGGGCAATTCTCTATCAGATCTTGTTAGGTGTACTCCATCTCTGGTAAGGAGAATGTTCTTCTTACATTTGAAGCCTTGGTCTGCATCCTATTCTCAGAAATCATCTCCTTCATCAGTTGGTTGCTTTACCAATCTGCTTCTCTCCTGAAGCTCATGCCTTCCATTGGCAAATGAGATGGAAATATTTTCTGTGCCCTGAAGGTCTTCAGTTGCTTGCCCAAGACTTCATTATCTTTAGCAATATTTTCTAGGTTCCCTCTGGCAGTAGTGGATTGTGTCTAGTTAAATCATCAGATGGGATCACTAAGTGAGAACTGTTACTGTAGGAAGGTTTCTTGGAAGGTTCACGTACTGACAAGCACTTTCCAAAGGGAAGTCATGTAACTGGGTGAGGATGCTCGTGCTCAAGCCTGCCCCCAAATAATGAGAACTTCCCAGGGTATGGAAACGCAGGATTGGCCGGAGGGGCACAATAGATCACAGGTGCTTTCTGCAGTCAGAAGAACCTTGTCCAGGGGGGTGCTGAGTCTATAGCTTGCATGTGAAATCACCAAAACTAGGGAAAGTGGCATGTTTGTGGGAAAATAAACCTCAAACCCAGAAAGCATATCGTGCTCCAGAGGCTTTTCCTTGGAAGAAGCTGAGCATAATCGGTCACCAGAAAGGTTTTACATTTCTGACAAAGTTTATCAGGAGCATCACTGGGGGTTTGTGCGGGACGTACCATTTCCCTCTCCGTGGCAACACACTGAGCTAAATCTTCGATGGAGACAGCAGAACATTATTCTAAATATATCTGCCAGCACATAAATAATTCTCTCTCCTCCCACCTTCTCTGCCATTCCTGCTGTACCCACAGCCGGGCCCTGCTTTTTTGGGAAGCAGAGACATATGCAAGGAGCTTGTTCCAGAAGCGCCAGGCCTGACTCTAGATGTAAATACAGCCCCCTTAGAAGACCAGCACACCTGTCCTTCGGGAGGTTTAGTCAAAATAACTCACTAACTAGCATCTCCCAGAACCAGAGATTTGAAACGACCTAGTTCAAGTCAATAGGAGACCCCTAATACTGGGGAAATCTACATCCATGGCCATCTCAATGCCATGTCCCTGGAGTTAATGGGGAAGGGGGATGAAGGTGGAGTGTGACTATTTAGGAAGAAACCCCACAGAAATCCCATCCTTCACACATAAAGATTCTGCTAAGCCGTCTTTCCCCCAGCTACTGCCCAAAGGATACAAGCTGTGTGAGAAGTGATCGCTATGGTGAACAATCCCCCATTCCCTCCTTTGAGATGGAGTCTAGGCAATGGCATTCCAGCTAGCTATAAGGATGGGCCAAGGGGAAACAGCTGGCAGGGAATCGGTGTCACAGAATGCCCAAGGGAGAGATCCTGGGCAATCACTCAGTCCAGTCCCTCTTGTTGAAAAACTGAATTACAGAGAAGGCTGGAAGTTAGCGCCCAAAGTAACGATATTCAAGCCTTAAACTCAGCCTGATGAAGAATAGGAAATAATCCTAAGAACCAAGAGGCAAAGATAAAAGAATGAGCTTCTGTAGATTATGGAACATGCGCAAAACTGGCAGAACAAATCCCTACTCAGGCCCCATAATTGAAAAAATTCATTAAAAACAAAATAAAAATAACAAATCAACTCTCCCCAAAACAAACAAAAAAACACCCCCTGAAACCTGGTTAAGTTACTTTTTTAAAAAACCATTTTTAGCTTGTTTTCTGAATTACAAAATACGTCTAAAAAAAAATCAGCTTTTACATCAGCCAAGTCTCCAATCTGTATCATTTCCCCTAAAATTCTTTTTTTTTTTTTTTGCTCTAAATCAGACTTTCCTCTGAATTCATCCATCAGATTTCAGATGAACGAATTCATTTGCACAAGAAATCTGCACAAAAAGGTTGTCACAAAAATGTGCTACCATTGCTCTAAAGCTTTAAGATCTAGTTTAGACATTGTTGTGGAACTTCAATGAAGATGATGAAGAGTTCTATGCACTTCTGACACACAGTAGGTGCTTAATGAATGACTGACAAAAAAGTATGACAGCTTCTACTTGTCAATGGATTAATTTCAAAATGTTTGCTTTTTTGTGTGCCCAGTTTTTAACTTTTGGGACAAGTGTTTACAATATTTCACGTTACCCAATCAAGATCTGAACAGATAGATCTGGAAGGCCCAACTAGCATGGCTAATTTACTAAGTCTATGATGAAAAATCTAGACCCAAGTCAAATACCAATTGGTATTTTATAGCTTAAAAATCTGAAGTATTTCTGAGAAGGTGGCTCTTATTCGAAGACATTTCACATAGTCCTATGCAACAAACAACAAAGCGTGGAAGCATGGCTCAATTCACTGCACATATAAATACAGAAGAAATGGCTAAGAGATCCTCCTTCGCAACTTCTGACCAAATTCAAGGACTGAGTTGAGAGTCTGGTTCTGCACCTAAAACTTGTCCATTCATGGGAGCAACCGGGAATAACACAGATGGAAAGCTAGAGAAAATCTGCTTCAAGCAAGTGTGGTAAGGGGAAAAAAAAATTAAAAAGCAGATGTGGTCAAAGTAGGGGCTTAAATTTGTGAAAGGGTGAAATCAATTGCCTGCATTATGGCTATTTTTATGAGTTTCTGAAGAATACCAGGAGGGCGGAAACCACGCTAGGCTTCTGTGGTTAAGTCTGAATGGAGATGGGTAGCATGAATCACCTGGCAGGCAACTGGCCCTCAAAAGTATTGCAAGAAGAGCAGACCCAGAAGCCGATATCTTCTGGAAAAGTGGGCCGAAGTGCTCCACACCGGATCTGACCCCTGCCCACAGCTGAGTCCAGCACAAGTCCTGTGCGGAAGACACACTGGCTGTCCCATACTGCTTCAATGAGGTTTGCATTTCCATTTGGTTCACCTCCAACAGCTCCCCCAGATGCAGAACTGGAAAGAACCCGTCTCCTAGCAACCAGATTTCCACTCCTCCCCCTTCCCACCCAAAGCTCTTCAGGGTATTCAGCTAAGGACCAGATGACATGCGGGACAGCTCAGGGAGAGGAGGGGGGTAGGTAAGGAATGGAGGAAAGATTAGGAAAAAGAGAACTCTTTTTGACTTTAGTCAATGGCACCAACTCCTAGACATCAGGGACTCACAACCACTGCTCCAGCCTCCGCAAAGCCCAGCAGCCCGGAGGCCCTGCCTTGAAGGTCACAGTGGGGCTTCCAGGGCTTTTCTGAGGAAGGTCATGAGGACCTGGAGGCTGCAGTGAGGGGACCTATAACAGTCTCCAGGAGGCCAAGCTGACCTGGTTAAAGGAAATTACCATGTTCTGAAAATGCTATTTACTCAGGAGAAACAGGCCCCTCCCTATTGCTCCACAAAGCAATTTTCTACAATTTGCAAAAGAAAAGGGCCTCTCTCTCCCCAGCATTTCAACACTGCTTTAATAAGCTTAATTGGAAAGCGAGAGTTCACCCTTCCAACCCTGCAGCCCACAGTACAGTGTCTGCCTGCTCAGACCCACAGAGGCAGGATGGAGCAGTGGGCAAGGCTCAAAGGGAGGTCCTTCCAACTTCGCTCTCCCCTACCTGTGACTGCAGGACAAGGTGATGGTCAAAGGGAAATCAGAACCTCCACCTCTGTATCCTATCCTCTGCATTGTCACCACCGTTTGCCATAGGTCACACGCAGCAGCGCCAGGCCCACGCTGGCAGCTAGCATTGACATTTTAAAAATAAAGAAAGAAACACACCTGGTGGTGCTCTTCAAATAGTGCTCATTCTCCAGTACTTTTCTCTCCTGTGTTTAGCCACAGGAGTTATCTTCTAGTGAACTCCCCGGCTCCTGGGGAGGGTGCCACAGGGCACGCGAGGGACGGGGGGTGGGGAAGGAGGAAGAATTGTGGGCCTGCTACCCCTGGTCTCCTTGGATCAGAATGAGAAATGGAAGGGGTAGCAGAGGGCCATTCAGTCGGTTCGCTCCAAGTCCCATGGGTCCAGCCTCTGCCGTGCAGCTTCGGTGCCCTCGCTGTTTTGAATGGGTACATTTCAGGTAACTAAACTATTGTGGTCAGAAAAGAAGCCACGGGCACACTGGACAATCACTGACTCCATGAAAAAGCCCCTCTGCCCAGGCTGGTGTCCCAGGGACTGAGGGCAGCCTTGTGACCCTGCTTTTGTCAGCCATCCCTTCCCGCACAGATAGCCAGATGGCATTATGGACAGTGGGCTAAACGTGGGATCAGAAAACCCGAGTTCAAATTCTGATTCAGACACGGATTAGCCATGACACTGGGCAATCATGCAGCTCAAATGAGGTAACATATACCAAGTGCTTTGCGCGCTTTCAAGCCCCCTGACCCTGATGAGATATGACAGAGGTGAGTGAGCCAGATGCCTCCGGTAAGGTCCATCTCCTCATCCCCAGGGCCCCCTTCCCATGCCATCGAGGCCCTGTGCATCTCTGTATATCCCTTCAGCCGGAGATCTCCCCATCAGAACGGCAAATAAGGAGCCAGTACTAGAGGCTGCTGCTCTTCCCTTCTGCTGAAGGTAGAACTTAGAGGAAAACAACCAGAAGAAGATGTGTGGGGAGACCGAAAGCCACCAGCCCCGAGAGAACACAAGTTTTATGACAGAATGCAAATCCACTAGTGAAGTGATGTGCAGACAACCCAGAATGGCAGTTTATGCTCACATCTGTTTTTGACTCAGCTCAAGAGCAAATAGGGTACATCTAAAAAAACAGTTACCAAAATAGAAAACATTAATTGGATATACAACAGACTTTTTCTCCTGCAAGCAATAAATGCATTGGCACACAGCACAGCAATCTTGAAGATGATCCAGGCCAGGAGGCCAGCTGCCAGAATGGGGGGCTGAAGACCTTAGACAGGGGGCCCACAGTTTGCTGTCATGTCTTGGAACCAAGTAGAAAGAGAAAAACCTGAAAACTTCACAATTTCTGAACTCCCCAATAATTGGCAGAAGAAAAGTGCCTGAACACAAAGCTGCCTAGAGGTCCGGTCCCTTATCTCCTGCTCTGCACCGAGGGGAGAATCGGTCACCACACACATTCCTGCGGGCCATCCTTCCCAGGGCCCCTGGACCATCTGGTCCGTCTCTTCTCTCTGCCTGCTACTCCAGGTCTTGATCTCGGCTCCCCATGGCCCACCCAGCACCCTTTCCCTCTTTGCTTTAATGAACTCTAACAGACTCTGCCCTCCTCGACACCCCCCATGCTAAATTCTCCCACATTCCTTAACTCTTTTTTATTCAAGCCTCACCTCCTTCCCCCACACTTGGAAAACGCTTCTGTCATCTGTGGAATGAAGGGCTGGGACACTTCTTGTCCCCCTCAGCCTTGATTTTCTCGGCTAAGTTTTCTGGGCCAGCAGGGAAGGATCCAGGGAGCCTTAGGAGATGAATCAGCCCTCAGACGCGGCCCTGCACTCATCAGCACTCACGTCTGGAGGGCTGGCTTGACACTCCGTGAACGCAGTGCAGCTGGGCCAGGGAAGGCCCCACTGAGCTTTTCTGGGTACTTTGGAAGCAATTCCCAGAAAAGGCATTTACCAAAGCAGTTCTTGCCACCAGGCAGCCAGGGTTCTGGATCCTATCAGGAAGACACATGGAGGGGTGGCTCTGCAGCACCCCATTGGACCGGTTTCCTTGAAAAATACTGCTCCATAATGATGCTGCCTAGCCAAGCCCTGCAAAAATGCCAGGCTAGCAGGGAGCACAGATACCCAACACGCATGGATGCACACATACATACCGGAGCTCATGCCAGATAATGTTTGAATGAACCAAGCCCCTCTTAGCCTGGAGTGATGAAGCCGGCCCTCAAAACATTAATGGCGGTGCGATGAGTCTAGGAAGGGAAGCCAACATAGGCAGTGGCTGTTCCCCACATAACCCAGAAGGTTGGCTGAGGGAAGGCCTTTAGACAGTAAAGTGGAGGACTCTGGGCTGGATGGAGGGGAGTACAGCTCCACCTTGATGATACCCGAACCTTTCTAAATGGCAGGGCCAGAGCGCTACATGGGGGAATTATCCAGCCACCCAAACCCCTGCCTGATGACCCTGCTGAGAGGCTGCGGGGGACTGTATTTACCCATACAAGCATTAAGTGAACCAACTGTGTCCAGGCCTTCACACTGGAGGTGCTCTAACTCGGGGATCCTGCGTGTCACCAGCCTCCCCCAACCCCCCAGATTCCTCTTGCAGAGGAAGGGAATCTCCCCACTCACACCCTCCTCCCAAAGGCTGCTCTTGACAAAAGCTTAACAGATCTGAGGAAATTCTGATTATGACATCAAATCACTAAAGACGCACAGCCATGAAGCGAATGCATTTCCAATTCCCATAATGATTGGGAACTCAAAGACTCTGGAGGCGCACCTGGAAGGGACCTCAGAAGCTAGCAGAACCAAGAAACGTAGACAGGGACATGTCAGCAGCATGATCTGAACCCAGCTTCAGAGGCAAATGCAATGCAGGTCCTGGGAATGGTCTCAGATCTCCCTAGGAAGGGGATGAGCACTACAATGAGGCTGGAAAGGCTTTTTCTGGGGCTGTCATTGTAGACATCTGCCTAATTAATTGTGAGCCCAAAATGCAGATGTACATTGATAAACCTCCAATCACAGACAGGAAAAGCATCGTCTGGCAGCATCTCATCAGTAAAGCAAAAGGCAGGAGAGCAGGGGCCCGAGCTCGGCAGCCGGAGCAGAGGTGTCTCTTCTGGGAGGGTTTAGGCTCCCAACCCTGGCCCAGGAAGGACCCACCTTGTTAAGTTGGCTAGATGGCAGGGTGTCCCTTACAAAGCTGATGAGCCTCCAAAGAGGGAAAGGGAGAGATCCAACAGAAGGCTTTTCTGTCAGGGAGCCCCAGGCCTGGCACATGGATCGCCCCAGCCCTTTCTGTCTGGCAGCTCCCACCAAGAACAAGTCTCCTCAGCACCTACTGGTTGAGACAGTCCTGAAGCTGGAGTGCATGTCCCTGAGGGCCAACTTAGGAACCAGAGACTCTGCTCCATAGTCCTGTGTTCAGGGTTCAGGCTTGGGACAGTGTGCTCAAGACTGGAACAAATCCCCTCTGAACCAAAATGTCCTTCCTCTGAGCCATGCAGAATCCTAGCTCACAGGAAGGTAGCAACCAGGTCTTCTGGCCATGGATCCCCATCATGGCTGGCTTCTGGAGTGGGGGCAGGGAGTGATATCTGTTGGGGCCCTCTCAGGGAGACCTTTGCTAACAGCTTTCTGGTGGAGAGGCTAGTAGGGCTGCTCAAAATCCAGCCGGAGAGGGGCTAGCAGGATAGAAAAAGAGATGGACATCCTTCTGGAAACTTCCTTATTTCTTCTGCATATATACATACCAAAAAGCCACATCACTAAAAATTGCCTTCCCCCAGTGGTCTGGAGGGATGAGTGTTAAGTGTCTGAGACTGGATTTGAACTCAGGTCCTCCTGACTTCAGGGCTGCACTATCCACTCTATCCATTGTGCTCCCTAGCTGCCCCCACACTTTGCTTTTTGAAGCTGCTGCTGAGACCCTTGATCACATAACAATACATCACATTGGAAAAGACCCGAGCTGAACTGAGTGTGGCCACTATGTGGGGCAACAGTTGGAGGGGTTCCAGAACCCGAGGGGTACATGGTTCTGGAGGAGAATCCAGGGCCTGCCCTTGCCAAGTACCCTCCTCACTCACCTGCCAGGCAACGGCGAGCTGTGAAATCTCTCGGCCCGACATGCCTTCAGTCAGCTTTGCAATTTCTGAGCACTTTTTCCCATAGTCAAACTGGGCCAGCTTCAGGCGCCTGAGAAGAAAGGAGAAGTTAGTGTGGGGTCTACGAACCCTCTGGGAACCAACTGCCGCTCAGCATCTTAGAGCCCATTTAGGGCTTGCAGATGAGATTGAGGTACCTATGTGCTGGCGGAATCTGTATCCAAGCCCTTGGACACTAGCACCAGCATCCTTATCACTGTACTGCCTACTGGGCACTTTCTATCACTGGGAGGTTGGATATACACTGATGGTTTTCAATAGAACTGCAATCTGTCAACAGCATTTATTAAGTGCCTACTATGTACCAGAAATTGTTCAATGCCAGGCACTGGAGATCCAAAGAAAGCAAAAACATAGGCTGTGCCCCCCAAGGAGCTCCGGTTCTGATGGACCAGCTGCTCCTGAGCCCTTCTGGGCAGGACAGCAGTGACTGTGAAAGAAAATGAGCGTGATAGGCATATTCCCAATTCAGGTCAAAGGAAAAAATGGGAACTTGAAATGAAATCACTGCTATTCACCCAAGGCTATAAACAAATATTCCTGAAAACCAGGACATAAAGGAAGGCTGGTAATATTCCTTAGTAGGAACAAGAACAGGCCTGAACAGGAAGGTCCCCCAGCCTTGAAGAAATCGAGTATTCCCAGAGATGATTCCCTTCCAGGTGAACGGCTGGAGCCATGAACAGCGCTCCTTCCGGGAAGGAACAAACACTCAAGCGATCCAGAGTTAAGGGGCTATGGAGGAACTGTGGATTCCCATCCTTGTCTGCTGACAGCCATTCCCACAGCAACTAGAGCTGATGAGAACCCACTCACAGCTTCTTTCTTGATTTTAAATCTTGTCTGTGAGGGGAGGGCACTGAGCTCACTGGTCCATCCAACAATGTTTATGGGTTATCACAGATTCACCCTCACAATGTCCCCAGTACAAAATTGGTGCAGTAGAGAAAGGTAGCAGTGGAACTGCTAAGTGAAACACCCACTGTCAGCCCAGGGGAAGGCCCAAGTAGCACATCACACATCGCCACTGACTCTGAAGGACATCCGAAGGCTCTTCCAGCTTTGGGGCTAACAAACGCCTCTGCCTGAAAGGTCCAGCGGGATTGGCAGCAGAGGCAGTGAGCGGGTGGGGAGGCTGTGCTCCAGCTCCATTAAGGCCGAGGGACATTGGGACCTTGTGGCCACATAGTGCTTGAGAAACAGCACAGAAAGAGGGAGCCTCCCCTTCCCCCCCCCCCCCCCCCCCAATGGCTGAGGAAGCCCAGATACTTACTGCTTCCCTTCCGTGGCTGGCTTCAGAACAAACTTATCAAAGTACATCCTCACCAGGCGCTCCCGTTCTGGAAGTTGAGGCAGGTCAAAGTTGACCATTTCATCTATTCGGTCATTGATGGCCCAGTCAAACTGCTCCGGTTGGTTACTTGCTAAAACCAGCATAAACCTGTGAAGACATGCCAAAGGGGACTGCCATGAAGCATCAAAATGGGTTAAAAATTGTCACGAACTCATCAGAACTAAAAGGTTTAATTCTAATTTGTTGCATGTTCCAGTATGGGCAGAAATTCCCATTTCCCCCCAAGTCTTTCAAGCTCATTATGTACAGTTTTAAGGAGAGAAAGTTGACTTCCAATTATTCTGCAGAGACCTCAAGGGGGGTGGTAGTGAATGTGACCACCTTTCCCATCAACACAGGCAGAGGACTCTGTCTTCCCATCTTCTCTCACCATGGCTCCCTCCCCGCAGGGACTTTCTGCTTGCATATGGAATGTCCTAAGCTCTTGCCCAGTTCACTCTTCCACATGATCTGATGTTACCAATTTAATGAAGCCTTTCTCTTTGGATTAGTCTTTTCATAGGAATTACTGTGATACACTAGAGCTCTTTCACCATCTGTTTAAACTAAGCCTCCAGGAGGAGGAAGATGGATTCTTTGCCTCTGGGGGTCATGTTCTCTGCTCTAAGAACCACATGGCCACTTAACTTTTCCCAGAATCACGAACCCAACAGCCAGGACTACTGAGGCCAATTTCTTCAGCAGAACAGAATGTTTCATTCAGGCACTGTAGAAGATGGTCCTGCTTGTTGAAACCCCAGATTCTGGAAGCACTGACTTTCAAGGGGCCCCAGCTTTTAGCACCCCTATCTCCCTAGGCTTCTGTTGCCAGCCAGGATTGGATTTCCAGAACACCCCAGGAGCTGAGAGAGCCCAGGCAGGGGACAAACTCCAATCTCCTTGAATCATCTGTTATTCTCTAGGGGTTTCCCCAAGAATGCTTTTTAGGCATTCTTAAGTTTCCAAAATGTACATCTGGCTTTAGACACCAGAAGGGAGATTAAACAATCTGGAGTTGTCAGGGCTGTGCACTCACTTGATAGGATTCAAAGCCTGTGGGACACAATTCTGGAATGCCTCTGGGGTGAAAGTCAAGTAATGTCTCCCACTTAAGGCTTTCCCTCCCCCAACATGAGACACTGGACTAAGAAGCCAATGAGACTTCTCCTACCCAAGGGTCCTGGCCAGTCTGTCATTGGGCGCCACCCTGCCAGACAGGTACCAGAGGATGGCTTGCCCTCAAACTAGGCCATGATGTCCAGGATACAGGGAGCAGGGATTTATTTCTCCAGAGCTCTGCGAGAAATTTCAAATGTAGCTTAATTCATAAGAATTGGAGACACTCTCGTTTCATAAAAACAGAATGCATTGCTCCTTCTTCCTGGCTATCCTTTCTTATACCCACAGTCCCTAGGGCAGAAAAGACCACTTCACCAGCCTTCAATTACAGTAACTACAAGGTGTCTTATAATCAGCTCTTTCTTTATCATTTAAGGATATTGCTTGAAATGACCATTTGTTCAGCCCCAAGAAGACAATTCTTCCATATCTGATGTGGCTACAATGCTGTGAGAGCAAATGAATAGAGTCTTGAGGCACTGCTGGCTAAGCTACAGTGACTTTTATCAAGTTGTCCTCGTAATCCCTGGGAAAACACTCTCCTCGAGAAGGACCAAGAGGAATGGCTGTCTTGTGATATTCTTCCTAAGGAAGTGAGCATTAACTCCTAGGCAGGAAAGCATCCGAACTCAACTATCCAAGCCCATCTTGGGGTCAGTCACCACCAGCAACTCTTGAGACATCCCTCTGATTCTCCGAGTTTCATGACAGCTCACGGGTATATACTTGAAAGGTGGATCACACAGCCAGAGCCATTACAGAGCTGAGGCAAATATGCAAATACCAGAGGGATACCATGGGGATGAAGGGGAACAAAGCAACAACAAGCCCCTTTCCTCCACCAGCCGCCATCAAGGTATCGACCATACCTATTAGGACAGCTGGTGCACTGAACAAGGCCTACTCCATGAAATTGTGTCTTTTCCCAATTTTTGTTCATCTTTGGTGCTAAAAGCACATGAGAAATGAAATCATGTCCTGATTAAGGCAGGAGGGGGTGCACTTATTAGTGAACAAGGCTTGCCTGACTAGCAGGTGTGAGAATGAGTGTGTCAGTGAGTCTAAGTGTATAAATGAGTGTGTGTGTGTGTGACTGTGTACACATAGTTTTCAGGTTAGCACCTTCTTAACCCCCAATCTCACAGCAGAATGAGAGATTTCCTTTGTCTGACATTAAATGAGCCTTGGATAAGAACCCAATGACTGGAAACCAGGAATTGAGAGCAGATCCCATGGATGTTTGCCAAATGGGAGACGGCTTTTCCACCCATTCTGCACCCTTACTTGTTGCTGTGCTGGCCTGTCCGATGAAGGAATGCATTCAGTGTTGCCCGAAGGTCTTCACTTATTTTCTCCTGCAAAGATGCATTTCAAACAGATGTCAATCACACAGGATGTGGGCAAGCTACAAATTCTAAAAATGTCATGATCAACGACTCTATAGTCCCTGAAAGCCCATCCCTCGAAAGCCAATGAAAAAAACAGGAAGGTGATTACCAATCAGAAAGATCCTAACCATGCTGTCCTGAGAGTATGACCCAAGCTAATACGACAGATATAGCTACTGTTTCCAAGTCTCACACTCTGCACGCTCCCCAACACAAGAACAACACAACCTGTTGTAGGTTGAGAGCTTTATTCCCTACACACTGGGAGAGCTGTCTTGGGGGAAGACAACCCCCCCTACCCCCACCCCGCCAGGTCTGTTTGGCCCCGAAAAGCAGGACAAAGAGGAGCAATGGGAGACAACTTCTGCCAAACTACTCTCCAATCTTAATAAATCTGTTTTCACATTTTCTGAATACCAAGTTATGGGGTTCAGGCATTTTTGCTTCTTCCTTGTGTTCTATTTTTTAACCAGTGACAGACAAATCCGATACTTGCTGTTTTCTAGTACAACTTGAGGTCAGCAAGTGTTGGCCTCCCCTTCATTCCTACTTTTTATTCTTCACTTGAGATTCTGGACCTTTTGTTCTTCTAGTTGAACCCTATTATTTTGTCTTGCTCAACGGTATCCCTTTGTACAAATAGCACGCACTCAAATCCATCAATTAGTTTGGCATCATTTTGGTGCAGCTTAGACATGAACACTGAACATCCTCCCAGTTATCTGGGGTATTCTTTATTTCTTCAAAGAATATTGATCATTTGTATCTATCCTAGTCTTATATGTGTATTCGAAGACTGGACCCCTTGATATTCTATGCATGTTGTAGTTGTTTTGCATGAGATTCCTTTTTTCTGTTTCCTCTTTAATTTTGTTATTGCCATACAAAAATGCCACTTTTTTAAAAAGTTAATTTCCTATCCTGTTATTTATCCTATATCAGTTTCTTTACTGATTCTAAAGGGTTTTCTAAGAAAATCAAGTTAATGTTTTCAGCAGGTATTGATGTTGTTACTTCTTTGTCCACGTTTCTACCTTTAATTTCTTTCTTTTCCATTATTGCTGTTATCATTTTTAGAACTGTGTCAAACAATAGGCAAATAGGGATGTTTTTATTTTATTCATATTTAATGGGAAAGCTCCATATAATTCTACAGGTTTTTACTTCAGATATGTCTAATATAATAAAAAAAATCTTTTGATAGCTACATTTTGTGGATTTAAAAAAAATTCTGAGAGAGAGATATTACATATAGCTTGGAAGGGTTGAAAATAAAATGTATTGCTTTGGGGTAGGGTATTTATATGCCCAAAAGCATCATACAGAGTAAAATCCCTGAACCATAAAAAAGAAGTCAAAAGGGATTTATGAGAGTGAGATGGAAAAGAATCCTCAACTCATAACAAATATCAATCCAAATGCCTAAAGTGAATTTCTTTTTCCTTGACTTCTATTACTTGAGCAAGAGCTCATCTCTTTATTAACTTGCTGAGGCAACCTAATCAAGGTAAATGAAAAAAACAAAATAAAATAAAAAAACAGTGGTCGAGTGATGAAAAATATGACACATATGACCACATGCCGGTTAAAAAAAAAAGAATAAAAGACTAACATTGCATGTTTGAGGATCCTAAGATACTGTAACTATCTCTACCTCAAAAAGATCAAAGGAAAAGGATTCAGAAATATTAATTAGCAGCTCTTTTTGTGGTGGCAAAGAGTTGGACACAGAGGATGACTGGACAAGTTGTGGGATATGATTGGGACAGCATCTGACAGTGCTATAATAAATGATGCAGGAGACAGCTTTTTAAATGACTATATACATTTGTAATAGGTTTGGTATTTCTTTCCTTCTTACAAAGCAGAGTATATGGAACTGAAAATTTTTGTAAAAGATGGATTTAAAAAAATACTCACTGTGGCCCGTTTTCTGAGGAAGGCATCAGCTTCATCAACAAATAGCAAGAGGCTATAAATGAGAAGAAAATGAACATGAAGGAACCTGGGCAGAGAAGCAGCTTTGCGGTTCTGGGCAGAAGCCCAAAAGTATTGGGGTCACGGGGTCTTGATATGATATTTCCTAGGGATTCTATGGACAAGAAAGAATTGCTAGGAATCAGAAAGTTTTTCCTGCGAGAGGACAGAAAAATTTTTACCATTTATGGCATGTAAGACTGAAGGAGTACGAAAGCTCTTTTAAGTGTATTTATTAGATAATAAAGAAATACATCTTACAAAAAGGCACATGTTTTTAACATTTATTTTACTTCTAGCATTCAAGGAGTTTAAACCAAAAAGCACTTGATACATATCTGTAATCACATAATTTTATGAATCTAACAAAGAACAATGGAGAGTCCTTCATAGCCAGTTTTTACTTTGGAAGAGGTTTGGGTCATTTGAATCTAATAAATTAGAAAGAACTCCTGTCTAGACTCATGAACAATAAAATCTTGGTATAACAAAAGTCAGAGTAGAACAAAGAAATTCTAATATTAAAAAACATTAAAAAAAAAAAAAAGACTTCAAATCGAAAGCCTATCAATAATCTGTGTAAGATTGATCTTATTTCCCGACAAAGTATTCACATTTAATGGCTGTGAGAATCAGACCATAAACAATGCAATGGTTTAGTAACGCAAGAAGCTGCCAAGTTGGTGGAGATTGACAATAGACCAGGATAGCCCACATGCTGGTGTGTCTGAGCCCTTCCCAACTCAATACCTCATGCTGATGTGAAGGAAATATTGGGCCTCAAAGGCAAGCCAGCAGAATTTGCAGGGTTGAGTGAGTGAGGGGGCCTGATCACAAAATGCACAACCATCCCCTGAGGGACCAGCCCAGCAAAAGCTGATTCTACCATGGTTCATTTTTTAGCTACTACAGCAACGAGGAAGGCTCTTTGGGGAGACACAGAGGGACTGCCAGGGGCAGGAATACTCACAGCAGGGAAACCTGAGACTAGAGGCCCTACTAAGTCACTGAATACAGCAGGACTTACTTATTTAAAGGTCTACACACTTAAAAACAACACCTACCCTCAATTCCAAGAATAAAGTGGTGATCCTAATGCCTAATTGATTTAAGCAGCCTTGCCTGGAACAAGAGGCAGAAAGTTTTCAATATTCTTAAGTCACATCTTCTGATGAATGCAGATTAAGTATTGATAAAGAACCAGAACAAAGTTGTCAGAACCAATCAGAACATACATAAAACATCAATGAAATGAATTTGGATTTTTTTGCACAGGATCTAAAGATTGCAAATATAGAATGAGCACAGAGGCAGACCGTGCTGCATATGTGGACGAGATGATGGGCACTTCAACAAAAATTCCTCCTGTCCAAATGGTTCTGAGTTTACTCTTCCCAGCACTAAGCAGGCTCAGGGGGCCAGCTGAAATACCTCTCCCTGGAAAATCCAGGTATAAGTCAGATCCTAATAAAGATAACCAGTGGATAAGTAATACTTCAAAGCCACTTGTGTTTACACCCTGAAGCCCATATGTCAACGTAATAGGTCATGGGACTACATCTGCAAGGAGGGTACTACCTCCTTCCCACCTGGAACAGAGTCTGTCGTAGTCAGGGCCACTCACCCTCTGCGGCTGGTGTTGGCCCAGTCAAAGACCTTGTGCATGGCAGTCACCCCTTCTCGCCCCATGGGGGCAACATCACCACCAGTCATGATGGCATAGTCCATACCCGAATGCATGGCTAACTTCTACAGGTAAGAACAAAGTAAAAGGGGAGTTAGGCAGGAGACAGGATGGAGATGCCATCCTCAAAACACAAAATCAGGATGTACTGATTTAGCAGGTGAAAGAATTAGTAAAGACATTTCTATCACACAGATGAAGAAAAACTGCAGAAGAGGGATATCTTGGAATGTTTAAAGCATCAGCAACCATTTCTTCACTGTGTAATAAAATATACATAACCATCCTTCATATGTTCTTGAAAATTATTTATTTATTCTGCTGATTCACCACTAGGAATTTGGGCATTACCTCTTACTTGAAGTTATTTAAAAACAAAACTGTTTTAATTTTATTTCATAGGGATTTAAATTTTCTTGCTTGCAATCTTTATGACACGGCAAAGAGGTTACTAGAATGAATCCCTCAGGAGCTCTCTGAGCCCGTGGCAGCTTTACAACAGGGGCCCCTCCTCATTTCCCAAGGGAAAAATTCTCTGAACTTCCTTTATTTTCCGAAATATTAGTTTTGTAATTCTGTCCCCATAAAATGAAGGTTCTAATTCACAGGCTGGCAAGCTTCTCAAAGTATTTTTGTTAAAATAGGTGTACATATCCAAAAAGCAGTTTTAGTCATTTGCAAATAAGGTAAGAAAAGCATTATAAAAGAATAAACCATTACTCATGAATTCAATCTTCCTCTATCAGTCTAAGATTGTTGGGAGTTGTTTTTTTTTTTTTTTTTTTAAATATGAGGACCAATTTAAGCCAATCTACAGGATAAGATGAATTCAGATAAACACTGGATGTCTAAAGTAAAGAGAAATAAGAGATTTGACCATGAGTCAAATGAGACTAACAAAACTGGAAATGAGACTCCTTCTCAAAACTTTGTAAGCAGGTCCTGACAGATGGCAGAGAGGCATCCAATTGGAGGGATTATTTCCTTGCCATATGCTCAGTGGATGTAGCACTGAGCACTGAGGTAGGGAACCAGAGGAAACCTGGAAGAGTCCATCAAAACCTGACTTCATCTCCATCCTCCAAAATACCCACAAAACACCTATGACCTCTGAGCTAGCTGTGCCATCGCCCATAGAGAAGCAGCATTCAGCAGGTTCCAGCACATTTCCAGTTATGAGAGAGTGGTCAGAAAGACAAAGAGTATCTTCCCAATGGCTGGTAGTGTATATCACAGGTTTAGAAGACAGCATCCAAAGGACACATCATCTGATATGAAAGGGAGGGCCTAGCAAAAAGCCTCTCCCCTCCCCTTCCCCTGGGACAAAGGCTGAACTGAACTGGGGCAGCATAAACTGGGGAGTGTGAGAGACTCTGGCCTCCAAAGCTGACAAGACAAATGCCCTGCACTGTGGGGCTTCTGATGTGCCAGATCTCGACAGGTTTGTGTTTTTACCTTAGCAAAAAGTGTTTTCCCCGTGCCAGGGGGTCCATACATGAGGATATTCCTGTACAAGCTTTTGTTCTTTTTGGTGTTTCTTGTTGCTATGGCGATGTCCCTGACCCGTTCCTCCAGTTTTGGCTGCAGAAGGATGAAAAAGAAATCATTCAGGGGACAAGTCACACGCTCTTGTTTACAAGGGGAAGGAGCTGGTTCGAACTGAATCCCAGAGCAGTGAGCTGGCCTAAGTCTAGATGTTGCCTTTAAACTGAGGGCCTTTGGATGCTCTGTCCCCCAGCTTCTTAAACTATGGGTTGTGATCCCATATGGAGCTGTGTTGTGAAATTATGATTTACTATTGGTAAATTTGTATACCTATTTTATATACCTATATACCTGGGGTCAAGTAAAAATTTCTCTGATGAAAAGGAGTCATGAGATGTACAGCCTTCTGCCCTGTAGATAGACACTTCAATGGGAAAATGGGAATGTCTCATTGTTTTAGTTTATAGATCAGCCTCTCTGTCTGAGATTCAGTGAATTCTGGTTTTGTGATCCACAAAATGAATTATGTGGACATAACATTAAGAAGCTAAAGGCCTGAAAAATAAGAAAAGGGACAGAACGTAGGTTTGTGTAGACAATAATTGGGAATCATTGTCAGAAGAGCTTCCTTTCTTTCTTGGAAGTTCCAGAAATACCAGTTTTAACTATTGGACAGCTCATTAAACCATGGCCAGAAAGCTAATATTGAACAGATTATGAACATTAAAGGTCATTGTTAAATAAATATACCAGCAGAAAAGAGTGGTTAAATCTCAAAGAAGCAGTTATTGGATTTTTTACTCTTCTTTGAGAGCAGAAGAGAAAATAATTCAAACACAGTGAAGTGTGGAATCATTAATAAGAGAAGACTTGGAATATTTATGAAGTAGTAAAAAGGCCTGCTCAGAGCTTCAAGTAGCAAGGAAAATAGTGTATAGCCCAAGCAGTTACTTACACTGAGAACAACTCCTTCCAGAGCATCCTGAGGCTTACTTGCCAGACGCCTGCCAACCTGTGGAGAGAGAACCAGGATTGGAAAACTTGACTCAGGACATTCGTAGAAAGCAGTCAATTAAAGAATGGGAGTTTTGTGGGAGCCTCAACACGCCTTCTGCCTCTCTCAAAGCTATGAAATCATATTCTTATTATACAAGTAAGGGAGTTTACTTGGAAAGCTGGAGTTAATGACATAATGATGGACATAACTCTGAAGGATTTTTATAAGAACTAACACACAAGCAAAGCACAAAATATTAATTGTACATGCTTCCACCTGAACTAGGAAAGCAGCCATATTTTAGAATGGACAGAATCGTGTGCTGAACACAAAGGGGATGTTGGGGGAGGGAGAAGGGAGGTTAGCAGGAGGAAGTAAGGACTAGGGAGGGCGTACCTTGATTGGATGCTTCAGGGCCTCCAACACTGTAATTCGTGAGGTTTCTCTCACCAAGGAGGGCTTTCCTAACCGCGCTTCGATGTAGCGACCAGCGACTGCTGTAGCGTTCTTAGCTGTGTAAACACCAACGGCTAGCAGCGTCAATCCAGCCACCTGTGAAAATAACCGGGAGAAGACAAGGTCACCGCACCATGCCGGCACTCCCCTCCTTGCAGCACCTGTGGTAACCGCCTCAGTAATGCCAAATTCAGGAAAAGCTAAGATCACTTTTTGGTCCTTCAAACATCTTCATGTGACAACGAGAAAAAAAGGACAAAGATTTCTCTTCAGGATAGAATCTTACCTGTTATTTTAGCCTAGTAGGCCTGGTTAGGGAAGGAAGAAAAAATCCAAAAAAATGAAGGAAGGGAGAAGGCATCTCAGATTCTATCTATTAATTAACCCTAATTCTATTTGCTTTTAATAAATTTGGCTAGAACCTTGCCTATTTATAATGTGGCCAGTCACAAGACTGAACTCAATGAAATAAATAGGCCTTGGGCCCTTTACACACTGCCCAAGCTGGCTTCTTTTGACAAGCATAGAGTGAACCTCTCTCTATCAGGACTTTGTAAAGAAACCCCCAGACCCTTGGCTACTCAGTGAATGAGGTTTACAGAAGCACACTTCAAATCCAGTACAAAGCTATATAGGCCAGCCTGTACGGTAGCCATCCTGCTCTAGATCAAAAGACAAGCCAGGGGTCTCCGAATAAGAAGGCCAGAAGCCAACAGGGATGTGTTTAAATTAAATATCATTTAACCCAGGCCTGACAAAGACCTTCCACCATAAATGAGAATAAAGCATGGCAGCTCTTATGATCCTGTGTGCCTGTTACAAGAATGGACACATATGGAATCCCCAGCACTGACTGAGAAAGACCCAGAGCCTCCTCAATTTTAGGCCTGCACATGGCACAGGCATGAGAATTTCACACTATTGCTAGGATGGCTGCAGCCAAGTTTCTCAAAGCAGGTGACATGGAGAAAGAACTAAAATAGCAGAAGTAAGGAATTTGTTTCTAGGGCAGGATGTGCTATGAGCTCACCATGAAATGGCCCCCAAAGGGTAGGGAAAGGTTTTTCCCTTTCAACCCTGTCCGGCCGTGCTTTTTCCAGGCACCAAAATGAAAGAAAGGAAGAAATCCAATTTCCCCCCATTTCAAACTCACTAATCCTGAACACCCAGAGCCTACATTCCCAGAAGAAAACACAACCACAAAATCTTAAAAGATCTGATCAGTCACAACTGATTCAGAAAGCAAAAGTCCTCCTGTCACAGAGGATCGTGGACTAAAAGTCTCAACTTTCAAAACTGCACTTCATGACAGGTAAATAAATCTATTTCTATCACTGTTGCTTTCATTCATTCAGTTGGGTTTGACTTTTGTGACTTAATATTGTCCATGGGGTTCTGTTGACCAAAAAATACAGAAGTGATCTGCCATTTCCTTCTCCAGTTCCTTTTATGGCGATAAACGGTGAAATGCCTGGCTCAGGCTCACATAGCCAAGAAATATCCAACGTCAGACCTGAACTTAAATTTTCTTGACTCTGCGCCCCGTGCTCTCCCCACTGAGCTACCTAGCTTGCTCATTCCCTTCATCACCGGGCTTAAACTTGGTGAACTATCTCAATAACACCTGCCTCTCCCTCCCAAAAGATCCAAACTGAATACGTAATGGTAATGTTTCTCAAAATGTCACTTTTAACGTTTTCTGTAACTGTTTGAAATGCTGAGGAGACGCAGATGGAATCTCACTTCTCCAACGAAGGATAAGCTCATTCCATCCTCTTATCCCAAATCTGACAGCTCTCATACCTCCCATGTTAGAAGGGGCCCATTCATTCACCACTGGGTTTCCCAATTTGCTCAGTGGAGTAGGCAGGAAGCCAGTAGCTGTTAACCTATTCTAGGTTTTGGATGCACTTACTGTGTACAATCCTGAAGAAAAATGACTCATTTCTGGTACCATGAAACACACCTATGAGCCACAGAGGCATTTATTTCAAAGACTTTCTGCCTTTCTCTGCAGATGTTCCCACAAATCTATTGTCCTGTGGCCAACCTTGTAACCTCTCCCCCCTCATATCACAGAGAAGTGACTGTCCAGCCTCTGTCTGCAGACCTCCAAGGATGGAGACCTCAGTTCTTCCATTTTGGATTTTTCCTTCTTAGGAAGTTTTCCCTGGACATATGTCCTACAAGGTCCCAATTCTTACCCACTGCTTCTGGCTCCATCCCCACCCTACTCCACCCCCAGTCCTTGCTGAGGTCAGATGGAACAAGTCTGACTCCTTGTCCACAAACTGAAGACTCCTTTCTTGTCCTCCTGGGTTTTCTCATCACCAAGCTAAATGAACTTGCTTTCTTCAGCCCATTCCCATGCTGTGGTTACCAGGTACTTGCCAAGTTCTATCTGTACCTTTGCTTGGTGCCACTTCCCCAGAACCTAGTGATGCTGGACAGGGACCCTTCTCTCACTGCCCCACTCCCCCATTTCCAGTCCCCTTTTTGTGCGGCTGTAAGAGCCTTTAAGGGAGGAATTGTCTTTTGACATATTCTTCTTACCTGCCCCCTGTCCTCAGCATAATGTCTGGCCCATCCCAGGCCCTTAGTAAATATGGGCCTGAATGGAAGTCAAGGTCTTGCAGCACCCTGGACAGTTCTCTGGCTGCTCTCCAGCTGATCAATGCTGCTCAGCCCCTGAGCTTCCCGATTCCCAGCTGAGTTCTGAGGAAGGCAGGCTACAGGACAATCACCTGGCCTGTCACATTCTGCCACATCACACCATCAATTCACACTGAGCTCAAAGTGCACTGAACCTCCTGTTCTTTCTCCTTATTCTCGTCAAGGCCACTCTTTGTACCCAAAACTTGAGCAGCCTCAGCCTGGTGCTAGAATTAGCTGTAGAGGCCCTCTGGGGGCCTACCTGCTGGCCAGAGTGTAAATGATAGCTGCTCATACTCTCCAAATCTTGTGGAGCAGCACAGAATTTTCAGATGGAGCAAACCTGTGATTCTGACCCAATCATTAAGAGAGGGCAGTGCTGGATCCTAAGACGTCCACACACAATCCGTCATAGGATCAACGGATCAACCCCCAAGATCTATTCGGATAGATTCTATCTGGAAAAAGGCTAAATCTCACAGGGCCAGCAACCTTGGAATTTTCCATCTGATAACAATATCCCACCAAAGAAAGAATTGTGAATGAAAAGGAGAAAGGAGAAGAAAAATCTCATGGTATCTCACAGTTCAGTCTCTTCCTAAGAGCCCTTGGCTGTTTCAACAAGGCACATAAGCATGAGTGTGTTGAATCTGACATCTTGGCTAAAACTGAGCTAAAAATTAAGCCAGACTCTCTAGGAAACTCAAGAGAAACAATGTCAAGGGTCAGATCCAACAGGCATTGAGTGACCGAAACTAAAGCGTTTCTTAGGAGTGTCTAAGCTGCAAGACCTAGGAAAAGTAGAACTGGGGCAGGGAGAGGGAGAAGGGAAAGGAGGGGGAGAGAGATTCAGCTAGTTCTTTACAAAGGAAGGAGTGGGAGTGTGCAGAGGAGGGTGTGGATGTGGGAACTAAGAGCTCTTTCCTTAAAGGAGCCTGACACCTCCGTCACTTGTCTTTTCAAACCCAGCTACCTTTTCCCTTTCTGCTATGATGGGCTGCTGAGTCATCAGTTTTCTCACTTGCTCAGTAACTAAAAAGTATTTTAATTCCTAAAAGTGTCAATATGATAAGCTAAAAGGATGAAAAGGCAACATCGCCTCTGCTTAGCTACAGAGCTAACTCTACACACATAAAAGCAAAATCAGAATGAATCTCATTCTCTTCACAGGGCCCAAGAACCACAATTATTCCTGAAAGACTACCAGTACACGCTGGATAAGGCATGGTGATTCTTTAGATGCTAATAAAATTAACATAATTTCAATTTCATCCAAAGGCTACAATTAAGGACAATCAAGTTATCTCAGGTCTTTATTAGAAGCAGGAGAGAAAAACAGACATTTATAAAACATCATTCTTTTTTATGTTGAAAGAAAAAAAAAATCACTTGCTAATAAGATCTTATGCACTCATAGGTATCAGCACAGTGTGACTGAATCCAGATTCCTGCAATAAAATGCAAGTAAAAGTAAAATACTTCAAGCCATATGCTGATAAATGTTTAACAAGCGCTCTCTACTTTTAAGTTGAATCTTGTAAACATTTCTCCATCACTTCCTTAATTGTAGTCAATAAAGCAACAAATCAAACTCTGATCTGTGATATTTGCCAATTTCTGACATGTAAAATATTCATACAATAGACTCTTCGGAGTCAGGCTGAGCTGGCTCCACATCCCTGAAATACTCTAACCTCTAAATAGAAGAAGAGAACAACTCAATAGTAGTGTAACTTTCTGCATAAATCCAACTTAAGTACCAAAAGTTGGCTCTCAGTGTTATAAAGACAGGAAGCCATTTAATGCAAGTTTGCCTGCTGGGTATATATATATTAGCAAATCACAAAGTGGAGGTCCTATTTATACATTTATAAAAACACATTATCTGCCTGAAAGTATATATCACTATGAAGGGGAAGCGACCCTGTGATCTTCCAGGCTGAACTAGCACAAGACCTCTAACAATGGCCTTCCACTGCTCCAGGCTCCTGCTCTAATTCACAATCCCCCCTGCCATCTCACTTCGGAAGCCTTTCTCTAGCTCTCCCCCAGGTCTGAAATAGTTCTGCTCTCTACCAACTGGCTTCTTGCCAGACTCAGCTAAAATTTCCTTTTCTGCAGGATCCTCAATCAGTCAGTCCTTTCTTGTCTCCCCCTAGTGGAGATTGTGCCTTCCCCTGAAGATGAGTTCCCAGCACAAATGTGATTTGCATCCTGCTGTCTGCATGCCATTTACCCATTAGAATATGATTTCCTTGAGAATGAGGGCTGGTTTTTTTCTTCTCCTTTTGTATGCATTTCAAAAAACAATAAATTTTTGATAGCCAACTGATGGATGGAATGTGGATCCCAGAAGAACAAAAAAGAACTCTGCCTTCAACCCTACTAATGACAATAAGAAATAGGAATTATTGAGTTTTTAGTCTAGCACAGGATGGATAAGAGTTCTATTACATGGGCTGGGATCTCAAGATCAAAAGATTATCCTTCATAATAAAGGCTCAAATAAAAAGCTAGTTCCCTAATCATTCTTTAATGATTAATTTTTATAATTATGTATGTATAACATTATATATATTATACACAATTTATATTTAATATATAATAATTAATTTAATCATTCTTCCCTGATGTTCTTATGGGATATAGCTACTAATTAGCTATTAATTACAATTACAAAACTCCCTCATTAGGAGGGAAAGAGAATGTTGAGAGAAAAGTTCCCAGAGACCTAAGCAGCTTGGCTACTTCCTGGATACAGAGGACCTGCCAACCTCTTTAACTTAAAGACAATCTTTTAACTGGCCCCAATACCCATGTGGCATGAGTATTTGTCATGAGCAAATTAAAAGTTTCATAACCAGTGGAAAGCACAACTGAAGGAAAACTGGGCTTTCCCAATCACTATCCTATTTGTCAATTCCCTTGGCCAGATACCGGTGCTCAGGAACCTCTCTCCTCAGTTTACTGGGTCCTGGACCACACGCCTACTGTCCAGGGCTGTCACCAGGAGCTGTCAGATTAGCCTTGTCGGTGCAGAGGGATGTCACAAACACGGCACTGGACGATGTCAACAAATGAGCATGTGAAAACATCAATCCTTATTTCCTACTGTACAGAAGCATCACTCCATCATAGCCCAACAAACATGGAGACCACAGGTTTCTTTAAGACTAGCAGACCACTTTCCATAAAGTAATTAGGAATCATAGAACTAGAGTTGGAAAGAACTTCTGAGGCTATTCAGTCCAATACTTTCATTTTACAGAGAAGGAAACTGAGGTCCAGCTGAGACCATGACATTTTGCAGAGTGAGGTGAGCAGTTTGATACCTGCAGAGATGAGTTTTATAGCAGGGTGACATTTTATAGCTCTGGAGGAATTCAGCAACATCAGAGAACTTTTGGGACAAATTGGGGAGAGGATGCTCAAAGTCTAAAAAGTAAGAGGCAGGAGAAGATGGTGATATTAGCTGTAGTTATAAACATAATTGTAACATTTTATTAACTGATTTGGAAGTTTTGGGCAAAGGAGGAAGTTCCTAGAGGGCCGATGTTGATATTTATGAAACCTATAAACACTGGAAAGGGTAAAGCGGATATATGTGTGTGTGTGTGTGTCCAGTAAGTTAACAGTGCTTTACATTTGAGTCTCACAACAACTCTAGGAAGCAGATGCTATTGTCCCTGCCATTTTGCCAAAGAAGAAAGGCTGAAATGAAGTAATTTACCCAGGAGGCATACAACTAAGTGTCTCTGACAGGATCTGAATTCCTCACAGGAAAAATCCCAGAGCTTACGAAAGCATCTTGTGCAGGTTATGTTTGTCACACACGCTGCTAGAATCCTGGTCACATAAGTAGAAAGAAAGGAAAGCTCCCAGAAGATGGGGTGTCATTGCCCTCTCCGTTGTCCCTCTGTGGCTAAGCCAGGACAAAGGTGATACAAGACAGGCAGGCTTGGTCAGGCTCTCCATTTAAGTTACTGTGGAGCTTTCCCTCTCAGTTCTCTTCTGTGAGTGAGATAACAAGATTAGCTACAACCTTCAATCAGCAGTACATCCCCCTTGTCAAACAGGGATAACTGAACTAATAAGAGCCAGAGATCACAGGGACTTATCGGATCACTACAAATATCAGTTACTGGCTTTGGGTCTTTTCTGGATTAACCCACTAGCTTGATACCGTAACATCTATTTACACGGACAGAATTTGTACCTATGTGCACATGTGTGAGACACAGAGAGATCCCAGTGGAAGACTCTTATCGCCGGCCTCACCACGCTGTGGTCCATCAGCAGAGCATGCCACAAATTTCTTCCCCTGGGACAAGCCACAGTCTGCAATGTGTGAAATGCAGAACACCACCAATTCTGCATAAGTTCACCCTGGCTAATGAGGCATCCAGAGGACAAAAGAAGGCAAGTGTAACATCCGGATGCTAGAAGGACTTGGGTTAGATCTGTTCTAAGCCAGCTCTGTGTGAGCTTGTTGAGAGCTTTTAATTCTGACGCTAGATTTCTAGAAGGAGACTTGCAATACCTGGTGAAAGGGTCTCTCCTGCTCTCCTGACCCCCTCTGGATATCTCCCTGCAGGAACTTTTATGCCTGCTAGCTCTGGGTGTGAATCAGTAACAGGATCCCAGCAAGGCAGGTGCTGAGTCTATAGGAAGACAAGAGACTATTGTGGCATTCTGTGCCACAGGTCTCTTTGGTAAGCTCTGCCAGCTCCCCAGGGGAACAGAAAGACCCTCCTTTGTTTCAGAATGCTCAGCATCCAGGTGTAACCCCTGGCACCCACCTGGCATTTCAGAAAGGCTTACTGGATTGAGAGACAGATGCAGAAGGGGGGAAGAGCATGTTACTTTTTGCACTACAGGTGTTCCTGGAGGCCAACAAGAATCCTATGGGCAACAGCCATGCCAACTAAGAGGAAAGATTCTCCCTTCACTGACCATAGACCACAGCTCTATAATGGCAGACAGTTTAAGAAGCCAGCCAATGCAGCTGCTCTCTTTTGAAGATGAGCAAACTGGGGAAGACAGCCGGCATCAGAGCCAAAACTGACCCAGGCTGGAGACGGAGCACTCTGCACCAGACTATGCTTTCTTACCACAAATCCACCAGATTTTAAAAATAATTTTAAAACAATACAATGTGAAAAGCCATCCAGGGGACAAAACTTGTCCCATAATATCTTTTCTAATTTTGACCGTGTAAATCTATACACAATGGAACTTTTCCTCCATTAATGCATTGTTGGTGGAGTTGTTTAATGATCCAATCATTCTGGAGAGCAATCTGGAACCATGTCCAAAAGCCTATCAAACTCTGGATATCCTCTGACCCAGCAGGCTCACTACTGGGTCTGTATCCCAAGGAAATCATAAGATAGAGAAAGGGACCCACATGTGCAAAAATGTTTGAAGCAGTTCTTTGTGGTAGCAAAAGGACAAGCACTGAACAACAAGAAAAACAAGAGTGTGTAAACCAAAATGGAAATACTAGGTGAGAGATGAGGAACAAGAGAAATGAGAGATGGCGGCTATGGCAGGGCTCCTAGAAGGATTTGGGTGTGAAGGAAGTGCTTAAGAGGTAAAGGGGGAGGCAGTCTTGGAGCTGCCATGAGCACCACAGTGTTAGGCACAGTCCAACCTTCAGCAACACAACAAAGAAATGAAGTACAGGCATAGATGCCCCACTAGAGAACGGGCTAAAGAGGTACCCAGATACCCTCACCTCCATCCTCCCCAGATGCTGGACCTGGCTAATATTGACCAAGCACCTCATGGTTTGCAAAGCCCTTGACACCTACTATCCCCCATGATCCTCACAACAATTCTGGGAGGTAGAGAGGTGCTTATTATTTTCTGAACTCTACAAATGAGGAAACTGAGGTTGAGGGAGGTTGTGACTTGTTCAAGTGTTTGAAGCAGGATTTGAATCCAAGGGTCATTGACTTTAAGGGCTTTAGAGTGAAAAATTAAGAGAAAAATTATGAAGGTGGGGGCAACAATTGACCTATGTTGGGAAGTTAGAGAAAAGAAAAAGTACAAACGAACGCTTGGATCTTGGGGGAAGCAACTTTTTGGCTTCCAAGGAATGTTTGGTGGGGTCAATCCTCAGGTATGCATGATCCAGAAAAGGGAGGAGTGACTGCTCCAGGACACTGGGACAGCACCTGGGAACAATCAAGCCTTTCTGAGAATCTGTATCCAAGTCCCCAAACTCCCCAAAGTGTGTCAGAAAGGGCAGTCACTCCATCTTGTGAATTTGGTGATTCCAAAATTTCCTTGTAAAATTGCACATAGAAACATAGAAAGCTTTGCTAACTAAATCTTTAAAAGTTAGAAATTCAAGATTTTATTCCTGTTCCCTATCAAGGTCAAGGAATTTAGAAGATGTGCATCATTAACAGCTGGCTGAGAAGGTTGTATCTAAAAAAGGAATGTCAATCTATGAAACACAGCCAGAAATGACAGCCTCTTGTGTATAAATGGCGTATACTTAATAATGATAAGAGTCCATCTGGCAAGAATGTATTAACGTAGAATTTTGCAAATCTAAGAAAAAATAAACTTTGAAATGAAAAGAACGAGTGAGAGAAGAGTGCCTACATGTAACTACCGTGCTGAATTCCAATGAGAGAAGCTACAATAAGGACGAGATCTCCAGAAGTTCACGAGACAAAAACCAAGAAAGAAGTGAGCAATAAAATTCACCTTCTTACCATGCAGAGATGCACAAAATATGGGTAACAAGAAGATTAGCTAGAGATCCACTTCACAACAGAAGCCCAGAACCATTGAAACACCATGGAAAGACACCCATGACAGACATTAGCTTGGGAATGATCTGATCTTGTTATAAACAAATAAGCGGGAAAAGTCAAACAGGAGGGTAGTCGAGTATCCATGGTGGGGACAAGTGGCAGGAATGAACAAAAAGCTAGGACTGTGCCAAAACCCTGGATGCCAAAAGAGGGAGGAACAGAGGACATTGAGGGAGTGAAGATTACAGAAGAAGAAAGAGAAGGAACACTGTCTTGAACTCTACAGATGATGCAGATGGATGAGAGGAGGAAAAGATGCTCAGCTGGAATGGACAGGTTCAATGATCTGGAATGTATAAGGCAGAGAAGCACAGTGTAGGGAGCTGGGCCTAGAGTCACAGCCCATTGCCAGCTGTGTGAATCTGCCTGCCTCAGTTTCCTCATCTGTAAAATGGGAATAACAACAATCCTACTTCTGAGTAGTTGCAAGAATCAAATGAGACAACTGTAAAACCCTTGGCATTTAGTAAGAGCTTGGCAGTAGATGCTCGGTAATTGCTTCTTCCCTTCCCCTTCCTTTACCCTGCTTTAAGATAAATAACCTAAGGCCAAAGAACTGGGCCCAGTAACACTCCCATGGAAGAATGGCTGCTGAGGTAAAAGGCCCATGACAGAGCAGAGGAGCTGGGCACTGCCTAGCATGCTCCCCCCAGACATCAGGACAGGTTTCAGAGGCAACAATCCAGGGGAAACCCATGCAGGACAGAGAAGGAAGGCACTATGGGACAGCGGGTAGAGCTGGCACTGAAGCCAGCAATGTCTGGGTTAAGACACAAAGAAATATCTCCCAAGTCTACAGAGATCAAAGCGTTTACCAAGGCAGGTGCTCAGAATATGATGGAGCAGCTAAGGAGGTGAGAGGAGCAGTGGAATAATGTGTCCTAAGGGAGCTCCAAACCTTCATGAGAAGGCTCAAGGTCAAAGACAGGAGAGGTGAAGTTATCCTGAAGCTGCTTGTTTTCTCTATTAGGCAGAACAATCCACCAAGGACTAGAGGGAGTCAATTCCCAAGACAACAGAACACTGAGCTGCCCCAACCACGATGCCTCCATGTGGATGGACGACTTCCTCTCGCCCCAAGAACAGGGCTGCCGAATCAGTGACCTGAGAGACTGTGGGCGAAAAGCTCCACAAGTGAGCAAATATCCCTGATTTTTCCAAAGGGAATGAGAACAGAGAAGTTAACATCACCAGCCTTGGCTTCGATTTCTAGCAAAGTTCTGAACATCAAGATGAGATTCATTAGTTAATGTTTAGGAAAGGGAACTGATCACCAAGAGCCTAATGGCCTAATTGAAAACCAGGCAGCAACAGGTTAACTTCATCAGCTTCTCTGACAAATCATCTACTGGGCTGGGAGGAGAGATTTCAGTTTACTGAAGTTGTAGCAGAGGATTTACCCATGCTCCTATTTTTCTCAGTATGTCTAGCTAGCAGAGTGGAAGATCACTGAGGGCAGGCACTCTTCAGCTTCTGTCTTTCTTTATCCACAGGCCTTAGCACAAATCCCTGAATTTTGACACATACTTTAAATTCATGTTTGTCAAATTAATCTTTACATGGATTATTCAAACCCTGGCAAACCGAAAGTTTCCTTCAATCATTCCTAGAACCTAATTCTGACTAAGATCAAAGTGAAGGCTCCAGGAGATTGGATAATGCCCAGCTACATTTGTGGCGAGTCAGTCTTTTCCAACCTATCTGACTCTCTGTGGCCCCATTTGGGTTTTCTTGACAGAGATACTAGAGTGATTTGCATTTCCGTCTCCAGCTTGTTTTACAGACCAGAAAACTGAGTCAAACAATATTAAATGATCTGCCTATGGTCACACAAGTAGGAACCACAGGTACAGTAATATTTCTATCACCTCTGTCGGTGATGGCAAAGAATTAGAAATGGAGGGGATGCCCATCAACTGGAGAATGGCTGAACAAGTTGTGGTATATGACTATGAAGAAATTCTATTGTGCTTTAGGAAATGATGGCCAAGATAACTCTCAAAAAAACCCAGAAAGACTTACACAAACTGATGCCAAATGACATGAGCAAACACAGGACAACACTGTATACAGTAACAGCAATATTATATGATGATCAACTGGGAATGATTTGGCTCTTTCAGTAATATAGTAATCCAAGACAATCCCAAAGAACTCATGAAGAAAAATGCTATCCACCTTCAGATAAAGAAGTGGAATATGAATGCAGATTAAAGCCCGCTTTTCCTTTACTTTCTTTTGTTTTGTTTTGTTTTTTGGTCTGTTTTCTTTCATAATGTGACTAACGTGGAAATGTTTTGCGTGAATCCATAGTTATTTATTAAAGCACTTGTCTTCTCAATGAGGGAAGAAAGGGGGGAGGGAAGGGAGAGAATTCCGAATACAATTTTTTTTTAATGGTAAAAACAGTTTTTACATGTAACTGAGGATAAAATAAAATACTAAAACAAAAAACAAAAAACAAGAGAAGGGCTAGCTGAAATAGCCCTCATGAGAAGCACAGAGAAGCAAAGGGACCAGATTAAGAGAGAGCAGCAGGGGAAATGGAGTCCGAAGTCAGGGTGCCAAGCTGAAATCCTGGCTCTATCACTAATGAGACAGTCACTTTATCTCTTCACCTCTTGTGGATTCAGAATCCTTCCCTATAAAAAGCAAGTGGTTGAATAGATGATTTCTAAGATCTTTCTCTAGATTTAAATCCATAATCTAGCACCTTCAGAATCGGTGTTACAGTCAAATTCAATAGTCTGACATGCACCTTATGGTGGAGGAGTCAAGAGCTCAGGAGGGATAGAATGTCCCTAAGCAGGAGATCCAGAATCCAGATCCTGGAACTATGGGATATTCTGGAAAAGCCTATTGATCCCTTTTCAGAATCATTTTTTTCAATGAATAATACATAAGATTAAGAAGAAAATTTTTATGATGTTAGATAATCAAACGTACCAAAATATTAAAAAAAGTTCATGGGCTCTATATTAGAAATTACTGTTCTAAAGAATGAAAATTCTGAAGCTGCAAACAAACATTCTATTAAGGAAGAAAAAGGAAGAGCTGTATAGGGAGATCAATGCAGATACACTCTAAGATGTGTCAATGATGGAAGGAAGGGCACGCAATAGAGAACAAACTTGAAATAAGCTGAGTCAGGCAATAAATGTCAAGGGCAACAAAAGGGATTCTTTCAGCCAGACTAATAACCAGGACAGACTCGAAGAAGGGAAGTTAATAGGAATACACTCAGTGTGGATGAAATGAGGAGAGATGATGGGGGCAATACCCAACTTTTATTTCTGCTTCCCCATTTGTGAAGGAGAATGACCTTTAAAGTGGGAAGGACAGAGAAAAGGCCAAGAGTTAGTTAGCCAGTCCCTGAGCTCAAGCAACAGAACCTGACATAAGCCTTCACACTGGGAGTTCTCATCTTCTACTGCCTTGTAAGCACTGAAGGTAGGAATTTTTGAAAAAAATATTCAGGATAATTGAATTTTAATGTAATTGAAATCCTGTGCATTTTATATATTTAAAAATATATTCCAGGAAAGGTTCCCACATGGGCCTCCCCAGATGGAAACAAAAAAAGATTAAGGGAACAGCAGGCTGAGAGGCAGATTTGACCTTGATGTCTGCAAAAACTCACCAACCAGAAGCTCACAAACCACAACTGAAATGGCTGCCTTGGGAAACAATACATGCATTTCCCCTCCATATAGATCTTGAAACAAAAGGTCAACACTGGGGTTAGAGGAGAGGAGATTCCTAGGAGACTAGACAGTCTTTGAGTGGCTATGATCAGAAGATCAGAACATCCTGGGTACTAGAATTCTCTCTGTAGTTCAGTCTAAGCTGATGGGAGCAGCAATCACTGAACCAGCACTCTCTGGGATCCTCTATCAGACATTGCAATTTCTCAAGGACTTGTGATTTCATTAGTAAGACTGCAGATCACAACTGCTCAGGAATTGAAAATATTATTCTTCTTTAACTATTCTTTAGGTAATGAACCTACCTGACTTTATTTTGGCTAACCCTTAGAAAAAAGAAAGCAACCTGCCTCTGGCCTTATTCAAGTCCTGGAGCTGGGCAGGGTTGGTCAGAGCTTGTGCCTTACTAGCTTTGCCCCTAGATCTCTCCAGGAAAGGGTAGACACACTTTCTTTCATGACTGACTTGCCTGTGTCCTTCTTATCTGTCTCCTCCTGTAAACCTCCACCAGGAAGTGTGAAAAAAATGTACCTTTGGTTTCAAGAGCAGTTTGGGATTAAACCAAGGTGGAAGATTGGAATTTCTCTTCTGTTTAGATGCCGTGATATGAGCCTTCTCTTGTTTTGGTTTTCTTGAAGTCTCTGAGGCAGCTTTCGTTTCAATTCAGTAATCACCACAAGTGCAGCCAGGGATTAAGGTTCAAATCCTTTAATATCTCTTTCAAAGTCTTGTCTCCTTCACTTAGGGCCCGGTTAGCTTTCTTAGAGGCCTATCTCTGTCCTTGGTTCTGAGAGCTTGAGCTCCTGCCGCCAGTCCTTTACCTTCTCTGCCTCTGCCAGCTTCTCCAATGAACACTGGCTAAGGCTCCTAACTTATATGCTCTACATTGAATATAAACCAATCATATCACTAGGAAACCATTATTTGTTGTAGAATTAAATCAGTGCTAAACTAGATTTAACCACTGTCTTCTCAATTCCGCTTAATACCTAGTAAGCATCCTTTGTTCAGAGTTCTGGCCCATAACGCTGTCTCATTCATCACTTGATGCTAATCAGGGGCCATGATGGTTTGTCTTTCAATAAGTGCATGGTTGTGTCTTTTTAACAAGAAGACAAATGTTTTTCTGTATTCAACAATCAATGAATATGATGGGATTTTATATTCTTTGTATACTTAAGGTATGGTCTGCTATAGAGTATTCTTTTCAAAAGCTTCCCTAACATATTTCTTCAAAAAACATGACCTGGATTCATGCGTAAATTATTCTCAGATTCTCTGAGAATAATTTACAGAGATTTTAAAGAGATAAGAAAATAGTTATATTGATGAGTAGTTATTGATCTTGTTCACCTCTTAACACATTAATTTAAAGGGGTGTGTGTGTGTGTGTGTGTGTATCTCAGATCTATCAATTTAATGTACTTGAGGGCAAAATCAGATTTTTAGCACTGACCCTACCAACTAACAAACACAAATATTCAGTCAACAAAACTACACCCATGAAAGCACTGATTGAAACCCCCAAATCAAGGAAGAACTACCCTATTTTTTGGAAAACAGATCACATGTTAAGGTCAAGTGTATCTCTCAGCAGAGAAGGTACACACACATCAAGGTCTCACTTGTCAAGGGAGGTCACTGTGTTGGCTTTTTGTACTAACGACACTTGTCAACTCAGAGGGCTCCACAAAAGGAATCGTTACTGAAGACATGAGGTAATTTTACTTTAAAAAAGAAAAACTGATCATAAAGTAGTCTCTGAAAGCTTCTTTAAGTAAGACTCATGGCATATGCTACTTCCATAAGCTTGGAAGGACCAAAGATTCTCTGATCTGCACAACTAGCAACAAGGGCGAACAGTGGAGGTAAAAGACTTGAGAGCAATACAAAATGAATACAGCAACATTTCATTTACCCCCGGCACCCTCATGGACGTTCCTACATTTAAAAATGGGATCACAAACACACTTAGCCAGTGGACACAAAACATGGCCTGGCCTCTGCTGTCATCTCCAGCTACCTGCCCCAGAACAAGAACCCAGCAATACCATCCCATCACCCCATGATCAATCATATGGCTATGGCCTTGAGGGGACATACTCCCATAATAAGCCCCTGCTCTCCTAGGTATTTCAACTGTTGCCTTCTTAGTTTTCTGGGCTCTGTCCTCTGATACCAGTCATTCCTTCTTGCTGCCCTCTGGGTTCATCTTGAGCAATGCCATCTCTCCCAGATTTCACTCCTTTGACCTACTCAAGGCTGAGCACTGGGAGTGATGAACCTGGCTACACTGTCTAAAACAAGGTCATGGGCTTTTTTATGATTCTGAAGGAACAGCTTGTGTGAAATCTTTTGGATTCTGAGTCTAACCTTTTTCTGCCACTCTCAAGTTTTTAGCTGAATTTTATTTAGAGATTGTTGGGTAAGCAACATTCAGACAATCGAAGTGTTGGAGTAATTGTACCTTCCAATGAATTAGGAAGTTTCTGAAGAAGAAAATTAAGATCTAGTAACCACTCACAAGAAATGGGCATGTTATTCTGAAAGCCACATGTCTCGTGCAAAAAATCACGTAGGCCAAAAATGCTTGGCCTTAATAACGTGTGTTTACAATTGCCCTGAAAAGGCTAACTTTAACTCACTAGGAATGTCCTAAGGACAAGAAGGAAGGCCATGTCCCTACTATTCACTCATCCCCTCATAGTATTGCTGGAGAACAACAGAGAAAATCAAGGTCGTGCCTTAGCTTGTCCCACAAGGGAATCAGAAATGCAGGGTGTCAGAGCAACTGACTTAGCCTTTCCAGGGCCAGAAGCTCTCCATAATTCAGATCACCTATAATTTCCATGGGGAATCTCAGTCCTGGAGAATACTTAGTATGGATGTTTACCGTAGCTGTAACTTTGTCCCAGTCTGTTACAAAGGCCCGAAATCCTTCACCAAACAGAGTACCAGCTGTCCTGTGGAGGGGAAAAGCAGTAACATAACCAGTAGGAAAACAGGTGTATGGAGTGTGTGTTTGGAGAAAAAGGGGTCAAGAGGATGAATAAAGCTTGAAGTACTTGTGAGATTCTTCTGAATCCTCAAGGACCATCCTGTTAGTCAACAAAGGAACTACCGAGGAATCCACAGATTCTCAAGGTAAGGCAAAAGATTATGAGTTAAGATTACAACACCTAGGTGAAGAGCCTACCACAACCAGAACCTGAATGCTACAAACACACAACAGAGAATCAAAAACGAACAATGATACAAAATCGGAAATGACATGCTAATTTCTGAAGGGAATTTACTTTTGGGAAGAGGATCAATTTAAGCATTTTAAATTGAAAGCCTGGCTTCTTTGCCTCTGTCCTGGGAAAGACAGGCCCAATCCTCCCTCCCTCCGGTCACCGCCTCACACGTACTTGAGGGATTCCAGAATGGTCTGGCGGTGCTCGGCAGCTTTTAAGCGGATCTGCTCCCTGATGATGTCCGCGTTCTCTCTCTCTGCTTTGGCGCGTGCACGGGTCTCTGCTTCTATACGCAGCATCTCATTCTTATGCCTCAATTCCATTTCCCGTTCCACAGTAGCTTTTGAATGGGAAAAAAAAAAAAAGGAAAAGACAGAAACAAGTGACATACCATCCCATATTTATACTTGTGTCATGAATAGAGCTGAGGGTGGTTTTGGGGTCAAAAAAGTCAAAATAAAGGAAACAGAAATCAGTCCCTTTCAGAGCTAAGGTTAAGTAAGGGTGAGATATTTAAACAAATCAGACGGAGATAATCCTAACAATGAGGAAAAATTCGATTTAAAAAAATGACTTTTCATATAATCAAAATCAATAAAGATGGAAACATGGAGTGTCCCCAAAGTGCAGTGTGATTTTATAACTTCTGAAGTCTATGTGCTACAAACTTACAAAGTCTGTGTTTGAAAAGTAATTTAAAATATTAATGTTCCTTATTAAAATTCAACATACTTGCCATCTCATGCTATACAAAATGACTAGTTTAATTTGCAAAAACTTTCCTTGTTTGCTTTTCATGGTTATTGAAAGGATTGTTTGCCACCTCAGCCTGGAGAGCTAAATAGAACAACAAAGTTTTTCTTTTTCTTTTTTTTTTTTTAATTATAGTTTTTTATTTACAAGACATATGCATGGGTAATTTTTCAGCATTGACCCTTGCAAAAACTTCTAAACAACAAAGTTCCAATGGCAATTGAGTTCTGCTGGGACCTAAAAAGAATAGGTCTAATTGAGAGAGATCAGGGACCTAAGCCAGAGGACTTTCTCTGGTGATCCACCTATCTGAAAAACTGTGGTCCAGAAACTGTCACCCTCAAAAACCAAAGTCTCTGTCTTGTTGAAATTAAAATGCAGTAAAGTTCTCAAGACTCAATTATCAATGATCAATTATTGAACTAAGGACAAAAAAAGCTTAGTTAAACTTTTAATTAGTTTTTTTAAGCTTGTAGCATATATGCTTTTAAAAGTTATTAAGCTTAAAACTGCATTAAGATTTTTAAGACTCATCAGTATGAAATCAAGTTCTTCTCCAAAAATGATCAAAGAATATAGTCTTCAAAAGAAATGCAAACCCAGCAACCAAAGAAAAAAAGGATTCCAAATCTCTAGTAAGTGAAACTCTTAGGTTTCATTTCACCTCACTTCATTGAACTGGCAAACTGAGAGACAGCAAACCACAGCAAACCACCAGCCCAGGAAAAGCCAGAGGGAATGAGCAGGACAAGATGCTGCTGGGGAAGCTCCAAACTGGGCTGGCCACTATCACATGGCCATGGAAAGAACTAGGTGCATCTTACATGCTTATGCTTGAGGCCCACAACATCTGCAATTTCCACATTTCACATGTTGTCAAGTGGCTTCATTTACATTATTTTTCTAATGTTTCATTGAATTATGAAATCAACCCTGCAGGAATACTTCACTGTACAAAGACCCTAAGCCTGGCGTGTAATTGTAAACTCCTCTAGCAGCAGCAGAAGTAATGAGATCGCTGCTTCCTTCCCTTCTGAACTTAGGGCTTTCCTGATGCTCTTCTGCCTCTACTTTGCATCTCTATCAGCACCTCCCCACTCCTCCATCCCCAAAAAGTCTTCCCATGTAATACATACATTAGCACAGCTGAGCCAAACACACCGACCCTCTTCTCTTGGATGCAAAGCTTTTTTTCTCTCTCTTGGGAATCAATCCAGGTGCTCTTCAGACTCCTCACCCAAAAACCCCTACCCTGAGCCTACTCCCAGATGTGTATGTGCCCAGCTTCTGCCGGCATCCCGATCCCAAGCAGTTCTCACCTCTCCTAATCGCCTCTTGCTTCTGCACAGATTCCTCCTGCTTCCTCAAGTTCTCTTCATTGAGAAGTTGCTGGGGGAAAACCACACAAGGTCAAATTTTTAAAGTGGCCCTCTCCACAGAAGGGGAATGCTGCCCAGAGGGCTCTGGTCACAGATCACAGGCAGTCAGACCCTGACCATATGGATTTTAAATGTTCATCAGAGATGGAGGAGCAATAAGATCATCTCCACAAGGTGAAAAACAAGATACAAGGCAGACAGAACTGTGATACAAATACTCAGGCAGTGGGATTGGGCTGCCAGCTTTGCCCCTTGCATTACTGGTACCTCCCACCTCAAAAGCCACTGTAGTCAAGAAGCTCCCACTTGCAATTCCCAGAGGCTTTCCTGCTTTCCAGGAAGGCGGGAATGTAAGTCCTTCCCAAGTTCAAACACTTTCTCTGGTTACACTGCAAAGGGCCAGCTGGCTCAGAGCTTCTTCCATCTGCATTGAGAAGCCATGGGAAACACAAGAGCAGGGATTCACACACCAAATCTCCTTTAGTAACACTGCATTAACTCTGGTGCCGAGAATCAGCATCCCTGGCGTTCCCCACTTGGCAAGTGATGTTGGGAAGGCTGCAGTAACAGCACAACTAAGAGAGCCCTGAGAGCAGGGCCTCATACTTTCATTCTGTGTCCCACAGCACTGCAACAAAATGCATGACCTACCCCCTCCAACCTTCTTCCACCTCCAAATGCTCTACAGCAAAATCTTGTGAGTCTGGAATAGAATATGCAGCTCATGATGAAATTCAAAAATGTGTACATACTCTTGGGAAGGCCTTTTTCTTAAAGAAAATGATTTTAGAATTGATGCTACTTCCTAAATACTCAATTTCTTGATTTGTTTTCCTTAAAATTAAAAGGCCCTTCACAGATTAAGGAAAGCTAGAGAAGGTGTGTTTGTGACCACTCCCCATTAAGGAAAGGGTGCCTTCTCCTCCACTTATTTTCTTGCAATGCCCCAGGATGACACGGTTTGTGTGTGTGGGGGGGTGTCTTCCCCTCACCCTGGCCTTCAGATATCTCCAAGACAAGAGGGTGAGGGGTATGTGGCCAGGGGGTAAGGGCACATTCTAGCTGGTGAGAGCTCCATTCCTCCGCCACAAAAGTGGGACACTGTTGCTAACTAAACATTTCTAACTCTTTGGTGATCACCTTTTATTCTACTTAGACACAGGCTGTGCTATTACCTCCCCACAGTGAATCTTGAATCCAGATCATAAGTTTTCAAAGCCAGAGATCAATACTGATAAACAAACAACTGACTCTCAGAACCAGGACTGACCCAGACACCTGATCCAAGGCAGAGAATCTGGATGAAAGTGTTCCAGGGAACAAGAGCCTACAGGCACATGAGTTCGTAACACTATCACGATCTGTTAGAAATCCTGAGTCTCATCCCCATATAATCCAAACTATTCAGAGCAGCACTTTTTTGATAATTAATAATTGAAAATCAAGTAAGTGCCTTTCAACTGGGGAATGGCTAAATAAATTGTGTGTGAATGTAATAGAATACTACTGAGCCGTGGGATGAAATACAGGAAGGTCTATGGGCTGATGCACAGTGAAGAAAGACGAGCCAAGAAAATAACATACATGGTAACTACAACAATGTCTGTGAAAGGAATAATGATGTGCCAAAAAGTCAAATGCAAATTTAACAAAATTATTAAGATCCGACAAGGCTCCATTGTCCTATGAGAAGCCACCACAATTTAGCTTCCTTCACGGAGGTCAGCAGATATTATACACTGTACCTATCTTTGGATGTTTTCAATATACTGTTCAGTTGTAGTGATTATTTTGCCTCTTAAAAAAATACAATCTGTCATATGGAATAGTTCTTGGGAAAGAAAAGAGGAAGGCTACATGGGATACTATGTATCTTATCTCATGAAAGTGAAAATGGCATTAAAAAAATTAAAAACAGACAGACCCATAGTTGAACAATAGTAAAAAAAAAAAAAAAGTCCTGATTTTCAACTCCAAGGTTCAGAAATAAAGATATAACAGACATCTCTCCGGTACTAGAGAAGGACAACGGACTGGGATTGGAGGGAGGGAGGGAGAGAGGAATCTAGAGAAAAGATGGCTACATTCATTTTGCTTCTTGGCTACAGCTCACCTGCTGTCTGAGCTGGTCATCATAGCGCTGTCGAGCCAACTTGTCCTGATACTGAGCTCTCTGTAAAAAGAAAAAGAGGTGATTAGCATGAGGTCCCAAGGTGACAAACAAGAGGCTTGAGGATTTGGAGTCAAATTCAACAGAAGTATAATCACAAGCATACACATCTTAGAATATTTCTACAACTATATAACCACCGTTCTCCAAGTAATTCACTGCAACAGTTCCTCAATCTTTGAAGCAGTACTCAAACAAAATCTCAAAGACTTTAAATTACAAAGGGGCTGGGATCTAGCTCTGGAAAAGAAATTCCCAACCCACAAAATGAAATCGCAAGTTTATGATTTAAATAATGAATGAAAAGAAATTCACAGAAGACATATAATTCATTCAATCAATAAGCATTTATTGAATAATAAATAACAAAATGTGTGCCAGGAACGTAGGTGCTGGGAATTCAGACAAAAATGAAACCTTCCAAGGCCTCAAAGAGGTTATATCCTATCCCAGGAGAATACACAAAATAAAGACAAAGGTTTTGGAGGTAATGGGAAAGACTGAATACTACTGGCTGGGGCAATCAGAAATATCTCACAGTGACTCTGAAGGAAACGTGATCATAGGCATTCCTGGCCTGGGGGAAATCTGTAAAGAAAAGCGTGGACAGAGGAGGTGAAATCCCCTGTGGGAGCAAAAGCTGGGCCTGTCTGAACAGACAGCAGAGGGGCACTAATGGGCAATAAGGCTGGAAAGGCTAAAGAGCTTTAAAGGCCAAAGAAAGAGATTAACATGGTGTCCCAGAGATGAATGGATTTGGAGCAGAATCAGATCTGGGATATGGGGAGAAATTAGAGGCAGGGAGAACCCATAGGGAAGGAGCACTGACTATGCAAGCGAGTCCTGTCTGCTGACATACAATAAATGGAACTCAGAGACCAGTGCTGGGTAATCACAAGCATTGGATCATGAAAGTTGTAGTCACCCAATGAGAAATACAGAGAAATGAGTGCTCAGGATAGAGCATCCCCAGTGGGGGTAGGAAGAAACCCAAGAGAGAAACAGGAGAAGCATGCAGGGAAGAAGACAACCACCAGGGTCAAATGCAGCAGAGAAGTCAAGAAGGGGCATGGAGAAAATATCACTAAATTCGACAGCTAAGTCCTTAAGGGCAGTGCAGTGGTTATAGGAAGACCTCTACTACATAGTCCCATCACACATTATCCCCCTCCCTCTAGAAGGAGACAAGAGCAACATCTGTAGTGGGATTCAAAAGCAGGGCTGCTGGGAGCTGACCTGGCCAGCACTGTGCTGGGAACTGGAGAGGGAAGAGCATCCAGTTAGGATGGGAAGATCATCTAGGGGTGGGAAAGGCTGGTGAGAGCTAAGAAGAGAGTAAGATGGACAAGCCCCACATCAGGGCAGACTGAGAGGCATTCTTGCACTTTGGCTATGGCCATGGAACCCTTCCAAAAGACAGTCCAGAAACACCAAGGACAACAATCCTTCATGTGAACCATAAGCGAACCTCCCGTATTTCAGGATAATTGTGAAAGTGCACAACAAGTTTTAGGTGCAGAAACCTGGAGTAAGCATTCTATTTTTAGCAGCTTTCCTGCCTATGACACTTCCCCTGCCAATAACCAACACTAATGGCTCCTCACCGCCTGGTGCTGCCTTGTTTCTTCATTTAGTGTCTTCCTTCTCTCTTCCGCTTGGATCCGAATCTGCTCATTCTTCAGCTGCTCCACAGCAGCTTCATATTCCTTTAAGAAGGATAACACAGTCAGGAGGGGAACAAGCAAGTGTTGCTAGGAAAACGAAGTTGGGCCCTTAGTCCTCTCCATGACTCCTTACATGCAAAGAGGCTTGAGAACCCAAATGAATAGATGGAAACTCAATAAGATCATTCTGTTGCTCCTAAGCCTACCTGATGTCCAGAGCACATGAGCATACACACACTCAGCCCTGAAACACACACACACACACACACACACACACACACACAGAGCAAACTAGCATTTCTGGATCTCTAACCTCTCATTCTCAACACTATGATATACCATTTGGGGAACTTCACATTATCAAAAGGACATCCGAGACTGTACTGGGCTGGAACAAAGTGACATCCTCAGAGGCACTTGACCCTCTACACAAAGCCTTAGCTCCATTACTGTATGTATCTATCTCTGGCCAAGCCTTTTTACAAATCAAGTCAAGGAAACTTGGACCCCAGAAAACTTCCAAGACACACAAATCTGCCAATTCCAGTCCACTTAAATCTTCTTTTTCTTTTTTTCCTTTAACCATGGGGTAAAATGCAGCCAGCAAACTTGGAAATCAGAAGATATGACATGAGATGTTCAACAAAAAGTCTGACACTTACTTTAACCTTTGATTGCTGCTCCAGCTGCAAGGTCTGTTCCTGCATCTGTGCAAGACTGAGAGCATCTTTGGCATGGCCTATGAGGCAATGAAGAGCATGATTAAGGAGAATCTGTCTCTAAGAATCCCATCCCATTATAAAAGCTCTCCATCCTGTTCCTTGCTGAATCCTCTTCATCCCCCTTGATGAAGCCACTGATGTGGCTCTCTCCCAAGGAGCTCTACTATCTTCTCAGCTCCAGTCAATGCCTCCCCTCCATACTCCCAAATTTCTCTGGGGCTTTGGCTCACACTATTTCTTCCTCCTGTCCTTCTTTCTGCCCCTTCTCATCTTACTCCTTTTCCAAGGTCTAACTCAAACTCCATCTCCATCCAAGCCTTATTCCCAAAGGAATAGGCAATTCCTCCGTGAACTTATTTTATGTCTTCCAGAATACCCTAAACAGTTAACAAATGCCTAACTCAACTGCCTACTGAATTTTCCTTTAGGAATACAAGGACCTACCCTTAGATTATAAGTTTATAATGCCTAACCACATAAAAAGTATCTAGCAATCAATCAATAAGCATGTACTAAGCACCCAGTATGTGTCAGTAATTGGGGACATCAAAATAAATATGGAACAGCCTTGACGGAGCTGGCATTCCACTGAGATTTACACATTAAAAACAAGATACTGCAGGCAGTTTTGGAAAGGAAAGCAGAAGCCCCTGGGGTGCTCAGGAAAGGCTTCCCATAGAGGTTGAAGGTAAACTTGATCTGAGTCTTAAAGGCTACATGGCACTTATAGGAAAAGAGGAGTAATGGAAGGCACTGGAGATGGTCAATATAAAGACTGGAGGGGACCTGTGGTTTAGCTGAGCTAGTAGAATAATGCACTGTCAATAAAAAGTTATTTAAAAAAAAAGAGAGAGAGAGAATAATGGCCCAGGGACACAACACCAAAAAAATAGTGCAGGCCTTCAAGGAACTAAAGGAGAATCAAGCATAGTTTTCTTCAATAAATTAAAAACTAACAGATCAAGTTAAGAATTCTTAGGACTGAATTCTTATCCCTTGCCTGAGTTCGGATTATTTCATCAGAAATTTTGGTCAACCAGTCACCCAAACACCAAGAGATGGTTGCAGAAAAGAGCTTCATTATAATATCAACTGACATATATACAGCTCTGAAGTTCGTGAAATGCTTTACAAACTTTACCTCATAACAAATCCCTTAGAAACACCACTCTAGATAGAAACATGTCTTTGCAAGCTGGGACTCAATGTTGCCTAAGATGATGAAACCCGCTCCAGTGAGTCCCTGAAACTAAAGGCAGAAAGGTTGCAGAGATGGGTCTTGCCAGCTAAAGCAAGCTTCTCTAAAGAGAAGCATATCACATGAGAATGCTTCCCAGCTATCTCTGCTGGCCCAGCTAAGAGGTAAGAGGAAAGCACATTGGCCTCTGTGAATCTGAATAGGAATAAAGTTTTCTCCAAAATACAAACCACTGAAGAGACTAGAAAATACAGCCCTTGACAGCAGCATCCCTGATCTGCTCAAGTCTCTTCAAAACTAACCAGAGCCAGAGAATATAATTCAAAATCTAGAACAAAAAATGTGGGAGGAGGTACACCACAGAGGGATGGAATGAAGCTCTACAAAGGTATGAGAACCCATCAATGATGGCTAGCTTGGGCTCAGTGCAAGGGTCGTGGACTCCTCCCTCACTCAGTATGAGCTCCGATCTGTGGCTTCAGTTTACTTCTAGCCCTGCCCAGACAACTGACACCTAGAGCTACAAGGAGACCTGAAGAGAATGTTGCAAAGGAAGCCATGGGGTTTTCTTGGCAGAGATACTAAGAGTCTGTCATTTCCTCCTCCAGCTCATTTTACAGATGAGGAAACTGAGGTAAATGAGATGATGTTTTGCCCACGATCACACAAGTATCTAAGGCTAGATTTGACCTTGGGAAGAGGAGTCTTCCTGATTCTAGGTCCTGCACACTATCTGCTGTGTCACCTAGCTATCCAATGGTCTTTTTCCCAAAAGGAGTGTGCAATATTATGTGAATTCTATCTCCATCAAATGTGACAAGTAAAAAAGAAGACTAACCACAAAAGCAGAGAGGGAGTGCTCACTCAGAGCTTAAGTATCTGTGAGAGACTCCTATCTGTTCTGGGTCTTGAATGACGGGATCAATGTGGAGGACTAAGCAAGGGGAGTGACAGAACCCAAAGTGTAGGAGCTGAAAGGAGAAAGGATAAGATTGAGTTCTGGCCACAGCTGAAGGTAGAGGTATGAAGTTCACAGCCAGGACACCCCTGAATGCTAAAGGGAATCAGATTAAAATGTTATTGGGAAAATCTTTCCCATAGAAAGAATTCCTTAAGAATGGGGATGATTTCAACTCTTAGTCTTTGTACTGATGACTGAGAACCTAATTAATCAGTGAGATTGATCTGGCAATGGAATGTGGAATGAAGAGGAGACAAAAATGACCTTCAATCTAACTTGAAAGAATGTTAGCAGCAACATTCTCAGAAGTAGGGATGGCGAAAGAAAAACGAGGCCGCTGATGAATTTGTAATCTGGAGTGATGTGAATTTGAGTGATGATAAGGGCAGCATCAGCAAGATAAGGAACAAACTCTGAGAGAATGGGTTCAAATCCCAGCATTATTAACTATATGCCTGTCCTTGGGCCTCAGTTATAAAATGAACGATAAGCCTAGGTAATCTTCATGGTCCCTTCCCAGATCCAAATCTGTGACTCCAAGATCCTATTGGTGAAGATATTTCTCAGGCAATTGGAAACACTAGTCTAGAATGTAAGAGAGACATGAAGGAGAAAAAAAAAATCAATTAAGCCCATATTATGTTTCAGGCATTATGTATAGATATTGCCTGAATCATTCCTCAGTGGGGTCATGAAGGTAGTAGAATGATTCCCATTTTATAGTTGAAGAAAACTGAGGCACAGAGGTTAAAAGCAAGACTATAGACATATGAGATTGGAGAGTCATCTTCATAAAGATGACAAAGCCACCAAACAATCACAAAATTTGAACGCTGGAAGGGACTTAAGGGGCCTTCCAGTCCAATTCATACACAAAAAAAGAATTCTCACTACAGCATATCCTACAAGGAGTAAAAGCAACAAATTCTACAGAACACGTGCCTTTTAAAGGCTGGGAAGAACCAGAGAAAGAGACAACAGCAGAAAGGTCAACGACTTGATAATAACACTACTAAGCTGTCACGTTATCCTTACTTGTTCCATAGTCTAGATTGTTCAATGAAGTGGAAATGAGTTTGGTTGATGAGAATCAACCCATGGTTGGTATGGGAGGTATGGAGTGGAGTGAAAAGATAATTGGCGATCTGAACATAACTGTGTAGCTGTTTATTGAGTATAAGCTGCTACATTAGCTACAGTAAAAGAGAAAAATCCTAATGGAACCAAAGATGATTACATGGAAGTTGCAAGTAACAAATTATATTGTTGCCAAGGCACCCTCTTCTCAGAATTACCTAGATCATTAGATGGAGAAATTAACTTAGGAAATAGTAGTTAAAAGCGATTTCCTGCACTTACTCATATTGATACTTAACAACTACTTTCACTATTAATGCCAGAGGGATTGGAATTCAAGGAGAAGTATGAGGCAGTGGGAAGAGTCGGAAGACCTTGGTTTCAGCCCTGGCTCTAGCAGTAGTTACGTGACCTTGAACAGTTTTCCCATTTCTAAAATAAAAAGACAAAGTTCCTTTCTGCTTTAATTTATTCTGCAGTTCTACCTAGTAAAGGTAGGTAGAGCTTGATTCCATCTCCAACAAGTGGTCTTCCACCCTCAATACTGTCCAAATCGCCAAAACTTCAATAGGATCCTAGAGCAGAGTGGGTTATTAAAAATGCCCCTTGTTAGGTCAATGGCATAAGCATTCTTAAAGACCACTTAAAGTCCAATGCCTTTCTTTCACAATCTTAGGGAGAGACAGATAATCTTCCAACACTCTGGCCTGTATCCTCTTCCCTTTTCCTTTTATACAATCTCACTTTAAGTAAATTTGCGTCATGCAAATTCGACATTTTTTTAAAGCAATCTGCATCCAAAAAATTGCCATATTACCTTAACTGTAGGGTACTGTGCTCTCTCTGCTCCTGACCCTAGGTCTGCATTCTGCAGCCTCCCACTATCCTAGAACCCTAAAAATAAGTGTAAGTACAAGGCTACCATCACTAGACTGGGGGCTTGGCTTGAGACTTCTACCCTGCTCTGCCCACCTGTCCAGCCCCCATTTCTGTCTGAAAGCACTTGGGTACCGTGTGTCATCAGCCATTCTCTGCTGTGTCAGTATTCCTCTCGATTCTGACCAAGCCCCCACATGGCCCCTTTCTCATATGCCTCCCTCCCTTTTCCACATCAGCAGGCAAATTTGGAAGAGAGAGATCTGAAGAATGGCCTCCTGTCAGTACAATTTCACTTAATCCCATCAGCTCCTAAGGATCTATTTTCTCTTCTATGACAGACTTTGGGTCTCTTACCTCCAACTGCTGAGAAGACACCTCCAAATAGATCCCAGACTTCCTAAACACATCCCTAACCAAACCTGTTCCCCACCAAGCCCCTGCCCTAACTTTCCCATGACTGTCACTAGACACCTGAGACACTAGTCTCACGTGCGGGATGCCCCCCATCTCTTTGCTTTCTGCTATAACCGAGTTCTGTCCATTCTGACCTGATAACATCGCTGGGATACGAACCTTCCCCCCTCCCCCTCCTCGTGCAGACCCTCAGGTCTCAGCCCCCCTCTTCCCCAATCAGCACCGGATCGGTAAGGAGTCCCAGCTTGGCCCTGGATGCCCCTCCCCACCCACAGATACCCTGTGTCTCTCTCCCTTCCAGTCCCACCTTCAGACTCCAGTGCCCTGGCCCTGCGATCATCCCAAGAGAGCGAGGCTTCTCTGGACACAGATCCTTGAGAGCTTAGGACCAAGGGGTTTGTTTGCACACAGAAGGTGCTCAATGGATGCTTACTGAGAACGACTTAAGCCCACGTGCTCCGGGAGTAGCTTCCCCTCTCCCTCCACCCTCTGGCTCTGACCAAGGATCTCTAGCACCATGTCTTGCACCTCTCCCACAGCAGGGATGAGGCAACTGAGGCGGGGGAGGGAAAGGGGGTTTGAGGTGAAAAGCCCAAGGTCACGGGAGGGTCAAAGGGCAGCACAGGGGAGACCTCATCTGTCTCAAGCTTCATATGCATGGCTCTTTCTGTTCAGAGAAAGCCTCCAAAGAGAGTGCCAGGAGTGTCGGGGACAGGTCGGGCTTCCAGTTTCACCCAGGGATCGGGAATGGCCCCAGCCTCAGTTTCCCCAAGGAGCCCAAGAGGAAGGGGGGAAGGCTCACGTTTCCAGGACTGAGAGCCGAAAATGGGAGAAGTGACCACAGATTGACCTACTCACGCGAATGCTCGAGCTCGCGCGCCGCTTTGGCCGCGCGCTCCAGGCCCGTGGGATCGAAGTTGCTCCATTTGTCCTTGGGCGTGGGTCGGTCCCCGCCACCTCCCGCCCGGTCCCCGCTGCCGTCCCCTCCCACAGAGGGCGGCAGGGGAAGCACGGACCCAGGACTCTCGCCCTTGGGTCCCTTGTTGACGCCAAAGAGCCACGACATGGCAGAACGCCCCTCGAACCCCCCACGCGTGCCCGCCGAGCTGAGAAGACTCCACACGCGGCGCGAGCCGTCACGCGGCGCCCAGGGCGCAAGCGCAAGAACAGGAATCCGCCCCCTAGAGGGCGAGCTCTCGGAGAGCGCGTGCCCCGAACCTCGCGTTCAGGGACGTTCAGCCTTCGGATTGGCTGCGGGGAGGTTTGACTCCTCCCCCGTTTAGAGCCCCTCCTCCGTCTCCTGCAGGAGAGGTTCGGGTTTACAGCAGCCCATTGGCTGCCAGCGACTCCGGGGCAAAGGTAGTCGGGGAGGGGCCGAATGGGGTCGTCGGGGTCCCTGGCAACGGAGGCCGAGAGGGGACGTTCAAGGGCGCCATGGCCGGAAAGAGGATCCTCTCTCGTGTCATCACTTCCGTCTAGCAACGGAGCGCGGTGCCCCGTTGCTAGGGGACGCCGGGCAGAGTTCAGACCATGGCGGCAGCGAAGAAACAGGTTCCCCAGGAGCCCCTGAGCTTCGTGCTGCGCGGGCACCGGGCCCCACTCCGGTGAGTGCGAACAGCAAGAGGAGCCGGAGACCGCCCGAGCTGGCAGAATACTTAGAGCTCACTGAGCCCCCTCCGCCCCACTTCTTCATTGCCCCGAAGGGGAGAGTGAAACCAGGGTACTCAAAGTCACCCAGAGAATCAGGGTCTGGAGCACTAGCAACCGAGGGGACCAGGGAAGCCTTCCTGTAAGAGGTGGACCCAGAGCTGAGCCTGCATTCATTCGTTCGTTCATTCATTCAACGAGCATTTATTAAGTGCCTAAGATGTACAGTCGCTGTGCTAGTTTCTAGACTTTGGAAGACGAAATTGAAATAGTCCCTCAAGGGACTTATGGGGTTTATGTTCTATTGGGGAGGATACAATTAAACAACAAGTATTTATCATCTACTGTGTGCTAGACACTGTGCTAAGGATACAAGGAAAGGCAAAACCTTCATTCAAATGGGGAGATACATGTAAGTAACTATGTATCTGCGAGAAAGGTTTCCAAATCCGAAATATATACCGAGGGATGTCAAGGGGGCAAAGCGAGGCGCCAGGAGCAGCGGAAGAAATGCGAGTTTGCTTAGCCTGGAAAAGAGCAGGGAATCTGAGAGGAGGAGGGGAGAGGACAAGCCTCTGCAAACGGGGGAGGTGGGAGATGGAAGGCCGGTTGACATGGAGCAGATTGTCTGGAAAATGGTGTAAGTGAAGCTGAGTGTCATACAATTTTTGAAAAAGCAGACTGAAGGTACACCGTAGGACACTTTAAATATCACTGCTGAGGAGTTTGTATTTTATCCTAAAAACGATAGAGAATTCCCAAAGATTTTGAGGAGAGGAAGTAACACGGTCAGATTTTTGTTTTAGAAAGGTGGTTTTTTTTGGGAGGGAGGAGCAGAAGCGTTGGAAAAAGGAAAGATTGCTAGACAGAAGCTCAATTAGAAGGCACTGACAATAAGTGCTTATTGGAGCATTGGACTGTGATAATCCCAAGTGAGATGATTCAGATCCGATCGCAGTTGGTGACTGAGTGAGTAGAGAGAAGGAGAAGGATGCCATATACAGTGTGGAGGCGGAGTTGACATAATTTTGGGGAAATGATAGTACCTTAGTTGGGGTGGGGGAGGTAAAGAAAAGGAAATGAGTTGAGAATGACACCAAGAAGTTTGAAAAACCGGTTTCAAAGGGGAAAAAATGAGTTTTCTTTTGAACTCGTCAAATTGAAATGTCAGTGAGACCATCAGATGGAGCTGTCCAACCAGGCAGTTATTGATGGTGGACTGCAGTTCAGGATAGTGATGAGGAGTCTCCCTTTGTGCAATGCAGGAGCATACTTCCTCCTCAGGTTGCCTCATAGAATCCCTTATCTGCTCCAAAACAAAGTCCAAATTCTTTCTCCCATCTGAGAGCCATTTCTTGAGCCATTCTTCCCATCCTCCTTTCCCCCAATCTCTCCACATAAAAAATTACCTTGATTTTTTTTTGAATGTACTTCTAGGTATCCATGTTGTCTCTCCCTGATAGAATGTAACCTCCTTGAGATAGAGATTGTTTCATTTAGAGACCTTGTATCCTTAGAGTCTAACATGGTGCCTGATATATTGGATTAGAAGTTGTGGCTCACATAAGCAATCTCCTTCACAATGCAGATTTGCACCTGCTTCACCACTTAGATTCTGGGGACACTGCAAGATTATGAAACATGTACAGTCCCACAGCTAGACTGTGACAGGCAGAACTTGAACCCAGAACTTCCAGATTGTGAAGATAGTTCTTTATCAGGTCAGCCATATGGACGATGTAACTTGGCAGCCAGAGGAGTTTGAGGTCTGGAGTCAGGAAGACTCATCTTCATGAATTCAGATCTGGCCTCAGATACTTATTGATTATGTGATTGGCAAGTTTCTTCATCCTGTTTGCCTCAGTTTCCTCATCTGTAAAATGAGCTGGAGAAGGAAATGGCAAACCATTCCTGTATCTTTGTCAAGAAAACTCCAAACAGGGACATGGAGAGTAAAACATGACTGAAAATTAGAGAATCAAAATTGTTTTTAAAAAATCTTATTGATTTATTGGGCCATAAGAAAAATAATCGAACCCAGGGAAGTTGATGAGATCAGTAAGGGAGAAGGAATAAATAGAAGAGAGGAGGGCCCAGGACAGAGCCCTAGGGAACAGGATGATCCAGAAAAAGAGACAAGTATAGGTTGAACAAGAAGGAGAACCAAGAGAGAATTGTCAAGAAAACCCAAGTGGAGGAGGATGTGTAGGTGGGAAGAAGCAGTGTTTAATGCTGAAGGGAGGTCAAGAAGGATGAGGACTAAGAAAATGCCATCTGATGTAGCAATTAAGAGATCACTGGTAACCTTGGAGAAGATAGTTTCAGTGAAATAGTCTGGTCAGAAGCCAAGTTTCTTGAGGATGAGAAGTAAATGGGATGAGAGAAATTAGAATCAAGAATTATAGAAGAGTAGGAAAGGAAGGAAAAAACAGGACTATCAGTTTGATGAATACAAGATCAAGTGAAGGTTTTTTCAAGGATAAATGAGACCTGGAGATGTTTATAGAAAGCAGGGCAGGAGAAAGAACTGGAGAGAAATGGAAGATTCATGGAGGCTGGTCTGTAATCAAAGGAACAAGCTCCAAGAGGAGGCTGGGGGTTTGTTTGGGGGATAGGGTTGAAGATGAGTTGGTGAAAAGAATGACTTTTCATCAGCAAAATAGTGGATAATATACAGAGTTTTGTGGTGTAGGAAGAAGGGAGGAAAGAAGCAGGAGTTGAGATCCTTGGTTAAGAGAAGAGAAGAAGGGATTTTGGGGAACAGCTATTATGTGTGTTAGTCAATGATGATGTTCTGGACCTGAATCTGAACCCTAAATGGGGCATGTGAGTCAGAGGTTTGTGTCGGTCCCTCACCAAACTCCCAAGCACACATTGAAAGGGAAAATGTTCCAGGGCCTCAAACAGACATCCTTACTCCTCCTCCTTCCTTCAAATAAACAAAAATGATTTTATTCCCTACTTTTTGAAGGTTTCCTCTCAGAATTGCTGTTTCCTATAACTGAAAAGGGAAGGGAGAGAGATAGTAAAGTTATGGGTTTGGTATGAGAAGATTTTTTTTTGGTCTGGAAGAAAGAACTGAACATTTGACTCTAGAAAATTGTATTTCTCATCATTCTTTAAGAAAACTTTCCTTTGCAAGGAAGGACGATTCATGGGCACAGAGAACTTGGGCTTTACTTTAAGATGCCAACAAAGCTGCAGCATCATCAAAATGGACCTTGTTATCTTCCCTTTGAAACCATTCTTTCAAACTTCTCAATATTTTCAATTCAATTCCTTCACACCCCCTCCCCCAAGGTCCAATCACCTCCACAATGTATATGGTATTCTTCTCCTTCTCTCCACTCACCCAGTCACTGTGTTTTTGCCTTAACCTAGAAGGTGACTGATTTCATCAATATGAGAATCAGAAGGTAGCCAAGATTAGGAGAGCCAGCTATATTCCCAAGCTCTTTCATTTGCATTCTCACTTGGGGTTTTCTTGCCTTTTCTAGCTCTTTTCTTTCTCCAACTCATTTTACAGATGAAGAAACTAAGATAAACAGGATAAAGTGACTTGTCCAAGGTCACGCAGCTAGGACGTGTCTGGTGCTGGGTTTGAACTCAGGAAGATGAAATCTCCTTGACTTCTAACCTTACCACCTAGAACCTTTAGAGTACCTTGTAAGAATGTTTCTTTGGAGGGTCATTGTAGAGCTATCAGATAGGAAAAAGTAAGTGAACCAGAAGAGAAATGGGAACAGGCCCAGGAGTAAAGAATTCCAATGGTTTACAGAACTGAGGATTTCCCCGGTGAGCTACCAGTGAGACTATCCCCGTGCCCTAATTACGCTCCTGCTAGAACTTTTTTAATTGATGATCTTGGTCATCCTGGAAAATAATGTTCTCCACTCAATTAGAAAAGAACAGAAATTGTGCAAATGGGGGTGATTTTTAAGCTTGAACATAAAGGAGGGACACCGAGAAAGACCCAAAAGGGAGGAAATGCTTGATATTATAATGACTCTGTGTTTTCTGTTTTTGTGAAGAGAGAAAAGAAACGAATTTCTCCGTTATACTCAGAAAAGCACCCATGGCCAACATCCTAACTCCCATGAATCAGTCAAAAGCCAGGCATCCTTGGGCAATCTGGAAAACACTTCATGGATTCAAGAGGAAGAAATGGGTAAGAATGAGCGAGCCCTGGGCATCACCGGCTCATGCAGAAGGAGCCAAATCCTTATCCCTCAAATGTGCAGGGCTTGCCTACTACAAGCTGTCACAGGGGCAACAGCAGGAAGATAAATTCTGCTCTCAGGGAGCTGACCATCTAATCAGGGGAGAGCAAAGACAAACAGTAGGAGGGAGAGTGAGGCAAGGGCGAAGGAGAGGTCCCAAAAAAGGTTCAATGAGGATTCCAAAGATGGAGGAAGAGAGAAAGAGAGGGGAAAGAGAGAAAGAAAACAAAGGGAGAATGAGAGGAAAGGAAGAGAGAAAAGAGAAAGGAGGTGAAAGGAGAAAGAGGGAGGAGAAGAGAGAGGAAGGGAGAGACAAAGAAAATGGAGAAAGAAAATATGGAGAGGGAGAGAAAGGAAGAAAGAAAGGGAGAGAGAAAGAGAGAAGAGAGGTAAGGAGAAAGAGAAGAGGGGAGAAAAAAGGAAAAAAGAGAGAAAAAACTTACATCTAGAGGTGGTACAGGGGCATCTGAGATGACCCTCCCAGGAAGAGCCTACTGCAGCTATAATCAGATGGCTCCAATTCCTTGAGGAGTGGAAGGAATGGTTCTGTTGCTGTGTCCAGGGTTGTGGGACATGGGCTGTGGCTAAGTGTCCAGGGCCAGGCAGCAGGTACAAGGAGCTATGTGGGATATCTTGCACCCACTTGGTCACCATATAATACGGCTGGGCCCTCAGGCAGGAACTCCCAACTATAAACATATAAACTTTCCAGAGGACTGGGGAATGGAACCAAACCTCAGTCTACTACTTAATAGATATACTCCCATCCCATCCCCGCTGCCTTATTTGAAGCATAAAATAACTTGGTTAACTTAAAAAAAAATGATCATTTCCTTTACTGAAGCTTCATTTTACATCATCATACTTGGCTGAGTGCAGAATGAGGCATTTAGGTTTTGCTTTAAAAGAATCACAAACCACAGCTAAGCCCACTCAGGTTGTCCATCGATGCACAGAAAAGACCTACAATTTTTTACTGTATAATATGACATGAATGCACCAGCCAGGTTCCCTAAATGGGTCCTAAAGTCCTATTTGTCTCTTCAGACCGTGGGGTTCTGGGACATCCCCATATCTCCCCCACTAAAGGGAAGACAGAACTTTCCTAGAAAGCGCCTCACTTGGCTGCTGGACCAGTTGCAGTTACCAGGGTGGGGAGGCTATCAGGCCCTGTAAGAAGCCTGGTAACTAACAGCATGGAGGCCTGTGACTTGCGAGATCTTATACTCTGCCTTTCCCTTTTAATTGTGCAGCTGGTTTGTCTCCTCGAAAAGACAGTCCCACGATTGAGGACCTAGAAGAAAGTTTACAGAAGCTGAAGGTCCACGTGTGCCCACGCTTGGTCCCCAGCTCGAGTCAAGACTCTGACACTGACGATGGCTCTGGTTCGGAGGCCACTGACCTCTGGAGGTCTACTCAGGCTCAGTGGCCTGAAGTCCACCGTGGCCCATCTCCCACGAAGGAGGGGGAAGCCCTGGCACAGGCGCCCGTGCCCTTGGCCAGACCGGTGGGAAACGACTTAAGCCTTAGGACCTTAGGCCTTCCGGTGAGATCCCTGGCTCCCGGCAGGTATAGAGCAGGCCTCCTGGGAAATGAGGTGGCCCCCACTAGCTGCCTGCCATCTGTGACCTTGCTGATGGATGGACCCCCTGCACAGGCCTTCCCCCCGAAACTAGGGGCACCCCACGTGATCGGGGTGAAGTCCCTGCTGCCTCCTAAGATCCCAGTGCGGTCCTGCTCTCCCGGCATACCTCGAGGCAGGTCCCTTTCTCTCACCCGCTCCCATTCTTTCTCCCCTGCTTCCAAGAGGACTCGATGGGTCCGGTCTCGGTCACAGTCCCCCAGGCCCATCTGGAGACCCACCTCAGCCAAAGCCAATGCTTGTGCACAGCCTCCCCCTCAGCTCATCCGGCCCGGAGGGAGCAGAAAGAAAATGACTCCTAGCAGACCGTCTCGATCTCGAACTTGTAAAACGGGGCACTGGGCCACCCGCCGGGCCTGCATGACCCCTGAACCCAGGGAGGAAGATGCCCTGGACCACTCCTGGAGCCCTTACTGCCTACCTGTGCCTGGAATCTCCTCTCCCCTGGCTCAGGAGATGAACGAAAGGTAACACTCAGACTGCAGCCACAGCCCCTTTCAGTTTGCAGAGTCTCTTTTCATAGGTGGGGCCTCTGAGGAGGCATCTAGCAGTCCTGGGAGGTAAATAAATGCTGGTATTATTCTCTAACTGCAAGATTAAAAACTGAGGTTTAGAGGAAATGACTTGCCCAATCATACAGTTAGAATCTGAGGCAGGATTCCAGTTCAGGCCTTCTGATTAGCAGGTTCTGTGTCCGGGCCCCTGCATACTCCCCCCGGCTCTTCCTGCTACCTTGGTGGGATTTCCCCTATAACTGAAGAGTTGCCGCGAAGCTTAGTGGGGGGCAGCTTCCAGAGAAAGCGCCACTCCTAAGTCTTTGCTCTGCCAGATGGCACTTTGTGGGAAATGGGGGGGAGGGTAGTTTTAAAACATCTGAAATAAAGGTATCTCTTCCACGCCCCAAGTCACAGTTTTCATCTTTAAGAGGGTATGTTCCATTTGTGGCTTTCAAAGAAACAGGGCCTGGAACCACTTCTCTGGGAGGCTTTAACAAATCAGTCCCTTTAGCAAGCCAGGATGTCTGTTACTTCCATCAGTGGCTGCATCCATTGGAGGCAGTAATCCCTAAATGCACATTTAAAAAATGTTCTTTGGACACTTAACACTTCCTGGCTGTGTGACCCTGGGCAAGTCACTTAACCCCAATTGCCTCAGCAAAAAAAAAAAAAAAAATACTTTGTATGGAGAGGTGATGGTTTGCAGTTATTTGAATATTTTTTAAATTACATATAAAAACACTTTTAACATTCATTTTTCTGAATTCCAAGTCCTGTCCTGAGAAACAGTTTGATGTGGGTTTTACACGTGTAGTCATGCAAAATGTAGATTTGTGGTCGTTTGGGTATTGTGAGACATGGCTGTTGTGTCAAGAAAAAAAAGGATAATTTTTCTTTTTTTTTTTTCTTTTAAAAAAACTATTTATTGGGCCCATGCTATATATAGCCCAGGTGCTACAGGGTGGTACATTTGAGGTAGACACCCAAGCCTAAGGCCTGTCACTAACATGCCATTTGTTTTGACAAGTGACATCTTGGTTAATCAGATCAGCTCAGGCGAGGGAAACTTGGAGAATGGTTGTTGGGTTTAGAACCAGAGTTGGGGCTAAACTAAAGGGGTACCATGACAGCTTAGAACCCCATGTCTCTGTATTGCAGGTTCTTCCAGACCCTCACAGAAAGTAATGTGCATCAGTCCCTGGGGACCATGGACCCAATCCAGAAAACCTTGACACGACTCCGTTTGCAGCGCCTTCGGGCAGAGGAAGAGTGGGTACTAGAACTGAAGAGGCAGCAAGAACTGGAACGGACCCGAGGTCCCAGGTCCAAGTGGTAGGTGCTAAGAGTTCTTTGGGGGCCCTGGAAATAAAGGGATGCTCCTGCCTCCCAGGGGCCAGAGCAGGCGTGATGAGACCATAGCCTTCTGGGACCATCTGAGCCATTTCTGGATCTGCCGGGATGCTCTATTTTATGGCTCTGAAGTCCTCGCTCCTTTGGGTTTCTCTTGGACTACCTCCTGTTTCTTTTAGTAGAATTGGAAAAGCACCTTTACCATGGGTTATTTTTCAGCCACATTTTAAAAGCACTCTGGGTAATTAGCAGGTTGTAGCTTAATTTTCATGGAGAACTGAAGGACCCCTGCTGAAGCCTTCTTCCTAAGCCTCTTTCTGGTATGACAGGAACCTGCCAGGAGACCTCAACCTCCAGCAGGTTCTTCCAGGATGGAGAACCTTGAAATCCAGACTTAGGCTATGAGCCTGCTGTCCATGAGCCAGCCTGATAAAGCTTAGAGAGGCTGTCTCTGGGCTGCCCATATCAGGGACACCAGCAATACCCAAGGCCCTCGGGGTGGCCAAATCAGATTCTCTGAAAGGCAAATATTTTTTAAAGACATTGACATCCATCTGAAGACTCCCGGCCCATATGAGGGTTAGTGGTGACCCGTTTTCTGCCTCTGCTCAAGAACGAGGAGTCTTGATGGCTCCTTAGCCTGCCTTGGATTTGTCAGTGCAAGGCCAGAAGGAAGATGGTGGCTTGTGCAGCTGTGCTGTGCCCCACCCTCCATCCTGCTGTGAGCCCTGTTCTAGACAAAGTTCAGTCCTGAGATTTCCTGATATAGCAGCTGGTTCCCTTTCCCACCCCCTCCCCAGAATGGGGCCTGTCCCCAGGACTGCTTCGTTACTTTCCCTGTGCAGCCTGGGGGTGGGCTCTTTGAGGTCCTCCACTGCCTACCTTTCCACCCCCACCTCCAATTTACAGGCCACTGAAGAGGTCTTTGAACCTCCAGTCTTCGATCTGTGAATTGGTGTCTACCTGATCCCTCCTCCTATCTTATCCCTAGTAACAATGTTACTAGGCAACCTCATCTAACAGGCAGAGCGCCAACTGCCAGAAAGCATAGTCTCTTCTTGGAAAAAAGAAAGTTACATAGTCTATAAAAAATGGAGGAACAGCTGAACTAAGGAGCTGGAAGCTGGGCTCAGGTCTTAAAGTTTGACTAAAGTCAGGCGTTGTGCTCCTCGGGGAGCAGTGCTGTCCGTATTCCAAGTGGCTTGTTATTTCAGATGCACTCTGTTCTAGTCTGTTTCCCAGCTGCCCCGTAGCCCCGAGTCAGACACTAGGCTGTTTGTTCTCGGACAATTTGGACAGTGTTTGTTACTCTGTTTCTACAGAAACCCTTCATTCCCCTAGGAGGAAGCCCCACATAAAATCTCAGAACTGTGCTGGCCCCCGTTGTGGCCGACCGCACACATGGCTGGTCGCGCTCCTGGCTTTCCGTGCCCAGCCTGCTGGATGCCCTATGACAACATGGGAACATGTAATCCCTCCTTAATACCTTGAGCGCAGACGTTCTTTCCAGGACTCGGAGTGGCTGGGAGATGTCTGCAGCCATGCTTCCAGATGCAACATGGTCTGCGGCAGAGATCAGCTTGACTGAACTCACTCCCGAGCCTTGGTTATTTCAGCAGCTTGTGCCCTCACTCACCCTTTGCTCTTTAGACGCGTGCTCCAGAGGCTGATGCTGTGGTCCCTGGGCAAAAGGGGAAGGGCCCATTCCAAGCACTTGTCATCATCTTCTCATTAGCCCCCGTATCCTCTTCACAGAGAATCAAAGGGATGACAATACTAACAGCACACGGCAACGTCTGCATTTCCTCTCCTCTGGCAGGCTGTGCAGACTTAGATCCACTCAGTAGCTTCCCTTTTTATGCATCAGATCAATTAAAATAATGGGCGACCCTGTTTATAGAACTGGACAATTCTTCCCTGTCCTCTCCTTCTCCCTCCCCATTTTTTTTGACTGCCTGATGTGGGGTGAACAGGTAAGCCACAGATGGAGTGTTCTTCACTCTGTCTCCCACTGCTGTCCCCCGTGCCCCCGCCCTCGTACAGCCCCTCATCCCTCCCAGGTTGGGGGTCCCTGCTTACTCTGACCACCTGTGCTGCGCCACATCTCTGTGGGCCAGCACAGCTGTTTCTGATTTTCAGGTATGAGATGAAAAGCTCCCAGTTCCACTATGAAGCCCACAAACATAATGAGTGGCTGAGGAACAGCCAGGACTCACCGTTCCTCTATAACTACAGACAAGAACTGGCTTCCAGGGCCGAGGAGTTTGAGGAACGCTCCAAGCCTCCCCATCTGGATTCCTTTTTAACGCGGCAGGATCATTAGTAACGGGATTGGAAGGCTAATGAAGCTCCAGGCTGAAGCCTTAGCATTCTCCGGGGTTCTCTGCTTTTGTGGAATGGAGAGCAAGTCGGTCACTGTCTTCCAGCGTGAAGACCCCAAATCCAGAGGGGCCTGCCTTCAAAAGAGGGACAGGACGAGATGGCGCTGCGTTCTGAATGGCCAAAGACTGGAAGGTGCCATCTTGGAAGAGAGAAATCTGAAGCCCGAAGGAGACACAGACTTCTCTCTCTCGTCCCCATTGCTAAAACCAAGCAGAGAAGGGCTGGCTTCTTCTGGAGAGCTGTTTATCCATTCATTCTCTTGCTTAAAGGGTTCTTATTAAATACCTACCATCGCCAAGCGAGATACAAAGTTAAGCTAAGACAACTCTTGTTCTCAATTCAATCCAGTCAAACAAGTACCAAGTGGGGTTCTCTACATGACATGCAGGAAGCTAATGTCTTCAAAGGGATAACATACACAGAATAAACCCGAACATACAATATTACGAGAAGAGTGCCCCAGAGAGCTGCCGAGAGCAATGTGGATCCAAGGAAGAAGGTTGTTGCCAGCCAGGGCTCGGTGGGGTGGAAGCTAGAGATTGGGGAAGTCTTCCTGGACAAAGTAGTGATGGATTTGAGCTTTGAAGAGTGAATAAATATTCAGCAAGCAAAGAGGGGGGACAAAGCCCGGGACAGGAGCTGCTGGTGTTGGTGTTGGCCACATGACAAACATGATTAAATAAAACGTTCTGCTTGATAGTGTTTGAACGTCCCCGGCACTTCCCAGCTCTTTGGGGTTTATAAAAGTGTATGTACTGGGTCTAATTAACTATCCGGGGAGGAGTCAGAAGCAACTGCCTCAGTACACGATTTCCTCCTTAACATTTAAGACACCTGAATTATGTTTATTACTTGAATGTGTGGTTGGGTCACAAGCTAGACTTTTGAGATAAGGCCGGGTTTCTAGGTGACAGGTGGGACAATCATGTTAGGACCGATTGGCAGAATTCCAAAGAAAGTTCCTGTCTGATTAGACATAAAATATACCAGATTTTTATCGAGGAGCGTTCGTGTGATCATTACCTGGCAGCTCAAGACATAGCATCCCCAAGGGGACAATGTCATAGGGTCAGCTTTCCCCCTTAATGGCAGCAACCAAGACCAAACAGACTCTGGGGGAAATGAGTCAGAGGTATTTTGTGGCCAGGAGATGGCACTGCAGCTCCAATCTCTGGCCCAGAATCCTCTTTGATTGCTGGTTGGGTTGCAAAGGAGAGTTTTTAATCTTTTTTTTCAAAGGGCTTTCACTTGAGCCGGTTTCATCCAAACCAGAAGCTTTGGGTCCATGCCTGATGTTGGCACATGGGAAGTTCCAGTCAGCATAAATGCTGGATCCAGAGACACTCAGGTGAAAATCATTTGGGGGGATCCGCCCCATGGGCTATAATTGTCCTAAGTGAAGCTCTCTGCCCTGACTGGGAGTGGGAGAGAAGAGAGGAGAGAGATAAATCAAGACCCAGAGAATGGAGAGTTGGCTTGGGGCCAGAGTAACGGGACTACAAGGCTTTCCTACATAACATTAAGTAGCTACTATGTGCTAAGTACTGCTACAAACAGGCAAAAACCAGTCCCTGCTTGGAGAGGCTTACAGTCTAATGACATAGAGACACATCCACATCCACATTCATGCATATAAACATTTTGATTTTCACCCATGCCTCAGGACATGGTATATGTATGCTAGAACTGCATTCCAAGACCTTACACGTGTCACCATCAAGCACCATTAAATACAACGCTGAGTCACAGAAGTCTTAATTTGCACTGGTTTTCTCCAACACCTTACGCCTAGACAAAACAAAAACCCTGACTTAGAACGTTCGCTAGGGATCGAATGTTTACGCTGAAAATCTAATAATCAGCAGCACACCCGTTATATAATATAAAAAAATATAATACATGATAAAAATATTAAAAATATATATAACCACATGTATATTATAAATTGTGTGTGTCTGTGTGTGGCTAAGTGGTATAAAATAGTGTTGATCTTAATTTTTTGGTTGGGAATTTCCTGATGTCTTCCCAGCCCTAACTCCTAGTATAGTTTTGCTGTATATGTATTAAAAAAAAAAAAAAAAGTATTTGCAGAAGGAAGATAGCCACCCCACCCATCTTAGTCCAGGGAGCTAGACTTCATAGGCAAGCCTTCTTGAAAAGGCTTGAATGACTAACATAAATATTAAGGATTTCTTGTGTGAAAGGGAATAAATATGGTATTCCAAGCAATAGAGTTGCAGGCCTGGAGTCACAAAGATGATTCTTCCCAAGTTTATAACCGGCCTCAAGACACTTAACTGATTTGCCTCAGTTAACCCCATTTGCCTCAGTTTCCTCATCCATTAAATGAGCTGGAGAAGGAAATGACAAACCAGTTTCTTTGCCAAGAAAATCCCAAATGAGGTCACCACATATATATGTGTGTGTGTCATACACATATATAGACATATACATCTCTTCCTTAGCCACGTAGGCTGTTCTCAGACTGGCTCACCTAACTCATAGAATCAGAGATTTCAAGCTAGAAAGGATTCCAGGGATCAAGTGAGATTTTATGTAAAATGATGCTTTGGAAGCCTTTTGTAAATCTCAAAACACCCTATAAACATGAGCCCTCCAGCCCATCCCTCCTGCTTTGTGAAGAGCTGAGTGCAGAGGGGTTTACTGTCCCAGAGGTGGTTGCAAGAGCTCTGGGTCCCATGTGAAGGGCTGGGCTGGACTCATTTATAGGCCCCCTCCCAGTTCACTGCGACCCCTGACCCTGAAGGCTCTGCAGAAGGCCGATCCCTGCTGATTCCCCCTTGGGGTCATGCTTTCTGTGCCCGTGACCGGCTCTTTAAAGAGATGGAAGCTGGATCTGGGCAGCTCTGCTTTGCTTCTCTCTGAGACAGGCGGGGCTCCCTTGGTGGGGGGGCTCGCCTATTAGGCTACTCAGCAAATTCTGCAGATGTTCCCTCTGGAGGAGTTGTCATCCTTGCCTCGTGCTTTAGATTTTGCTAAGTAATTTCCTCCATCTTCCCATTTTCGCTGTGAATGCTCAACGCCCATCATTATGTGGCGAAGAAAGTTAGCATGACCAGGATTTGCACCTTCTCCCTAGTGAACACCCAGCTTGCTTGGAACACCATATTTATTCCCTTTCACACAAGAAATCCTTAATAGTTGTGGAAGTCCTTCAAGCCTTTTCAAGTCAGTGCCCGTGAAGTCTGTCTCCCTCATCTAAAATGGGCCCGGTGGCTACCTTCCTTCTGCAAATGCTTTTTTTTTTTTCCCCATATACAGCCAGGCTATATTAGGAGTTAGGGCTGGAAAAAGACCAGGAAATTCCAAACAATAGAATAAATTAAGATCAAGCTAAAGAATGCATAGTTGGAAGCGATGACATGATAGCTATCTTCGGAGATTTGAAAGGTTGTAATGTGATAGCATTGGTCTTGTTTTTCTTGATCCTGGGAGCAAAATTAGGAACAAAGAATGGATGGATAAAAAAAGCATTTAATAAGCAAACAATATATGTCAGGCACTGTGCCAGATGTGAGGATCCAAACACAAAAAGCAAGACAGCACCTGTCCTTTAAGAAGCTTTCCTTCTAAAAGAGGAAAAGCTATATAAATACAAGGGAGGGATGTGAGGGGAGGTTATAGGACTTTTGAGTGGGGACCCTAAGAGAGGGGCTTGACACGCTCCTTTCCAGGGCAATGGCAAAATGGATTAGATTGTGGTTCCAGGATTGTGGTGGCAGGGAGACGTAAGGGCCAGATGAGTGTGGAACGAATCAGATTTTAGGTTGCAAGTAAGGAAAATCTTTCTGCCCAAGAGAATGGTCCAAAGGTATTTGGGGCTGCCTTGGAGAAAGCAGACTTCCTGTTAACGTAGCCCACTAGGTAAGGCCGGATAGGTTACTAATTGGCAATGCTGCTGTTGGCACAAATACTTGTGCTAGTTGTGAGGTCATTGATAAAATTGCTTTCTAACAATATGCTTTTAATTTAGACACTCCTATGGAGATCATGACAACATCAAGATTATACAACAATCAATTCTGATGAACATGATTCTTTCCAACAATGAGATGATCGATGCCAGTCCCAATGACCTTGTGATGAAGAGAGTCATCTGCCCCCAAAGAGAGGACTGTGGGAACTGAGGGTGGATCACAACATAGCATCCTCACTCTTTTTGTTGTTCGCTTGCATTTTGTTTTCTTACTTTCTTTTTTAAAATTTCTCTTGTGCAGCAAGAGAATTGTATAAATGTTTACACATATTGGATTTAACATATATTTTAACATGTTTAACATATATTGAATTGCTTGCCATCTAGGGGAGGGGGTGGGGGAATCTGAAACACAAGGCTATGGAAGGATCAGTGTTGTCAAATTATTGGTACATATGTTTTGAAAATAAAAAACTTTAGAAAAAAATAAAATAAAATAGGAAAAAAAAAGACACTCCTATGTAAATTATTTGGACAGGAGCGTTTGCCTTATGCATTAAAGTAGTTTTTTCATCAGTCCCCCTATACCTCCCCCCTCCCCAGTCAAACTATTAAACAACCACCATTGCTTCTGGAAAGGGCAGAGCAATCCCTCCCTCTAGTCCCTTTCACCATCTCTGAGGCAGGCTATAACTCCCACCCGCCCCTCTCCCCTATATGTGTGGTCTACCTAGAATGTAAGCTCCTTGAATAGGGACTGTCTCTCTTTTTGTATTTGCATCCCAACACTTGGCACAAAATAGGTGCTTTAATAAATGCTTTTTATTCCCTTGTTAGATGCCGTAATCTTGAGCTCCAGGAGTGCTGGGACCATGGCTTATAATTCATAGATTCTGGAAATGGAGGGGGCTTCCAAAGCCATCAATCCAACCTCTCCATTCTATAGATAAGGAAACTGGGATGGAAAGAGGTTAAATGATTAAGTAAGTGTCTGAGGCAGGATTTGCTGGGCTCAAAAGTTAAGAACTCCAACCACTACATAAATATGCATTAAACTTTACAGATCTCTTTCTTCACCACCACCCTGAGATCAGGTTTTTTTTCAAGTCATCATATATTAATTGCCTGCTATGTGCCAGGCACTGTGCTAAGTATTGGGGATACAAAAAAAGGGAAACTCTGAGATACTACTACACACCTCTCAGATTGGCTAAGATGACAGGAAAAGATAATGATGAATATTGGAGGAGATGTGGGAAAACTGGGACAGATACATTGTTGGTGGAGTTGTGAATGGATCTAACCATTCTGGAGAGTAATTTGGAACTATGCTCAAAGAGTTATCAAGCTGTGCATACCCTTTGATCCAGCAGTGTTTCTACTGGATCTATATCCCAAAGAGATTTTAAAGGAGGGAAAGGGACCTACATGTGCAGAAGTATTTGTGGCAGCCCTCTTTGTAGTGGCCAGAAACTGAAAACTGAATGGATGCCCCATTAGTTGGATAAGTTATGGTATATTAATGTTATAGAATATTATTGCTCTGTAAGAAATGACCAGCAGGATGATTTCAGAAAGGCTTGGAGATACTTACATGAACTGATGGTAAATGAAATGAGCTGAACCAGAAGATCATTGTACACGGCAACAAGATTATGAGATGATCAATTCTGATGGACGTGGCTCTTTCCAACAATGAGATGAATGAGGCCAATTTCAATGATCTCGTGATAAAGAGAGCTATCTGCACTCAGATAAAAGACTGCGGGAACTGAATGTGCATCATAATACTCTCACTCTATTTGATGTTGCTTGCATTTTGTTTTCTTACTCATTTTCTTTCCTTTTTGATCTGATTTTTCTTATGCAGCAAGATAATTGTATAAATGTTTATCTATATTGGATTTAACATATTTTAACATGTATAACATATTGGATTGCTTTTAGGGGAAGGGGTAGGGAGGAGAACATTTGGAACACAAGGCTATGCAAGGGTCAATGTTGAAAAATTATGTCCATGTTTTTTGAAAATAAAAAGCTTTAATTTAAAAAAGGTGGGGGGGAAGTCATCCCCATTTTCTTGAGAAGAAAACTAGCTGATATTAAGCTAGAGGTCACCAGGTTATTAAGCGTCAGAAGTCAGGCCTTCCTTTGGACTCCAAGCCCAGTGGTCCCACTCCACCAGGGCTGTTTCGTCCAACCTTTGAGGGCCCAAAGGAAGGCAACTAGAAAGCAGAGGGATGACGCTAATTCTGTTAAATCCCTGCGTGTAGGGCCAGGAACAATGGGTAGAAGTGATGGAAAGGCATATTTGAGCTGAGTGTTCACTTTTAGAGGTAGACAGGAAAGCAAGGGTTGTCCCTCCCTCCAGGTCCTTCAGCAGAGTCTGGAGGACCATTTGCTGCAGATGATATCAAAGGGATTCTGAATTGGACTCAAAAGCTCCTTCCAAGCTCTGACCTTCTATGGAGCACCCAGCAGTGTTTGACACAAAGCCGTCTTTAATAAATGTTGAATAGGGTTTGGCCAGTTTCATGAAAATGAACAGAGGAAGGAAAAATTTTGCATTTAAAACTGGCAGGGATATTTTTCAGATGAGGAAGCAGATTCTAAAAGAGGAATTGACCTGCCCAGGATTACACAGGGAATAGTAAGCGGCAGAGCCAAGATTTGGACGGTTTCTCTTTCTAGCACACCATGTTAACCTTGCTTGACAAGACTGAGGACAAAAGGGTCCCCTCTCTACTCCCTCCTCTCCGCCACACACACATCAGGCCTGGAAATCGGGCTGCTCCAGAAAACAGATCTGTTGTTTTGTTTTTTTAAATTGCATCATCCATCTGACATTTTACCAAAGGACAAAGGAGAAACATTTAAAAGAAGAAAACTACTCCATGTGTAGGCTTAATTTATTATATTTTAAAGTCTGTTACATTAATGGGAAAACAAGGGAAAAACAAAGCATTCAGTTAGTTTGGGATAGCCCGTGCAACAATCAGTAGGTGAACGGTACATCCACTGACTAGGATATGACCTCAGGACTCCCTTTGGAGCCCTACCCAGCATGATCTTGGGAGTTAGAAGCATCCCAGGGCCATCCCCACTGGACCACAGAGAGGAACTAATATTAAAAAGGGGTAGCAGAGTACAAGAGAAACCAGAACCCCTTGGAGGGTGGGACAGGGCATTTCACTGAAAATAGAGCCCTTTCCCATTGCCCCCACCCTGGGGCACGCGAACAAAGTGGCTTTAGATTCTGAGGAGTTTGCTCCACCAATAGACCCTTCCAATGACTCTAGTAAATATATGCTCTTTGAGGACAAGGCCACATCCACTTTTCATCTCGTACCCCTAGTGTCCGGCACGTGACAGATACTTAACATTGGTTGACTTGAATAGAATTTGTCCACCTCGCTTGGCACAGAGGTGGCTTTGGGCTGTGGTTTGGAGCTCAGGTCAAGTACAGACCCACTGACAGAATCTGTCTGTCGCCTAAGAACCAGCCGACCAGGCAGCAACCCAGAGAAGAACTGGTTTTTTTTTTTAATTTAAAAATAAAGTATTTTCTGCTCAAACATGGATCCCTCCTAGCCCTCGCCTTGGATGTTCCTCACCTTGGAGAAAGATCTGATGCAATTCTTACATCCTTGTGTGTTAGGGACCTCCTGGAGACCCCTTCTCAGAGGCAGGGAGGAAATCTGCATTAAGAAAAGGCTCTGCCACATGGCAAAAAAATGAACGGATGGAGACCTAATTAGGGGGAAATCTCATGTTGGAGGGAATCCTTTAGGATTAGGAGGGAGCAAATTTGAGAGGGCAGAGATCAGGCCAGTTTCTCTCACCTGCCTACATTCTATATCCACGGCCACCCCTGCTCGGCTTCCCTGACCAAGACTTGAGTCACGATCCCCATCCAACCCCACCATCTTCTAGGGAAACCGGGCCCAGGAAAATAGAGGCAAGGTCTCAGCTAATACCTTCCCACCTCCTCAACTCTTCATTTTGGCAGGTCATCAACAACATGTGTGTTAGTACAAGAGAGAAGAACGTGAGCCTACGGCCCACAGCCGAGCCATCAGCACCTCAGGCTTTGGACCCAAGTCCTCACGGACCACCCGATTGGACCCAAGCTGACTGCTGACCTGCTGCATGTAGGCACCCTGCAAGGGATGGGAAAGGACTGATGGGGCTCAGAGGGACCGACTAGCCACAGAGATTCCGTCTTCTCTCCCCAATCTCCTTAGCCCAGTGCTTTCCCCTCTGGGCTGTTTCTGATGGAAAGGCTCAGCTCTCCTGTTATTTGGGAGTAAGGGCATCTTGGGATATGGCTAAGTGGGTCGATACTCAGGAGCCGGTGTGACTGAAAAGAAAGACAGAAGATGTTGTCAGTTCCACGTCAGAATGTGTTCTCACTGAGAAAGCCGAGCCTTTCCAGGATGATTGAGAAGTGGACAGTGACTCTGTGAACCAGGATTCCCAAATCCATTTTTCAAAGTTGCATTTTATATACATCAAGACCCTGCAGATGCTCAGCCAGCAGAAAAGAGCCGTCTAATCCATAAAATGGAAGCTCTCCTATCTACCCCAGGGCCTTCTGTAGAGCCAAGTCCCGGCTCTCTCCCTTGAGCCAGACCCCTCTCTCTTGCTGAACCTTAGCCATCCTACAAGTTTCACTTTCTCCATCAAGCCTGTGCTCCCCCAAGGCCCCCTGAATTCCCTCTGTCCAATCTCCTCAAACCCTGACTCTCTTTGAGGTCCCCCTTCCAAACTCAAGGCTTGCGCTATCTACTGCGGCCGTCCCCTTCCCCACTCACCAGGGTGCATGCGGACCGTCTGGCAACTGCGAGGCCCCGTGTGATTCTGGTAGATGGGCGTCACACACACGTGGTTGGTGGTGCCGGCGGCCAGGTCCGTGAGGATGACGCTATGGGTCTGTGGCGAGACGCTGAGAAGGGACGGGGGCCCCACCTGCCGTCGGCACCGTACCCGGTAACCCTGGACGTCGCCCTCTGCTGAGTCCCATGAGGCCCTCACGGTGCTAGGGCCCAGGCTCTGGAAGTAGAGGCGCCCAATCTTGGAGGCCACTGGCCCCAGGGCAGAGAGGGGGCTGAGGTCAGCAGAGTCCTAAGGGATGGAGAGTCTGGCATAGAAGGGACAGGGACACCGAGGATGTCCCATAAAGGGAGAAAGGACTCTAGAGACCATCACAGGCAAACCGAGGCACAGTGAGATTATGACTGGTCCAGAGTCACATGCTACAAGTGAGGAAGGCTTGAAGGCAGGTCTTACCCACAGGGAGATAACACCTCTTCCTTAAGCACTCATCATGTGTAAAAAACTGTACTGGAAGGACAAAACTGGCTGAAACATAGCCCCAGAGATCCCATTCCCATCCCAATAATCATTCCCAATTTCCTAAGACATACGGATTCCCGGAGGCAGAAGGGACCAGTATGAGGAATCCACTCTACATTGACAGGTTCTGCTCAAATACCCCTGGGATAGGGAGCTCAATTCCTGCTACAATTCCTTCTAACTTATCCATAACCCACGCCCCAGATTGGACCACATTGATGATGCACAGTCTTTGGGCTGAGATCAGGTGAATGGGGAAAGGGGGAGGAAGAGCCTGGGATTAGGACTTTCTACCCAAGAAATTTCAGGAAAGAACAGCAAGAAGGAAGAACCACTAGAGCCAAGGGCTGTAGTGGGATGTTGGAATCAAATCTCTCCCTGAGCACATTATCTGTCCACTTGGCAGTTTCCTAAACTGTGGGCTAGTGAAACAAGATGGCGGCCTAAGGGGACTCTGTAGGGTGAGTCCATCTTATTTTCTGGTTTTCCTATTCTCTAATCCCCTCTTTTTCTTTCTTTCTTCTTCTTTTAAATAATATTTTATTCCCCCCTCCAACCAATTACATATGAAGACAATTTTTAGCTTTCATTTTAAATGTATTTGAGTTCCAAATTTTCCCCTTCCTTTCCTCCCACTTCTCTGAGATGGTAAACCATCTCGTCTTTGTCAAAAGGAGCTGGCCTCCTGTCCCAGCATCTTAATAGCCTAAGAATTTCCCCTCTTGGCTAAGAGAATCGATTAGTTTTCTTTGATTCTCAGATTCGGAGGCATTAAAACTGAATAGCTCCTCCTCCCGTCCCGGGCAGGAATGTGTGTCCCCGCACAGAAACAGTCCAAGTAATAATAAAATGATTATAAATAATAATAAAAGCTCTGCTGCTTTTGGCTCCTCAGACTTCATCCCAGCTGCCTTCTCATACTGGAACATTCCATCACTTCTGGAGCCCCCTTTTCCCATTGGTTCATTCCGAGCTGGGGTTCTGTTTTGGGAAGGGGCCCCCACCAGTCACCCTTTTCTCGCCAGCTAGTTCTGACTTGGCCTCCATGCCTCAGGTTGGGGCTATCCTGCTCCCTTCCACCTCACCTTTCTGCTCCCTCTCGTGTTTTGTGACCTTCCCCTCACTCTACCATTAGAATGCAGGCTTCTAGAGGACCAAAACGTCTATCTTTTCCCAGATATTTGTATCCCCTACACTCAGCAGAGTGCTTGGCACATAGGAAGCCCTCAGGAAATGGTTGTTGCCTTAGCCTTTCCCCATTTTGCAGATAGGGAAATTGAGGCCCAGAGGGGTTAAGCGATTTGTCTGGCAAGACATACCAAATATTTGAATTTGGATTTGAAACCACATCACACTGGCCTTCAAGTCTGGGGTCCTCCCCACTATCCTATGCTGCCTTTTTCCAAAGATTAAGCATAACCTCACACAGCCAGGGTGGGAGATGGGCAGGTATGAACCTTGGCCTTCTGGTCCCCAAAGCCAACCTTTTCTCCATTGTTGAACCTAAAAGAGGCACTGAATGGCTGTTGGTGGAATAAGTGGTGCCCCTCCCTGCCAGGGCAGACTGAGGATGGCCCTGCCTGGTGGATCTGCTCTGAACCCCCAGACCCTTGTTCACCTTGGCCCCCGGGAGGATGCCGCCCGATCCATCCCCCGCTAGTCCCTCCTCACCTTCTCGCGTACAAGCCTTAGCCGACAGAGCTTTCTCTCGGCCAGAGCGATAGATGGCAGCCACGGTGACCAGGTAGGTGGTGTTGGGAGACAGGTTGTCCAGCGTGGTGCTGTTCTCGGTGGCGGGCACCTCGAGGAGTCGGGCTTCACCCCCAGGCAGGGGTCCGTACAGGACCTCGTACCGGAGCACGCTCGCAGGAGTCGGGGCCCAGCTCACGTGAAAGCTCTGAGGCTTTGAGTGGGAGATGAGGATCCGGGATGGGCTGATCTCTTCTGTAGGGCATGAGTGTACATGTGTGAGGAAGCCTGAAACCCCAGATTCTCCCCTTCCCAACCTAGGATTCCCTTCCTGTCCTCCCTTCATTCTATCTGCGGGAAGGATTCCTTTTCCTGATCCCAATTCAGCTCGGTGCATCTCCACATTCCCCCTCTTCCTTGGATGGAGGCATTCTCTCTGCCTTACCAAACCTTTCCTCCTCCCTACATCCTTGGGGCTGGGGACGGGGAAGAGATCTGCTTCTATGGCTCTTTTTCTTCTCCCTCCCTCCGTTATCCCCAAGAGTCTCACCTTCCAGGGTAGTGACTTGAATAGTCTGTGGGGCCAGGTAGTGTAGGTTGGACTCCGGCACCAAGACCACCTTGTAGGTGGTACTGGGTTTCAGGCCATCCCAGAACCAGCTGGTCTCATTCCCAAGCAAGTGGCGGCTCTGCTTGGCGCCAGGGTCAGCGCTGGGGGCCACCTCCAACAGGTAGTAGCCAGAGTCACCAGACAGCAGGGGTGGCCATACCAGGCGGAAGCTATGAGATGTCACCTCGGCAGCATGAAGTTCTTGGGGCCGCATTGCCTCTGGCCATAGTGAGAAGAAAGGGAGAGAGAGAGAGAGAGAGAGAGAGAGAGAGAGAGAGAGAGATGGAGGGTAAAGCAACACCACCTCCCAGAAGCCTTCCCAGATGAGCAAGTTTCTCTTTCTGGCCACAGCCACTTCCTCCTCCCTAGCCCTCTCATTTCCTCTGCTTTAATCCCCAGGTTCTTCCCGCCCCCATTAGGGGTTCAGTAACTAAGGACTCTTTCTCCTTTTTATCTATCCCATGATGACCCTGGCAGGGAAGGACCAACAAAGTGGATTTGGTTCATTCAGATTTGCTCCAGCAGCCACGGAAGGAGTTAATACAGTATGGGAGAGGCCTGTGAGCTTTCATTTTCAGTTTTTCGTGGCTCGGTGGCAGCTTCTCTCCCAGCATCCCCTTGAGGAGGACCCTCTGTCTAGTTCACTCAATAAGAGCTTAGAGATCCTTCCTCCTGGCAAGCCCCCTGCCCTGGGGTCTGAGGACATAAGACTGTAGCCAAATCCTCCCCTTCCTGAGGGCTGCTTTTTCACCTGTATACCATATCCTATACCACAGCCAGCCATCCTCTGCCCCCGCTACGCCTGGAGCTGGGAGGGACCTCAGCAGCTGACTACTTCAATTCTTCCACTTTGCAGAAGAGGAAGCTGACCCCCAAGAGGTTAACTGCCAGGCCCCAAATCACAAAGTAAGAAGCACCAGAACAGAGAAGATCCCGGGACGCCACCGTACCATGTTGCCTCCCCAGTGAGCCAAGCTACACTGGACCTGGGACTCGCCCCAGCTCCGCCCCGGCAACTGTCTGGTTGGTCCTCCAGAATCTCGGTCTGAGGACCTTGGGTCCTCTCCCTGAGCATGGGCAGAGGTTCCAGGCAGGACTAGGTCACATGGAGTTGGGATCCTTCCCCTAGGGACCGAGACACTCGGGTTCCCAGCTCCCCAGGCTCTGTCCAGATGCCAGGCAGAGGGCCTTGGGTTTTAGCATGCGGGCAGTGGGGAACTAAGGAAGGTTTCGGGCAGAAAACTGACAAACCCGGAGTTTGTATATTAGGTATATTAGGAAAAGGTGATGCAATAGTTCACGGCTAGACGGAGCCCGGGCCATAGCCCCCTGCTGCCAGCCCTGCAGACTGACTTTTGCCACCAGAGCCGAGAGCCAGCCCTGAAAGAACAGGAGGAACCCCGCCCTCCTGCTTCTTCTGGCCCGCTCGCTGCCTTGGGATCCTCCCCGGGATGGAGCAGCCCACTCCGGCACTCCAGGCTCCAGCACATGACCCACCTCCCTTCCTTGGCGCTTGGAGGCCAATGATTAACCCAGAGAGAGGACACAAGAATCCCGATTTCTGGCAGGTTCCCGCAGCCCCAGCTGGCCCGGGCTGGGGCTGGCTCCAGGAAGAATGCCAGGGCCCCAGCCCACCTGCTGGGCAGCCCCCCTCCCCAGCCCCGGCCCTTCCCTCTGGGGGAAGGGAGGGGAGACGGTACAGACTGCAGCTCCTTAGCGTTTCCCATTACTGCCCTCCTGATCTATTGCATCAGCCCTACCCAGTCCTCAAAATCGCCTCACAAGAATAATCTTCAGCAATGGATAGAGCACCAGCCCTGAAGTCAGGAGGGCCTGAGTTCAAATCTGCCCTCAGACACTTAACACTTCCTGGCTGTGTGACCCTGGGAAAGTCACTTAACCCCAACTGCCTCAGGGGGAAAAAAAGAAAAATAACCTTCCTCATTGTCAGATTCAGAGCATGGCAATTCCCTCCCCCTTAATCTTCCGTAGCTCTCCCCTGCCATACAATCAAACCCAAGGCCCTCCATCTGGCAGGCAAGGTCTCCCCACGAGGTCCTCGATGCCTTTTCTACTTCCCTATCCAGAGTCCCTATGGCCAATAGTCAATTTCAGCCAGCTGGCATTATTAGGATCCAGCCCAGCCTCCCGCCCTTCCTGAATCCTGACTTTTCCTTCCCTTCTTTCCTAACCCTTCAAGGTCCAATTCAGTGCTGTCCACCTCTTCCACGAAGTCCGCCCTGCCCACGACTCCCTCCTGGGAGCTTAGAGACGAATCATAAATGAGTCTCCTATCTTCAGACTACCTAAGCCCCCGAAGTCTGCCATGTGTCCTGTCCCCCCTGCCCCATCCCCAAGTCAGGAAAGTGCAGCATTAGGGCCGCTTGCCCATCTCTCAAATGAGGGCCCTTTCACTCCGGGAATGACGAATGGAGCAGCCTATAGCTTTAAACTTTTGGGGTCTCCTCCTGCTCTAATGCTGGACCCCTGTGCCAGAAGCCTGATTCTCAAAGGTCAAAACGTTTGTAAAGCGCTTGCAGATCTTTAAGCGTTATCATAAAAGGAATCTCCCTTCAAGGCTACATGGAGTCACACTCCCTCAGAGCTCAACAATCTTCGATGGCTCCCTCTTGCCTGCTGAGTGAAATTCCAACCCCCGAGGACCCCTTCTAAGGCACCAGCTTTCCAGCATTATGGGATATCACTCCCTTCCTGCTCGCTAGGTCTCGGGCCAGCTGGCTCAGCTACCTTGGGCCGCCAACGCGGTTCTTTTGCAGCACCCTCCGGTCCCTAAGCCCAGAATGCCCTCCCTTTCCCTCTCTCCCTGCTACGGTTCCTCTAAAGCCCAACTCAAATGGTACCTCCTTTAGGAAGCCCTCCCTGATTCCCATCAGGAACAACCTTCCTCTGAGGGCCCCTCATCCTGGGCTCATCCTGAGAGGGATGTCTCAGCTCGTCTCTGAAGCCGCTCCACCTGGGGAGCCCTCGGAGGAGGAGAGAGACCATTGGCTTCTCAAACTTCCTGTTCTCCTGCAAACACACACACACACACACACTCACACACACACATACACACAGAGACATCACACATCTATCTCCCCAGCGCCCCCAGCACTGTGTTCCACTCACACTTCAAAGACTTGGGATTTCCTGACTGGGGCACTCCCTTTCCCAACACGTGATGCAGGGCGCATCCCTCACCGTGAGGTGAAAGGGCTTCTGGAATTGCTCTGATCTGCAGATTTATCAGCCAGCTGCTGATTTGCCACTGAGGAGCCTCTGGGCGTTTCTCCCCAGCGCCCACCACCTTCTACACACTATCCCGGACACCGGCGGGACAGAAGCAAAGGGGAAAAGGACAAATGCCCTCAGAGGCCTTATATTCTACCAGGGAGCGGCAAACACCAAACACAAATTACAGGGGGAGGGACACCACCAATGTGTGTGTGGGGGGGGGGGTCAGGAAAAGTCTCATGTGGGGAAAAGGGTCTATGAGCTAAGACATGAAGGAAATCAAGGCTTCTAAGATGCAGAGGTGAGGAGCGAAGGCATCCCAGGCATGAGGGACAGCCCGAGGAAAGGCACGGAAGGGGAAGATGACAGATGGCATGTCATCGGGGAGAAAAACCAAGATCAGTTTGGTTGGACTGTTATTGTTGTTTTTCCTTTGTTCTCAAAGAGGAGCATATATCGGGGAGTAAGGCCATGACTTGGACTGAAGTGACGGAGGGCTGTGCAAGGTCACCAGCCTCACTTTCTCCTCCTCTGCAGGAGTCTAGTGACCTGACATAGATCAGGACGACCGGAGACAGTGGGAGACCTTGATCTTTTTAAGTTAAGATGTTTTCCCAGGCCTCAGTTTGACTGAGGCAACACCCATTCGGTGATTTAAGGCTAGGCGAGAACTGAGGCAAAGAATGACTTTTTTTTTTTTTAATTACTCCCCCCCCCAAAAAAAAAAATGTGATCAATGTAGGAGGGAAAAATCCTCAGAGTTTCTGATCAAAACAGAAACAATTGGACAGTAGAGTATTTGAAGGGGATGTATAATATATATATATATATGTGCCAGGTAGTGAAGGGCCTTAAATGCCCAGCAGAGAAACAGGGAGTCACTAAAGCTTCTCCTGCTGGGGAGCGACGTGATCAAGTCTGAGATTTAGGAATAACACTTTGGTGGCTGGGTAGAGAAGGATGAGAGAAAGGAGAGACAGAGAGACGACCAAGTCACTGCCATAACAGGTTAAAGGTGAACTAGGGAGATAATAGAGTCAAGAGTAGAAAGAAGTGGGGGAGGGGAAGGGAGATCCAAATAACACCTGATTTACTCCAGGAGATGAAGGAGAGGGAAGAGCGAAGGACGACAGGACCCAGGCCATCAGCTTCCCCCCACACCTAACCAGCTCTGGGCTTATGCTTGTTACCCCCTCAGCGTCAAAGGACGCCCTAGTGAGACATGAGAAGGCACAATGGGTAATCGCTTCCTAATTGGTCCCTCATCCATCTGCCAAAGTAACCTTCAGAAAGCACGGTCACCATATTATCCTTCTGCTCTAAAAACTGAACTTTCACATCCTCCACTGTCCGATTCAACCTACTTTTGCCGGCTTATTCCATATCACTCCCTTCCATGTCAACATTTTCCCGGTCAAACTTGCCTATTAGCCGCTTCTCCAGCCCCATATTCCATCTCCCACTTCCACACCTTTGCCTGGCTGCTTCCTCTGTCTGGGATTCATTCCTTCCCTCACCCCTGCTTCTTAGAATTTTAACTTCCCTTATCCTAGTTTGGTGGACACAAATTATTAAAATCTGTTCCCGATTTCCCACTTTCCTCTTGGAACAGAGGAATGACCGTGGGAAGAATGCTGAATTTAGAATCGAAGGAACAGTATTCGTTTCAATTGGTTGAGCCTCAGTTGACTCAACTGTAAAATGGAGGAATCAACCCACAAAACTCCCAGTCTGTAATCCTGTAACTGATTTCAAATTATTTTGTAGCTATTTAGTCAAATACATACTAAGTATCCCACTGTGCCCTCTGTAAAGGATTGCTCATTTTGGGCTTCTAGCTCTGGCACCTTGAAAGCTAGGTGGCGCCATATATAGAAAAAGGGCTCCGAGGTCAGAAGGACCTGAGTTCAAACCCAGCCTCAGACATTTCCCAGCTGTGTGACCCCAGGCAAGTCACTTAACCCTGATTGCCTCAATAATAAATTAAATAAATAAATAGAAATAAAAATTTTTAAAAAGAGAAAGTAGTGGGGGCACTTGCAACTATTTGGATGAAAAAAGGAAAGCCATTTCCCCTAGCCCCTCCAGGAAATTCTGCCCTCGGACCCTCACGCTTTCTGCCCACAGCGGGGGGTCCCAGAGACTAAGCCTACCAAGGATGGAGCCCCGCAGCTCAGGGACGATAATTTGCAAATCATCCACGTCCACAAAGCGCAGGTGCTTCTCGGGGGGCTGGGAGGCGGCAGCAGAGAGGTCCAGGAAGTTGCCTCGGCCAGTGCTGACGATGAAGACGGTCACCCCCATGTCCTTGAGCGCCTGCATGGGGGCCTGCGCCTCGTCGCTCGAGCCGCCGTCGGTCACCCACACCAGCACCTTGCGCACGCCGGGCCGAGCGCCCGCCTTGCCGGTGAGCAGCTGCTCTTTGGCCAGATCCAGGGCCAGCCCGGTGTTGGTATCCCCCATCAGCTGTTTGGCGGCCCGGACGGCCTCCTGGGCGGCAGCTCCTGAGCGGTGCTGGTCAAAGGGGAACTCGACCGTGGGCTTACTGCCCACAAGTACCATGCTGGTTTGCACAGCCTCTGAGCCCAAGGGCAGTGACTGCACTAACTGCCCCACAAACTCCTTCACCCGAGAGAATTCGTAGTAGGAGACGCTGGCTGAGCTGTCCAGCAAGAAGAGGAGGTCACCCTGGGCAGCCGGAGAGTGTGTGGCAGGGCCTGGCGGAGAAAGGGACACAGAGAAGAGAGAGGTCAGCGGTGGATCAACAATTCTCATTGCTAGCACATATAGGGGATTTTTAAGGTTGGCCAAGCTCTGCTCTCATCTGGTCTTCATAACAGCTTTGAGAAGTAGGGTTGGGAGGGAGACAAAGAGAGAGGAAAGAAGGCAGGAGAGAGAGGGAAAGAGGGAGAGAGGTAAGGGAGAGAGAGAGGGAGAGAAGGGAAGAAGAGGAGAGAGAAGAAGGAAAAGAGGAAAGAGAGAAGGAAAGGAGAGAGGAGGAGAGGAAGGGAAGGAGAGGAGAGGGAAAGGAAGGGAGGGAGGAGGAGGGAGAGAAAGGAGGAGAGGAATGAAGAGAGGGGAGGAGGAAAGAGAGAAGGAGGGAGAGAGAAAGGAAGGAGGAGAGGGGGAAAGAAAAGGCAGACAGAGGAGAGAGATAAAGGAAAGAAAGGGAGGGAAGAAAAGACAGAATGGAGAGGAAAGGAGGGGAAAGGGGGAAGAGGAAAAGAGGAAGTAGAGGAAGAGAGAAGGAATAGAAGGAAAGGGTAGAGATGAAGGGAATGGGAAAGAGAAGGGGAAAGAGAGAAGTGGGGAGAGGAGCTGGGAGAGGAAAAAGGGAACAGGAGAAAGAGGAAATTGTGGGGGGATATAGGGGAAAGGGAACATTTGAGAAAGAAAGGTGAAATGGAATGGGAGAGAAGAGAAAGAAAAAGAGAGAAGAGCAGAGTGGGGGAGGAAAGGGTAGGAGAGAGAGGAGCAAAGAAAGGAAGGAAGGAAGGAAGGAAAGAAGGAAGGAAGAAAGGAAGGAAGGAAGGAAGAAAGAAAGAAAGGAAGGAAGGAAGGAAGGAAGGAAGGAAGAAAGGAAGGAAGGAAGGAAGGAAGAAAAGGAAGAAAAGAAGAGAAGGAAGGAGAGAAAGCTGAAGAAACAGTATGTCAAAGTAGGTAGGAGAAGGAGAGAGTGGAGTCCTCCCAGGTGACTGCCTGCTGAGATCTCTCTGGGGCTACAGGACCCAAGTGTCCCTGGGTAACTCCATTCTGGTGTTGTCTGTGTCCCTCAAGAAGCCTGTGGGCTGGCACACACTGGAAGCGGCCCCTGATTTGGGGACAAAAAGGTTTGGCTGAGATGATCATGTGCCCTTCTGGACCGTCTCACCGATACCACGTACTTTAGTCAAGTCCCCGCTTTTCTGCCCCCCCCCCCCTCCAGTCTATCTCTTCTTCAAAGCCAAGGGATGCTTGGATGGTCACTTTTAAAGACCTCCCAGCTGACAGGTTGATACCTGGGGTTCTTTCTGAGGTCTGCAGCCACAGGACACAGGCCCGTGCTTGGCCAGCTGTCCATAGCGCAAACCTGGGGGGAGCCTGAAGAGCCCCTTCCTCCTACCCTGTTCCACTGGCCCCCGGCCTTCCTACTTCAAGGCAAGGGAGACTTGGAAGGACTTCAAAGAAGTCACGTCCTGCCCACTCTGCCCCGCTCCCTCCCAGGGCAGCCCCGTGGCCAGGGAAAGCTGTGATTTCTAAAGGGGCCCTTAGCTGGGGCTGGGACAGGGTCGGTCTTTCACCTCTCCGCTGGGGCATCCCCCTCTCCGCTCCTTTTCTTTCCCCTAAGAAAAGCTGCATTGAAGTAACTCCCGGCTCCCAGGGCCCAGAGGACAATTACTCTTTCTCCTAAAACTAGCCTAGGCTGAGCCTCGAATGCCAGGCAGGCACCGGCAAGAAGGAAACTCCCCACAGGCCCGATCACAGAAAACCAACTTGACCCAAGCCAGCCACGCAAAATGGTGCTGGGGAAGCTTTGAAGGACCAGCCCAGAGGGGCTAATATCGGAGGGAGATTTAGACACTCCTAGGGGAGAGAAGGTCTAGACAGGCTCAGATATGATCTCCTGAAACCTAATACCTCCCAACAGGCCAAATGGGGGAGAGAACCCCAAATTGAGAAGAGAGAATATTGGCAAATTCTGGACCACTACGCTATCCTATTCTTGGATGTGACTCCTCCAAAGTGCATTTGTTTTCTTCCAAATTTACATTTAACTAGAAGGCTGGATTTGTTTCAGGCTGACTGTGTGATCTTAGTCTGAGCAGACTGGCTCTGATTTCAGCCTGAGATCTGTTTCTCACTGGCTACACAGGGGGAGGGGTCAGCCTGTGGTTCTCCAGGTGTCTGGAGTCTGGAAGATTTCAGTTCACATCCAGCCTCAGCCTCTTACTAGCTGTGTGACCCTGGGCAAGTCACTTCACCCTGTTTGCCTCAGTTTCCTCATCTGTAAAATGAGCTGGAGAGGGAAATGGATCTTTGCCAAGAAAATTCCAAATGGGGAACGAACATGACTGAAATGATTAAACAAGAACAAATAAGGAAAGCCTGCAATAACAAGCAATCTAGCAGACACTATAAGCAGACAATAATCAAACTGGAAAAGGAAGACCTGCTACTTGCTCCCCGAATGATCTTTGAGCAAATCGCATCTCTCTGGACCTCAGTTTCCCTATCTGTAAAATGACAGATTTGTAGCAAATGGCCCAAAAGGTCCCTTCCAGCTTTAAATCAGATATCCACACATCTAGGATCTTTCTGACAGACTCCATTAGTGGGTATGTGCCTATTTCCCAAACGGGAAAAACGAGGTAAGGGCTGTTTTCCTTTAGGTCCCTTAGGCTGTTTCGCCTTCCCAGAGCTCCCAGCTGCACTTCTCCAGGACAAGTATAGTATAGACACAACTTAGCTATTCACCGGGGCCTTGGGCACCTGGGTGCAGGTGGTTAGGGGTGTGGGAGGGGGCCCCTCCAGACAGCTTTTTCCTGAGCCCCTCCCAAACTTCTCCCCTGCCCTGAGGGCCTCTCAGCACAAAGGGGATGGGGTGGGGGGTGGGGGGGAACCAGACTCAGATAATGAAAGTGCTCCAGAACAAAAGAAAGAAACAAAGGCCCCCATCCAGAGTCCCAAATAGACAAAGTTGCAACCCAGACAGGTCAGGGAGGGAGGAGTAAGGGAGCCAGAGGGAGTTTCCAAGCTAGAGAGGAAGAAAGCTCCACTTTCTCTGGAGGAGCTGACAGGACACCCCCGGTTCGGGTCGGAGGAGGGAAGAGCCCGAGCCAGGCTGCGGAACTCCGTTGGTTTGTGATTTCCCGTGCTTGTCTTTCCTGCGCCCAAAGGCATCAGGGAGAGAGGACCCGGAGGGAGGTGCAGCCCACAGCTGGCTGGAGCCAAGAAACTACATCTGGAAACGGCTCTCGGGATGGGGGACAGCGTCTGACCTTTCAGTCCGGACGCGGAGGGAGGCCTTTCCGGGGACCGAGGGCAGGGAGACCCAGGTGAATGGGCCGATGGTGATGTTTCAATGCGCCCCAATCCAATGTTTTTTAGCCCTGGGGAGGGGGGCGGGAAGTGACCCCGCTTTAGCCGGAGAGTGCTGAATGAGGGGCTTTCCCGCGCGGGTCCGCAGCCCCGATCTCCCATCTGCCCCCTCTCGGAAGGGTGCCCACCCCAAGGCTATTCCGCCAGCCCGCTGCGCTCCCCTTCTCCCTCCCCCCACCCTCCGCACTCCCGGGCGCACACGCTCACCTGGCTCAGGTATGCTCTGCCCCAAAGCCAGCTGCAGGCAGAGGAGGCCTAGGGCCGCCCAGACAATCATAGCGGCCGCCGCCGCGCGAGGTCTCTACCCCGAATCTCCGCCGACGCGGGACTTGAGCCGGCGACCAGAGGGGCGGGGGCAGCGCATAGTAGGGCCCCTCGGCCCTTCTCCTGCCCTCCACGCGCTAGCGCCGGGGCTGCTGGCGCTGCCGCTGCAGTTGCAGCTGGGCTGGGTCCCGGGCAGCCGACTCCTTCGTCCTCCTCCTTCTCCTCCTCCTCCTCCTCCTTCTCCTCCTCGCCTCACTCCTCTCCTTTCCCCTCCTCGCTCCCGCCGCCTTCTCGCCTCCCCAGCCCAGACTCCCAGCCTAGAGGTGGGGGTGGGAGGTGGAGGGGGAAGGGGGCGGGGCGGCAGCCACTTTAGGAGACCAAGCTCAGGACCCGCCCCTCTTCCCTCCCTCTCCTATCCCGCCCGCCCCGCCTGGCCGTCCTTCTCCTGCCCACGAGCCGACAGAAGGACGCGCAGACGCTGACACGTCCCCTCGGGACCCTCAGCCGAGCTTGCACACTACCTCTCTCCGAAGTGTGAATGCGGTTTGGGAGGCCCAGCCGCCTCCCCCACCTCAGGAGGCTCCTCATGGACCCCGGGCCCCCTTTGGCTCTGAGAGACTTTGGGCCAGCCAAAAACGGGAGCTCGGAGCGGGAAACGACCTGGAAAGGCTAGCTACAGGCTCGGCCACCGGACCACGTGCTCCTCTCCTCCCGCGGGGCTGCTGAAATCCTGAGCCCGTTCTCGGCTGGGCTCCCGGCCCGGCCCTGCAGCTGTCCGCAGAGTGAAGACGGGCCATGCTAAGGCTAGATGTCCCTTCCACCCATGCCCCCATTCATCCATCCATCCATCTATTCAACCATGCCCCTATCCATCCACTCATCCATCCATCCACCCATCCACCCATCCCTCCATCCATACCCCGACACATCCATCCACCCATCCATCCATCCACCCACCCATCTGATCCTGGCCCTAGGCATGCTTTCCACTGTCCTGCTCCAGGAATTTGGAGCTGGAGATCCCCAAGACAGAAGGGGAGGTCTGAGCAGGGTCCTGGAGGGATTCTGGAAGCCCTTACAAAGCAAAGGGACAAGGGGACCTGGAGGATTTGGAGCAGCATAGGAGTCTGTAAATAGTTTATTTCATCCTTTGTGTTTTTTTAAAATTTATTTTAATATCACCTTCATTTCCCAATTCCCTTCCCTCTCCAGTCATTCCTTGTTTAAAAAAAAAAAAAAAAAACATTTAAAGAAGGGAAAAAGAATCAGCAGCACTAGCGAACACATCAACTAAATCCAATAGTATATGCAATATTTCAGACCAGTAGTCCCCCACCACTGTAAAAAAGGGCAGGAGATGCATGTTTCTAATAGGATTGGGAAGGTAGGCGGTTCTATTATTATCTTATTTTACAGATGAAGAAGATGAGGCTCAGCTACAAGATTGGTTTCCAATTAGACCCAGGTCTCCCAACTTCTAGTCCAACCTGCTTGCCACTTCATCAAGTTGCTACTTGTGGTGCTTTCCTATCCAGTATTTCAGCATGTTTCAAGTTTGTTTCAGGTTTTTTTCTGGGTGTGGGGGACAGAGATCACTTTTTAAATAAACACTTAAACAATGCTTCTTGATTAATTGATGGGGTTTAATTGCCCCAAATTTACAGAGGAATCATCTCCCCTGGCTGCCCTGTGACAAAGTGAATAGAGAACAGGGTCTAGAGTCAGGAAGACTTAAATTCAAACCCAGACTCAGACACTTCCTAGCTGTGTGATTCTCAGCAAGACACATAATTCTGTCTGCCTCAGTTCCTCTTCTGTAACATGAGCTGGAGAAGGAAATAGCAAACCACTCCAGTATCTCTGCCAAGAAAATCCAAATAGAGTCATGAACTTAAAAAAACTTTAAAAACTTCCTCTAAAGTCCTGCTTTGGTGTCTCTTCCCGGAGACAAGATGAGCCTAGCACATGGGGCATAGGCGCCTAGCACATAGTAGGTGCTCGATAAATGTTTGTTGATTGATTGAAAGCTATCCCAATAGAGTACAAGCTCTGGGCAATGCTACCAAGCCTCAATGAATTTTAGTATGATCTGAACTATGATCGCTTCTCTGAGACCTTTCCTTTTCCTTCTCCCAGATATTAGCACCTCCCCGCTTGAAAAAAACAAACAAACTAGTCTTTACTTTGTGTGTGTGCATGAATAATAAATACATATATACATAGGCTTATATGTTTTAAATAAATTTTCCAGACCAAAATCTCACATACACACACACACACACACACACACACACACACATGAATCCTCCAAGTGGATATTTGTCTAGATATAAATATTCAAATCGCAAACAAATAGAGGGGTAAGGAACAACTTTACTTTCAAATCTATGATGATAAAAAGAGTACGTGACCAAACAAGGAATCTCATAGGATGGCATGGACGATTTTGGCTGCATAAAACTTTTTAAAATTGCACAAATTTAATGCAATTAAAATTAGAAAGGAAAGATAAATGTTATTTTAAAAGATATATACTAAACATGTACAATTCTTCTATACATATTTCCACATTTATAATGCTGCATGAGAAAAATTAGATCAAAAAGGAAAAACACAATTTAAAATTATAAGACTAAGAGTCATTTCCTTAAAGGATATATGGTCCAAGGGAATAAATAAGGATATTGAATGACTTGTTATTTAGGAGAGAGGGGAGGTGGGAGACAGGAAGAGAAATTTGGAACACAATGTTTTGCAAGGGTGAATGTTGAAAACAATCTTTGCATGTATTTTGAAAAATAAAAAACTATTAATATTTTTAAAAGAACAAAAAAAAAAGAAAGAAGGAGTTTTCAAAGGAAGAAATTGAAGTTATCAACGATCATATAAAAAATACTCTGAATCATGAACAATTAGAGAAATAAAAACCAAAGCAACTCTGAAGCCCATCTCACATCCCCCAGATTGGCAAAGGTGACAAGAAAGGAAAAGGACAGATGATGGAGGACAGTATGGGAAACCAGGTACACTACTGCTCTGTGAACTGTGAATTGACCCAGTCATTCTGGAAAGAAGCTTGGAACCATGCCCAGAAAGTTAGTAAACTTTATACCCTTTGAACCCAATATACCATTAGGAGGTTTACACACCAAAGAAATCAAAGAAAGAGGAAAGCAATCTACATGTACAAAAACATTAATAGAGGTTTTTTTTTTTTTGTTTTTTTTTTGGTGATTGCCCAAACTACAGATTAAAGGATTGTTCTATTGGGGAGTGACTTGACAAAGTTGGGGTGACATTAATTAATGGAATATTATTGTTCCATAAGAAATGACAAAGTAAACAGTTTCAGAGAAAACTGGGAGGAGCTCTGTGAAATTATGTTGAGTGAAGTGAGCCGAACTAGACATACTGACATTTTGGAGAAAAAAAAGTTGTGAAAGACTTTAATAGAACTCTGATAAACCAATTCCAGAGAAGTGTAAATTAATCGTGCCTCTATCTCCAAAATGAAGATGGGAAACTTCAAATGCAAAAAGAGACATTTTTTTTTTTGGACATGATTATTGTAGGGCAGTGAGATGGTGCTTTGGGTAAAGTACTGGGCCTGGAGTCAGGAAGATTTACATTCAAATCTAGCCTCAGATACTTCCTAGTTGTATGAGCCTGGTCAAGTCAATTATCTCAGTTTCCTCATCTGTAAAATGAACTGGATAAGGAAATAGCAAACCATTCCAGTATCTCTGCCAAGAAAAACTCAAATAGAGTCACAAAGAGTCAGATATGATTAAATAGAATTATGCTCATTTTTTTGCTGGATTATGCAGCTATTATGGAGGACTTTATGTTTCACATTTTTTTTTAATTTACTCAATTAAGGAGTGAGAAGTGTTAAAGATATCAATTTTTAAAAAAGATTGTTAATTGGAAAAATTTTAATGGTAACCATTTTTTAAAGGGGGGGAGAAAAAGCCTTCCAATGACTGGGAACTGTGAGGTATCACTTTGCTATGTGAGATCTCTATATTTGTGCCCATTTGTGGAACGGGTGGATGAGAACAGTTTGTTCCAAGGGCCAGGAAAGTGTCTGAAATAGGCACAGTGGAGTGTTCGGAGCTTAATCTGACATCTAAGTCACTAAGGTCATCCACTGCATCAGGGGTTGTCTTGATTTTTGTCCTGTCTCTGGAAAACAGAATGAGGTTGATGACTTTGTGCAACTCTGCCCTCCCCTCCTCCTTTCTCTCTCTCTTTTAGATTATACATGTACATTAAAAAAAAAACACATTTCCCTATGAGTCATGTTGGGAGAGAAAAATCAAAACAAAAGGGAAAAAAAAACCATAAGAAAGGGAAAAAATGGAAGAAAAAACGAGGTGAAAACAATATGTTT